>NW_025999397.1:0-600000 GCF_019419815.1 Pyrus x bretschneideri | reverse complement strand
AGAATGATTTGCCTCGAATCATCTTATCATGGAAAGCCTTTGTCTTCTCCTTGTAAATTCGAGCGTTTTCATACGCCTCGTTCCTAATCTCTTCTAATTCATTCAATTGGAGCTTCCAGTGAATTCCAGCGGCATCAATGTGCATGTTGAATATCTTGATGGCCCAATGCGCCTTGTGCTCCAATTCCACGGGAAGATGGCATGGTTTGCCATAAATGAGCCGAAATGGAGACATGCCCAAGGGTGTCTTATATGCCGTGCGATATGCCCACAACGCGTCCTCCAAACGTACACTCCAATCCTTCCTTGTAGGGCCCACGATTTTTTCTAGAATTTGCTTAATTTCCCTATTTGAAACCTTGGCTTGGCCATTAGTCTGAGGATGATAAGGTGTTGAAACCTTATGCGTGACGTTGTACTTCTTGAGCAAGGCCTCAATGGTTCGATTGCAAAAGTGAGACCCTCCATCACTTATGATCACTCGTGGCATTCCGAACCTTGCAAATAGGTTAGTTCTAATGAAATCTGCAACCACTCGAGAATCATTAGTTCGGGTGGCTTTTGCTTCCACCCATTTCGACACATAATCCACAGCAAGTAAGATATAAAGGAAACCATGTGAGGAAGGAAAAAGACCCATAAAATCAATGCCCCAAACATCAAAAATTTCAACAGGAAGTATGACATTTTGCGGCATTTGATCCTTTGCACTAATGTTACCCATTCTTTGGCAACGATCACAAGACATACAAAAGTTTCTAGCATCCTTAAATAAAGTTGGCCAATAGAATCCACATTCTAAAACCTTAAGGGCTGTGCGTTATGTCCCAAAGTGTCCCCCACATGCATAAGTGTGACAGAATGTTAAAATAGAATTGAATTCCATGTCATGCACACACTTACGTATAATCTGATCCGAGCAATATTTCCACAAGTATGGATCATCCCAAACATAAAACCTAGCATCTTTTTTCAATTTATCACGTTGGTTTCTATCTAGAGTGTTTGGAACTTGTTTAGTCACCAAGTAATTCACCAAATCTGCATACCAAGGCTCACTTACCTTAATGGATAGCAATTGCTCGCCGGGGAAGGTTTCTACAATAGGGTACGGTTCCTCCTCATGTATCATACGGCTTAGGTGGTCAGCCACCACATTTTCACTTCCCTTTTTGTCCTTGATTTTGATGTCAAACATTTGAAGAAGTAACATCCATCGAATTAGCCGTGGTTTGGCTTCCTTCTTGGTGAACAAGTACTTTAAAGCTGCATGATCAGTGAAAATAATAACCTTAGTACCAAGTAAATATGAACGAAATTTATCTAAAGCAAAGACAATGGCAAGAAGTTCTTTTTCAGTGGTTGAATAGTTTAATTGAGCATCATTCAACGTCCGGGATGCGTAGTAGATAACATGCGGCTTCTTGTCCTTCCTCTGGCCTAAAACAGCCCCTAACGCATAGTCAGATGCATCACACATGAGCTCGAATGGAAGGCTCCAATCCGGTGGCACAATGATGGGTGCTGTGGTTAGCATGTCCTTGAGGAGTTGGAAAGCTGCCGTGCACTCCTTGGTGAAGTCGAAAGCTGCATCTTTTTGTAGGAGGTGGCATAGAGGTTGGGAGACCTTGGAGAAATCCTTGATGAACCTTCGATAAAAACCTGCATGTCTAAGGAACGAACGAACGAACCTCTCTAACCGAAGTAGGAGAGGGTAAGTGACGCACAAGATCTATCTTTGACTTATCTACCTCAATACCTTTTTCAGAAATAATATGACCTAAAACTATGCCTTGTTTAACCATGAAATGACATTTTTCCCAATTTAACACAAGGTTAGTTTCAATGCATCGTTTTAAAATCAAACTAAGATTATTCAAACAACCATCGAATGAATCACCAAAAACGCTGAAATCATCCATAAAAACCTCAATAATTTTCTCAACATAATCTGAAAATATGCTCATCATGCATCTTTGAAATGTGGCATGTGCATTACATAAACCAAATGGCATGTGAAAGTGGTTTTCTCTTGATCTTCCGGAGCTATCACAATTTGATTATAACCTGAATATCCATCATGAAAACAATAAAAAGCATAACCCGCTAACCTTTCAAGCATTTGATCAATGAATGGCAAGGGAAAATGATCCTTCCTTGTAGTGGCATTGAGCTTCCTATAGTTAATACAAACCCTCCAACCTGTTTGGATTCGAGTAGGAACAAGCTCATTTTCGGCATTTGTCACCATAGTTACTCCGGATTTCTTTGGAACACATTGCACCGGAGACACCCACCAACTATCTGAAATTGGATAGATCACTCCACAATCCAAGAGCTTGATTATCTCCTTCTTCACAACTTCCATCATTGGAGGGTTGAGTCGGCGTTGAGCCTCTCGAGATGCTTTGGACCCCTCCTCCAAAAGTATACGATGCATGCACGTGGTCGTGCTTATTCCCTTGATGTCGGCCAAGGTCCAACCAATTGCAGTTTTGTACTCCTTTAACACCCTCACTAGCTTACCTTCTTCTTGTGCCGTGAGTGAGGAAGATATGATGACGGGCAAGGTCTCTTGATCTCCCAAGAAAACATACTTCAAATGGCTTGGCAATGGTTTAAGTTCAAGGGAAGGTGGCTGCACAACTGAAGGAATGGGCTTATTAGTCGAAATTGGAATTGAAATTGGGTCCAAAGACTTACCAGATTGTAGTGGCAATGACTCAAGGGCAGCCACTATCTCAATCATGTTAACACTAGGGGGCACGGCATGGTGTTCTCCATGCATGTCGTGGGTAGGCAATGGCCCTACTTCCTTGTCTTTGAGTTCCATTCCTCTTGTAATGACCAATTCAAGTGCATCTTCGTTCAATTGTTCAAAATGGTCATGCGCCAACGAATCAAGTACATCAATAGCAAAACATGAATGATCATCAATAGGGTACTTGATAGATTCAGAAAGATTGAAATTAATAACTTCCCCATCAAATTCCATTGTCAAAGTCCCATTAAACACATCAATCTTCGTGCGGGCAGTTTTCATAAAGGGGCGGCCAAGAAGAATTGGCAACGAAGGGGAATGGTTTGATTCTTCCATTTCCAGCACGTAGAAATCCGCCGGAAAGATTAAATGATTAACCTGCACTAAAACATCTTCCAAAACACCCTTTGGATAGGCATTAGATCTATCAGCCAATTGAATAATCACGCCATCATTTTTTAACTCACCTAGGTTCATAGATGCATAAATTGAGTAAGGCATAACATTAATAGATGCACCTAAGTCTAACATGGCATGTTCAAAACGATTATTGCCAATAATACAAGGGATTGTAAAACTACTCGGATCTTTGCATTTAGGGGGCAATTTACATTGCAAGATGGCTGAGACATTTTCACTTACCTTTACAACCTCTTTGTTCGAAATTCTCTTCCTAGTGGTGCAAAGTTCTTTTAAAAACTTAGCATACCTTGGAACTTGCTTAATTGCATCCAAAAGTGGTATATTGACTTGTACTTTTCTAAATGTCTCCAAAATGTCCTTTTCAGCCTCCTCCTTCTTTGTTTGCATGAATCTACGAGGAAATGGTACATTTGGAGGAATAGCATTAGAAATAATCGAACTTGGAACATCCTTACCCTTGGAAGCCAAATGGTGTAGTTTAGGTGGCTGCGGCATGGTGTTTTCTACCCTTGCCGTGGCTTGCTCTTGCTCCCCTTCTTCAAATTGCAACTTTTCGTCCTCCATTGGGGCTGAACTAGAGGGTTGTGAGGCCGTTCCAACTTATTTTCCACTTCGCAACATGATTGCTTTGGCAGATTTGAATCCTCCTTTTGGGTTGACAACGGTTGAACTAGGCAACTTGCCTTGCTCTCTAAATTGGCCCATGAACTCCGCAATCTGCCCTACTTGCTTTTCTAATTCATCAACCTTTTTGTCCCTATTTTGCATTCCCTGCGCCATAGAAGTTAGTAATTGAAAATTTTGATCATTATCTGTGGACGAACCTGATTTGGGTTGTGTAGGTTGTGCTTGGGGTGGTGTGGGTGCATACGGCCTTTGGTAGAATCCTGGAGGTTGCTACCTAAATGTGCTTTGTTGTTGGGGTTGTTGTGGCTCCCTCCATTTGAAATTTGGATGATCTCTCCAACCGGGATTGTATGTGTTAGAGAAAGGATCACTCCTTGGTTGGTTTTGGTTCCCATAACCCACAGCATTGGCAGATTCCCACCCTCCGTTCTCAATCAATTGAGGGCACTTGTCCTTGAGATGTCCATTCATGGAGCACATGCCACAAACAACCACGTTTTGTACCTTTGGTATTTTAACCACCTGCGAAAGAAGAGAAGTAAGATTAGCCATTTGATTTTGAAGTTCGGAAATAGCACTTACCTCATTAACTTGTTGCTGCCGTGGCATGTCTCTTTGGCCAACTCCTTCGTATTGTTGAGCATTCAAAGCTCGGTTGGCAATGAGAGTCTTGGCGGCCATAGGTGTTTTGTCCACTAAAGCTCCACCCGCTGAGGCGTCTAGCATTTGACGTTCAATTGGTAGAAGCCCTTCATAGAAATATTAAAGAAGAAACTCCTCCTTCATTTGGTGCTGTGGACATGAAGCAACAAGGGTTTTAAAACGTTCATAATAAGTTGAAAATGATTCACCTTGATTTTGCTGAATGCCACTAATTCTTTTACGTAAAAGAATGACTCGAGAAGTTGGGAAAAACTTCTCCAAAAACGCCTTTTTCATACTCTCCCATGATGTGACAGTTCCGGGGGCTAATTCATACAACCATTCTTTAGCCTTTTCCAAGAGAGAAAAGGGAAAAGCCTTCATCTTCAAAATGCTCCCATCAACATTCACTGGGGTCATACTTGAGCAAACAACCTCAAACTCCTTTAAGTGTTTATTAGGATCTTCCATGGACAACCCATGGAACTTAGGAATATGGTGTAATAAACTGGATATGAGTTCGAACTCGTCAGTCTTGTTCGGGGTTGCCCTTGGATATTGAATGCATAGAGGCATGGCATTATCCAATCCCGAAGCGGAAAGCTCCTTGATTGTTCGGTTGTCGGCTGCCATAACTTATTCTTCCTCAAAAACCCTAGCCATGGCCTCCTCCCCCACTTGTATTTCGTCCTCTTCAAGCGCAGGTGCAGGTTTAGGTGGTTGAGGCTCTTGTTGATTCTTCTTTCTTCTCAAGGCTCGCTCAAAATCGTCGTCAAAGTCTAAGATATGCGCATGAACCGGTTGAGAACTCCGAGTCATAAACTAGTGCCTAAACCCAAGAAAACAAACAGGTCAGAAACTAAAATAAATAACAAACCAATAACATACAAAAATAACTAAAAAGAAATAACAAGGGATTAGCAAAGTTGCTAATCCCCGGCAACAGCGCCAAAATTTGATGTGAAAATTGATGCGAGAATTATATGCACACAAATTAAACCCTCTTTTTGTCAATTGTAGTGAAGTGTATAAGTAGGGATCGTTCTGGACCGGGGATTAGGAGGGATTGTTAATCACTTGGATTTGACTTAAAAACGTAAAAACACAATATAAAACAATATTTAATGCTCAAAGAATGCAAAACTAAAAATAAGAAAGATTAAGACTAAAACTTAAACAAAATAAGGGGGGATTGGATTTGGACGAATTTACTAAAATAAATACTTAGACACAAAACAAATTGTGAATATGGATTTGACGGAAATGAATGGATGGGAAGCTAGCTAAGGGGTTCTTCTCCACATATGTTATACTTGCATACAAGATTGATTCTCAGTTGGTCTTTCGATAAATTATGATACTCAACACTCCGGATTAATTAGGTCCGCTTAAATTAACCGTCAAGTTTTCCTTAAGTTAATGAATTGGATGGGTTTGCGCAACGCAATTCACAACATTCTCCAAAAGTCCTTTACGTGAATAGCACAATAAAGATACAATCAAAGATCATTAAGCATTATGAAAACTATAAGTGTTGACGAGGCATTCGTTACTATGATGAGCATGAAACTCGTGCCAAGAATATGTTTAACACGATTGTTTATAAGCAACCTCCACTACTTGTGAATATAAGTTCATAACGATTAGGTGAAATTCACTTATATTCTAGCGTCATATTTATGCATGAAAATTAAGCGCGCATTCTTAATAAACATTCATAAATAAGCTATCAATCAAACGGTTAAACAAATTGAATCCACTACTTATGAAATTCCAACGAAAGTTAATCAATTCATATTGCAAATATAAACATAGTTTCGAATCACCCCCTACCTAAAGGGGGTTTAGTTCCTCATAACCTTGAAATCAAAGAAACACCTAAACATTCCAACAACTCAAAGCTTGAATTGTATGAACGTTTAAGCACTCTTCTCTTCCATACATACAACACAAAGAGAATTAAAATGAAACTTTGAAATCAAAGAAACACCTAAACATTCCAACAACTCAAAGCTTGAATTGTATGAACGTTTAGGCACTCTTCTCTTCCTCGTTGTTGTAGCACAAGGTTTAAGGGATGTTGTTGGTGTATTGAATGGATTGGGGAATTTATGGAAATGGAAGAAATGGAGGAGAAATGGAAGGGAAAGCTTGCGGCCAAAGGGAGAGGAATGGATGATTTTGAAGAGTGTTGTGTTGTGAGTGAAAATGAGGAATGCCTTGAATGATGAGAATGCAAGGTATTTATAGGAGTAGTGGAGGGAACATATGGCTGCAATGCATGTGATAAAAGACTAGGAAAGTGGGTGGAAAGCTGAAATTTTCACAAGGGGGCCAAAGGGATCCCACGGCAAAGGAAAGAATTTGATGCATGTGGGCTGATTTGTTTGTTGAAGAAACATGTGTTTGGGAAGCTTTCTTGCTCATTTTCTGGATGCAATGATGAAAAGTTTAATAAATAATGCATGTAGGTGGCTGAAATGATGAAGAATGAGTGGTGGAAATGCAAGGGAAAGCTAGAAATACATGTGAAGATGTTGGAATTTCACAAGGTGAAGTGCACGGCAATGATGCTTGTTTGTTGATGAAAATGTGTTGGTTGCATGTTTGTGGATGAATGGGGTGTAAAGGTGGCTGCAAGGTTGAATGATTAAATGTGCATGTGGGTTGAAATGCAAGGTGAGTGAATAATGAATGCATGTGTTGATGAAATTACATTTGGAAAGCTGAAATGTGGAGGGGATGCACGGCATGGATGTTTTGGTGTGTGAATGGTTATTGTTTTGCATGTGAAGTGTGTTGTGAATGTATGTGGGTTAAATGATTAAAGGGGGTGGAAGATGGATGAATGATGGATGAATGGAATGAAATGTGTATGCACGGTTTTGGTATGGAGAAAGGGGTGAATGTGCATGTGGGAGATGGAATGGAATGTATGTGAATTATGTTGGGAAAGCTATGAATGTGCATGGCACAAAGGTGTGGATGATTTATGAATGCATGTGGGTGAATGATTTGTGGTGCAATGATGAAGAGTGAATAAAGAATGCATGTAGGGTTAGCTAGGAAAGTGGGAATGTGGTTGAATGATTAAAGGGACATGCATGTGGCTTGTTTGATTGCTTGGTGAGATGATGCATGCTTGTAGTTTAGGGTGTTGAATATGGATTTGCATGGCATTTGAATTGATTGTGGGCTTTTGGAATTGGAAGGAAATGCATGGCAAAGGGCTTGGTTTAAGAGAGAATGGGCTAGGCCCTTTGTTTTATGTCCAAAATGAATACAAGGCCTTCAAATTCGTCCAACATTTTGGCTCCAATCATATGCCATCCATTCCAAGCCCAATTTTGCTCCAAAATGCTCCAAAATGCATCTTTTTTCTTCCTTAAGCCCTTAGAACCTGAAAACACACAAAAGAAGCATAAAGGACTAAAATAACTAGAGAAACATAACGTAAATGCACGAGAACAAGCTGTTTAAGTCGCATGAATATGCTCCTATCAAACTCCCCCACACTTATCTTTTGCTAGTCCTCGAGCAAAACAGAAAGAAAAACAAAACAAAACGAAACGAAACAAAACAAGTAAAACACACCTAAACCTTCCAACAATCGTCTTAGGGATTTCCAATGCACATGACAAGTTAAAAATCATCATTCCCACAGATTTTAGTCATCTTCACACTTAAGTACATTCTTAATCATAGTCACCATATACTAGTTCACAATTAAGCATTTAAAACCATGTTTTGAATGTAGTAACATGCCTTAGAGAATTTGCTCAATTCCTTACAAGATATGCACTCAATTTTCACTCAGATTTTCTAACTACACACCCTACACTAAGTATATGTGAGAAGATTGATGTAAATATGAAAACGAACACTCACATATATGTATCACAAGGAACGCAATTTCTGGAGTTAATAAGCATGTTTAGATATGATCTCATGAATGGAATGCTACTACTTAGACGCGAGAACCAGTGACACCATATGCTCATACCAAGTTCAAACTCCACAAATTGAAACACATAACACTCAAGATTGAAGTCACGGGTTGTAATGGGGCTTGGGGTGTGTGGATAACAAAGAAGGGATATGGAAAACAAAGGTTCTTAAAGAAATAGTGAGCAAGACAATTGAATCAACTTAGAATTCACTCAACTTTGGAACAAAAAGGGAGACAATTTAGGGCCAGAATTGGTGTTTTGAGCCCTTTCTTCAATCACTCATTCTTTCATTTTTCAAGCTCTCTTTTTTTTTTTTTTTTTTTTTTTCTTTTTTTTTTTTTTTTTTTTTTTTTTTTTTTTTTTTTTTTTTTGAAACTCAAAACATACTTAAGAACAAGCATTCCTTCCCCCACACTTATTTTCTTGCATAATGTTTCTCAAAAGGAATTCATTTAAGTTATGCTCACTATCTTTTAAGAACAAGGGTGTGGATTGTCCTAAACTAGGCTAGGTGAGGAAAATGTGGGTAAACAAAGAATAAATGCTACACAAGGCTCAACGGGGTTAAAACTTATAACAAATACGAAATATGGGAAGTGAGGCTATTTGGCTATGGTGGCAACTACACAACTTCATCTTGATATATGTTATGCAAATCAATAACATGCTTTGAATGAAATGGGCATGAGTTCTAGCATTTGGAACTATATGATGAAACGCCTTCTAAGTAGTAACCAAGCAAAGAATAATGAGATCATGCAACGACTTTAGAAAACAAGAAATCACAGATTATACTCTCCAAAGAACGTTATAGGCTTAAGTCTCTCAGGGTTGTAGCGTTTGTTTGAGTTCCTTCCTTCAAGCATGTTACAAAAACGAATTTTTCTTTTATGATTGCATGTGAAGTCATACATTATAACCATAATCAAGCATATACCAAGAGTAAATCAAACTTTTCTCCATGTTTATAACTCTTTTCAACAGTCATGCAATTAGAAACCAAATCCTTATTATTGTGTTGGAAGGTGACCTACGACACAAAAACGACTCAAAACACTCTTTTTAGGCTTTTCAAAACATGTTTTTCAAATTTTTATGTGATTTTCAAAATTTTAAGTCAAAACACACTAAACACACTTAAAAACAGCAAGAAACAACATTTGAGGTTTATGGTGGATAAAACCCTACGAATTTGCATCAAAACACTTTAATAACTCCCCCACACTTAAATCAAACATTGTCCTCAATGTTAAAAACCACACTAAACACAAACAAACATATAAACAGCAATTAAACATACTAAACATGGCTGAATGTATCTAACAAAGAGAAGAGTTTAGAAATGCAAATCTGGTTGTGGAGTGTTCGTTCCATCTTCTCCTTGATCATTGCAGTGAGGCTTGGATCTTTGTGATTCCACAGGCTTACTCTTGAACTGCGCTGCTCCCATCGTTGATTTTCCTTTGTGCTACTCTTGAACTGGGCAGCAGGCTTCCTTTCGTCTCCCCCGAAGGTCTGAGCTTCCTCCTCTTATCTGTTTCTTTGTTCAATCTCTCCAATTCGTATTGAAGAGGGTTAGAGGATAGCTTAGCAAAGCTAGGTAAGCAACCAGGGAATAGAGTCCAGATAGACTCCAAGTGCCGGCTAATTGCTTATTTCACTTTGCCATGCAAGTAATATCAAGGACAAAGGAAAAGACAGGGAAAAAGCATGATATGAGATACCTTTGCTTTTGCCCTTGATGATATGAGATACCTTTGCTTTTGAAGAAGCGGTGAATGAATCAGCACATGTATGTGTTGTGCTGCTTCCTCCTGGATCATCTGTACTCCAGGCATCTGGTATCATCTTTGGGAAAGAAGAGAGAATGGAGTATCTCGAAAGGCTTTGCTGGGAGTGCACCCTCAGAGGTGAGAAAGAGTTGGGCATTTTCTTCAGTTCTGTCTTGCCAAAAAAAAAATGAAGGTCGACATATATAGGGAATTCAATAGCAAGTGGTGATACTGTGCTTTTACTGTTGTCGACAAACATTTTGATCCCGCAAATCCGGCTTTTTGGAATAGTGACGACTCCTCGATCTTTGAAGACGTCTCTTCGATAAGGCTGCACGCGCTTTCTGAAAAGCAGAGAAAGCGTCGCCGAACTTTGCGCCTGTCGGCTAAAGACGTGTAGCTGCGATGATGGCCTCCACGTGTTGAACGCGTTTTCTGAAAAGCTGAGGGAGCGTCGCCGAACTTTGCACCTCAAATTCCGGCTTTTTGAATCGGTGGACGCGTTGCCTTGGCCTTTTATAGAGCTATCGATCACCGCCAACTTACACACTCTGAAGATTTCCCATTCTGAAAAAAAATTGGTTCCGGCCTTTCGAAAATTTACTCCGTCCACCCCTTCTTTTTGAACACTTTTGAAAAATGGCAAACCCATCGAACCTTAGCTTAGAATTGAGTCTCCGCAGTGATTCGGGCGTGCCGCAACAAGATAACGTATGGCGCCCTTCTTTCTTATCTTCTGACGGTCCTCTTACAGTTGAAGACTCCGTGATGCAGGACGCCACAACAGCTACGATAGTAGCTCGGAACCTCCTCACTCCCAGAGATAGTCAGCTGCTTTCAGGACGGTCCGATCAGTTGGCCGTTCAAGAGTCCCTGGCTCTCAGCGTGCAGTGCGCAGGCTCTGTGTCCAACATGGGCCAACGCCTCCTTGCTCGCTCCCGTCAGGTTGAATCTTTGATGGCGGAGGTTGAGATCCTGAAACAAGAGATCAAACAACTTAAGTATGAGAATAGAACTTTGCATGTGCTTGCCAATAACTATTCGTCGGGCATGAAGAGGAAGCTTGATGAGATGCTGGAATCTCAAGGTCGGATGCAAAGTGACCGTCAACGGCTTGCGTCTTTCTTCCAGGGGCACCTCTTTCCTGGGTCATCCAGCGTTTCGCCAAGTATTGGGGCCTGGAATGCTCTATATCCTATGCCTCCCGCTCCTATGCCTTCTGCTCCGATGCCTCTTGCTCCGATGCCTCCTGCTTCGATGCCTTCCGCTTCTAGAGTTTTGCCTCGTGGCGGGTCTTCACGCAAACAAAAACAAAAACAACCTTTGTGAAGCTCCATTTGTTAGATACATTTGTAATTTCTCGAAAATTAATGAAAAAGCTTTGTTTTATTCACTGTATTGGGTTGCCTCCCAAGTAGCGCTTTCTTTTACGTCTTGCAGCCGGACGGTACCTCCATTTAAGCTTGACTAGGTTCCACGGCATGGAGGGGTACCTCCTCCACGACATGCTCCTCAAACATCTCGTAATAGGGCTTCAATCGATGCCCATTCACTTTGAATTCTTGCTGCGTCCTTGAACTTTTGATTTGCACTGCACCATGAGAGAAAACATTAGTGACAATAAAAGGGCCAACCCACTTTGAACGTAACTTACCGGGGAATAATCGAAGACGAGAGTTGAATAACAACACTTTCTGCCCAATTGAGAAGGTTTTGCCTCTAATCATCTTGTCATGAACGGCCTTGGTCTTCTCCTTGTAAATCCGGGCATTCTCATACGCTTCATGCCTAATCTCTTCAAGCTCGCTCAATTGTAGCTTCCTATGGTTTCCAGCCGCGTCCACATCCATATTGAAGGTCTTGACCGCCCAATGTGCCTTGTGCTCAAGCTCTACGGGTAGATGGCACGGCTTGCCATAGACTAGCCGAAATGGGGACATTCCAATGGGCGTTTTGTACGCCGTTCGATAGGCCCATAGTGCATCCTCCAAGCGCAAGCTCCAATCTTTTCTATTCGGTCCAACGGTCTTTTCCAGGATTTGCTTGATTTCTCGATTTGAAACTTCGGCTTGGCCACTGGTTTGGGGGTGATAAGGTGTGGAAACCTTATGCATCACGTTGTACTTCTTGAGCAATGCTATAATGGTGCGGTTGCAAAAATGAGTCCCACCATCGCTTATGAGCACTCGAGGCATCCCAAATCTAGAGAAAATGTTAGATTTCACAAAGTCTGCAACAACTCTAGAATCGTTAGTTCGGGTGGCTTTAGCTTCCACCCACTTTGACACATAATCAACGGCAAGTAAAATGTACGTAAAACCAAAAGACATAGGGAATGGACCCATAAAATCAATACCCCAAACATCAAAGATTTCAACAACAAGGATTGGGGTTTGCGGCATTTGGTCTCTTTGGCCTATACTTCCGGTCTTTTGACATCTATCACATGTTAAGCAAAAAGCCCTAGCATCTCTAAACAATGTAGGCCAATAAAAACCACTCTCAAGAACCTTAAACGCGGTGCGTTGTGTGCCAAAGTGTCCACCACATGCATATGTATGGCAAAAACTCAAAATGGAATTAAATTCAGATTCATGAACACAACGACGCACAATCTGATCAGGGCATATTTTCCACAAATAAGGGTCATCCCAAACATAAAAACGTGCATCCTTTTTTAATTTATCACGTTGAGCCTTGCTTAAGGTGTTAGGAACTTGCTTAGACACCAGAAAATTAACCAAATCAGCATACCAAGGCTCACTTACCTGGATAGACATTAATTGCTCATCGGGAAAGGTTTCAGAAATTGGCGCTACTTCCTCATGTACCATTCGACTTAGGTGGTCAGCCACCACATTCTCCACGCCTTTCTTATCCCGAATCTCAATGTCAAACTCTTGTAGAAGCAACATCCATCGAATCAATCTAGGCTTGGCCTCCTTTTTCGTGAGCAAATATTTGAGAGCTGCATGATCAGTAAAAATAACAACTTTAGTACCAAGTAAGTAAGATCGGAACTTATCTAATGCAAAAACCACAGCAAGTAATTCTTTCTCAGTGGTTGAATAATTTAATTGAGCATCATTTAGTGTCCTAGAAGCATAATAGATGGCGTGGGATTGCTTATTCTTCCTTTGACCCAAAACAGCCCCTATTGCATAATCGGATGCATCACACATGAGCTCGAAAGGCAACGTCCAATCAGGTGGAAGGATGATAGGTGCCGTGGTAAGCTTGTTCTTGAGAAGCTTGAATGCCTTCTCACACTCCTCGTTGAACTCAAACGTCACTTCTTTTTGCAGGAGACGGCATAAGGGTTGTGCAATCTTGGAGAAATCTTTGATAAATCGCCTATAGAATCCTGCATGGCCAAGGAAAGAATGAACCTCTCTAACAGAAGTAGGAGAGGGTAAGTAACGTACAAGATCTATTTTAGACTTATCAACTTCAATTCCTTTTTCAGAGATGATATGACCCAAAACTATGCCTTGTTTAACCATAAAATGACATTTTTCCCAATTTAAAACAAGGTTAGTTTCCACGCATCTTTTCAGGATTAAAGTAAGATTATGCAAGCAATCATCAAATGAGTCCCCGAAGACACTAAAATCATCCATAAATACTTCAATTATCTTTTCAACATAATCTGAGAATATACTTATCATGCATCGTTGAAAAGTGGCTGGTGCATTGCATAAACCAAATGGCATACGACGATATGCAAAAGTACCAAATGGACAAGTAAAGGTAGTTTTTTCTTGATCATTTGGCGCTATGACAATTTGATTATATCCCGAATAACCATCAAGAAAGCAATAAAAAGAATGACCGGCTAACCTTTCAAGCATTTGATCAATGAATGGCAAAGGGAAGTGATCTTTCCTTGTTGCAGTATTTAGCTTCCTGTAATCAATACAGACACGCCAACCTGTTTGGATACGGGTTGGCACAAGCTCTTGTTCTTCATTCTTCACCACCGTGACTCCGGACTTCTTCGGAACAACCTGCACAGGTGACACCCAACGACTATCAGAAATAGGATATATAACACCACAATCAAGCAATTTTATAACCTCCTGTTTTACTACTTCCAACATGGGTGGATTAAGGCGACGTTGAGCTTCACGAGATGGCTTGGCTCCCTCCTCCAAAAGGATGCGATGCATGCACGTGGTGGGACTAATGCCTTTGATATCCGCCAAGGTCCATCCAATGGCAGATTTGTGCTCCTTTAACACCCTTATCAACTTGTCTTCTTCTTGGGCCGTGAGTGATGAGGAGACAATGACGGGCAATGTCTCGTTGTCTCCCAGAAAGACGTACTTTAAATGATCGGGCACTGGTTTAAGCTCAAGTACGGGTGCCTGAATCGCTGAGGGTAACAACTTATTAGTGAGAACTGAAATTGAAATTGGGTTAGAAGGCTTACCATGGTGTTGAGGTTGTGACTCAAGGGCAGCCACTATCTCGGCCTCCTCCACACTTCTAGGTACGGCAAAACCAGATTTTTGCCCAATTCCTTGTGCAAGTGTTGTTTCAAGTGTATCCCTCTCCAAAGAATCGAGAAAATCCTGCGCCAAATCATCAATTATATCAATAGAAAAGCATGAATGGTCCTCAATAGGGTATTTCATGGAATCAGAAAGATTAAAATTAACAACTTCCCCATCGAATTCCATGGACAAAGTTCCACTATACACATCAATCTTCGTCCGGGCCGTCTTCATGAATGGCCTTCCAAGTAGAATGGGCAGTGAAGGAGCATGGTCCGATTCATCCATTTCGAGGACATAGAAATCCGCCGGGAAGATCAAATGATTAACCTGCACAAGAACATCTTCCACAACTCCCTTTGGATAGGCGTTAGATCTATCGGCCAATTGTATTATTACCCCATCATTTTTCAATGCTCCTAAGTTCATAGATGCATAAATGGAATATGGCATAACATTTATAGAAGCACCTAAATCAAGCATGGCAGATTCAAATCTAGTATTCCCAATGACACAAGGAATGGTAAAGCTACCTGGATCTTTGCATTTGGGAGGTAGTTTGCGTTGCAAGATGGCGGACACATTCTCACCTACCTTTACCACTTCTTTAGTCGACATCCTCTTCCTAGTGGTACATAACTCCTTCAAGAACTTAGCATACCTCGGAACTTGCTTGATTGCATCTAACAAAGGTATGTTAACTTGCACTTTCCGAAATGTTTCAAGGATGTCCTTTTCGGCTTCTTCTTTCTTCATTTGCCTGAACCTACTAGGAAAAGGAACATTTGAAGGGAAAACATTAGTAGGAACTGAATTTAACACATTTTTACCTTTATTGGCCGAATTGGGCAGATTTGGGACCATAGGGACTTGCGGCAAAGGTGGAATCACCTTTGCCGTGGGCAACCTTGTTTCTTCCTCTTCCATTTGCAAAATTTCATCCTCGTTATGACCTGTTTTTGATGTAGGACCTGCCCCAACTTCCTTACCACTTCTTAGGGTGATTGATTTGGCTGATTCGAAACCTCCCTTCGGATTTGGAATGGTGGAACTAGGGAGTTGTCCGGGATCTCGAAACTTCCCTACAAACTCGGCAATCTGCCCAATTTGTTTCTCAAGTTGATCCACCCTCTTATCTTGGTTTTGCATAGCCTTCGCTTGATCTTCCTGCCCATTAGACAACTTAGTTAGTATCTTAAGAAGTGCATCATTGTCAAGAGACGTACCTGAGGCACTTGGGCCGGATTGGGCTTGATTTTGGGGTGGGTCGTAGGTTTTGGGAAAGAACCCCGGTGGTTGTTGCCTAAAGCCTCCTTGGTTCTGAGGTTGCTGGGAATCCCTCCACTTGAAATTTGGGTGGTCTCGCCATCCTGGATTATATGTGTTGGAGTATGGATTATGTCTTGACTGATTTTGGCTTTGAAACCCAATGGCATTCGCACTCTCCAATCCGCCATTCTCAATAAGTTGAGGACACGTGTCTGTAGGGTGTCCTTGTATGAAGCATACGCCACAAGAAGCTATGGGTTTGACTTTTGGACCTTCCACCACCTGAGAAATCAATGTAGTAAGGTTAGTCATTTGATTTTGAAGTTCGGTTATGGCACTTACCTCATTGACTTGGTGTTGCCGTGGGGGGTCTCTTTGTCCAACACCTTCGTATTGTTGTGCATTATGTGCTCGGTTGGCAATTAAAACTTTTGCAGCCCCCGGGGTTTTATCCACCAACGCACCTCCCGCCGAGGCATCAAGCATTTGGCGTTCCATGGGGAGGAGTCCTTCGTAGAAGTATTGAATGAGCAGCTCCTCCTTCATTTGATGCTGTGGACAAGAAGCAACAAGTGATTTAAAACGTTCATAATAAGAAGGAAACGATTCACCTTGATTTTGTTGGATACCACTAATCCGTTTCCTCAAGAGAATGATTCTTGAAGTTGGGAAAAACTTCTCCAAAAAAGCTCTTTTCATACTATCCCAAGATGTAACCGTTCCGGGTGCTAATTCGAAAAGCCAATCCTTTGCTTTTTCCAAAAGTGAGAACGGAAAAGCTTTCATCATCAGAATGTTCCCGTCAACATTTATGGGTGTCATGCTCGAACAAACAACCTCGAACTCCTTGAGATGCTTGTTGGGATCTTCCATGGAAAGCCCATGGTATTTCGGAATGTGGTGTAACAAACTTGACTTCAACTCGAATTCATCGGTCTTGCCTTGGGCGGCCGCGGGGTATTGAATGCATAATGGTGCGGCATTGGCCAATCCAGAAGCGGAAAGCTCCTTGATTGTTCGGTTTTCTGCTGCCATGTCTTCTTCACCCACTGTTATCTTGGGTTCTTCTTCAGATTCAGAAACGGACTCGGAGCTTTCGCTTAATTCGCTAGGTTCTGAGTTCTTTCTCTTTCGTCTTAATTCTCGCTCGAAATCGGCGTTAAAGCTTGAGATATGTTCACGAATCTGATGAGAACTCCGAGTCATAAACTAGTACCTAAAACAAGAAACAAAACAAGATTAAAAATCTGAAATAAAATAAAAACAAAAGGAAATGAAACAATCCAAGAGATTAGCAAAATTGCTAATCCCCGGCAACGGCGCCAAAATTTGATGCGAGAATTATATGCACACAAATTAAACCCTCTTTTTGTCAATTGTAGTGAAGTGTATAAGTAGGGATCGTTCTGGACCGGGGATTAGGAGGGATTGTTAATCACTTGGATTTGACTTAAAAACGTAAAAACACAATATAAAACAATATTTAATGCTCAAAGAATGCAAAACTAAAAATAAGAAAGATTAAGACTAAAACTTAAACAAAATAAGGGGGGATTGGATTTGGACGAATTTACTAAAATAAATACTTAGACACAAAACAAATTGTGAATATGGATTTGACGGAAATGAATGGATGGGAAGCTAGCTAAGGGGTTCTTCTCCACATATGTTATACTTGCATACAAGATTGATTCTCAGTTGGTCTTTCGATAAATTATGATACTCAACACTCCGGATTAATTAGGTCCGCTTAAATTAACCGTCAAGTTTTCCTTAAGTTAATGAATTGGATGGGTTTGCGCAACGCAATTCACAACATTCTCCAAAAGTCCTTTACGTGAATAGCACAATAAAGATACAATCAAAGATCATTAAGCATTATGAAAACTATAAGTGTTGACGAGGCATTCGTTACTATGATGAGCATGAAACTCGTGCCAAGAATATGTTTAACACGATTGTTTATAAGCAACCTCCACTACTTGTGAATATAAGTTCATAACGATTAGGTGAAATTCACTTATATTCTAGCGTCATATTTATGCATGAAAATTAAGCGCGCATTCTTAATAAACATTCATAAATAAGCTATCAATCAAACGGTTAAACAAATTGAATCCACTACTTATGAAATTCCAACGAAAGTTAATCAATTCATATTGCAAATATAAACATAGTTTCGAATCACCCCCTACCTAAAGGGGGTTTAGTTCCTCATAACCTTGAAATCAAAGAAACACCTAAACATTCCAACAACTCAAAGCTTGAATTGTATGAACGTTTAAGCACTCTTCTCTTCCATACATACAACACAAAGAGAATTAAAATGAAACTTTGAAATCAAAGAAACACCTAAACATTCCAACAACTCAAAGCTTGAATTGTATGAACGTTTAGGCACTCTTCTCTTCCTCGTTGTTGTAGCACAAGGTTTAAGGGATGTTGTTGGTGTATTGAATGGATTGGGGAATTTATGGAAATGGAAGAAATGGAGGAGAAATGGAAGGGAAAGCTTGCGGCCAAAGGGAGAGGAATGGATGATTTTGAAGAGTGTTGTGTTGTGAGTGAAAATGAGGAATGCCTTGAATGATGAGAATGCAAGGTATTTATAGGAGTAGTGGAGGGAACATATGGCTGCAATGCATGTGATAAAAGACTAGGAAAGTGGGTGGAAAGCTGAAATTTTCACAAGGGGGCCAAAGGGATCCCACGGCAAAGGAAAGAATTTGATGCATGTGGGCTGATTTGTTTGTTGAAGAAACATGTGTTTGGGAAGCTTTCTTGCTCATTTTCTGGATGCAATGATGAAAAGTTTAATAAATAATGCATGTAGGTGGCTGAAATGATGAAGAATGAGTGGTGGAAATGCAAGGGAAAGCTAGAAATACATGTGAAGATGTTGGAATTTCACAAGGTGAAGTGCACGGCAATGATGCTTGTTTGTTGATGAAAATGTGTTGGTTGCATGTTTGTGGATGAATGGGGTGTAAAGGTGGCTGCAAGGTTGAATGATTAAATGTGCATGTGGGTTGAAATGCAAGGTGAGTGAATAATGAATGCATGTGTTGATGAAATTACATTTGGAAAGCTGAAATGTGGAGGGGATGCACGGCATGGATGTTTTGGTGTGTGAATGGTTATTGTTTTGCATGTGAAGTGTGTTGTGAATGTATGTGGGTTAAATGATTAAAGGGGGTGGAAGATGGATGAATGATGGATGAATGGAATGAAATGTGTATGCACGGTTTTGGTATGGAGAAAGGGGTGAATGTGCATGTGGGAGATGGAATGGAATGTATGTGAATTATGTTGGGAAAGCTATGAATGTGCATGGCACAAAGGTGTGGATGATTTATGAATGCATGTGGGTGAATGATTTGTGGTGCAATGATGAAGAGTGAATAAAGAATGCATGTAGGGTTAGCTAGGAAAGTGGGAATGTGGTTGAATGATTAAAGGGACATGCATGTGGCTTGTTTGATTGCTTGGTGAGATGATGCATGCTTGTAGTTTAGGGTGTTGAATATGGATTTGCATGGCATTTGAATTGATTGTGGGCTTTTGGAATTGGAAGGAAATGCATGGCAAAGGGCTTGGTTTAAGAGAGAATGGGCTAGGCCCTTTGTTTTATGTCCAAAATGAATACAAGGCCTTCAAATTCGTCCAACATTTTGGCTCCAATCATATGCCATCCATTCCAAGCCCAATTTTGCTCCAAAATGCTCCAAAATGCATCTTTTTTCTTCCTTAAGCCCTTAGAACCTGAAAACACACAAAAGAAGCATAAAGGACTAAAATAACTAGAGAAACATAACGTAAATGCACGAGAACAAGCCGTTTAAGTCGCATGAATATGCTCCTATCAAAAATTAACTTAACACACAAATTAACCCTCTTTTGACAATTGTAGCATATGAATAAGTAGGGATCATTCTTACACCGGGGATTAGGAGGGATTGCTAAACACTCTAAACTGACTCAAATAAATAAAACCGACCTTTAAAACACTTGACTCACTTTAAAAAAAACTCAAACAAGTTCACAAGACTCAAAATAGCCTAAAAACACTCAAAACTGCATAAAAACACAAACTGGGCAGTTTTGAGCCTAAACACAAACTTGGACGAAAATTGGTTCTAACTTGACTCAAAACTCTTAAAAAAACAATCTAAAACATATTTGAACTAATTAGACACTCTAAGACAAGTGGGGATTTGGTTTTGGACGAAAATCAAACAAACAAAACAAATATGTAAACTAGGCAGATTTAGGCGAAGTTGGTAGAATTAAGTGGATGGTGAGATGGCTAGGAGGTTTTTCTCCACACATGGCATACTTGCATACAACACAATCTTCAGTTGCTTATTCAATGAATTTTGAACCTCAACACCCCAAGTTAATTAGGTACGCTTAAATTAACTCTCAGATTTCCCTTAGGTCATTGAATTGAATGGAATTAGCGCATTGCAATCAAATTATTCCTTAAAAGTTTTCTATATGAAAGCGCATAATAGAAAGACAGTCAAAGATCATTAGGTTCTATGGAAATCATAGGTGTTGACGCGGCATTCGTAACTATGAAAGCGCATGATACTTATGCCAAGAATTTACTTAACATAATTGTGACCTACAATCTTAACTACTCATGAATATAAGTTTCCAACGATTAGGTGAAGTTTCCTTATACCCTAGCATCATATTTATGCATGCAAATTAAGTGTGCACTCTCAATTCATATACATAAACAAGTTTTAATTAAAACAGATAAGTAAATTGAATTCATCATTCATGAAATCACAACTGAAAGTAATCAAATCATCATGCAAATATAACCATGGATTCGAACTTCCCCCTAGCCAAAAGGGGATTAGTTCCTCATGCTTGCAAAACAAAGATTATTGAATTTAAACATTGAAATCATAAGAAAGATTACACCTAAACGTTTCAGCAATTCCAAGATGGATTTGATGCACGGCTTGGCTCCTCTTCCTCCTCCTTGCTGCGGCACAAGGTGTGTGTGGTGGAATTCGGGGTTTTGGATGGTGTTTTCTTGTTTAAAGGGATGGAGGATGGTTGATTATGGTGTTAGGGTTGCGGCAAATGTGTATGGAGCTGTATGGAGGTGTATGGAAGTGTATGGAGGTTGAAGAATGGATGATAAGGGTTGTGGCACAAGGTTTCTGAATTGTATAAAGGGTGGTACGAATTTTTGGCTGAATTTATGCTTATATAGTCCTAGGGTTAAGTAGATTAGGGTTAGGCTTAACAAATTTAGTGGACTAGGGCCCTAGGGTTCGGCTATGGGTGATCAAATCCACCTAGGAGGGGTTTTGGCCCACTTAGTTTCATAATAGGCTTGTGTAACCCAAATCCAAAAGGGATTAGGCCCTAGAAATCAGAATCCAAAGGGAATTGGGCTTAGGAAGGTGCGGCACAAGTGAGGGAAAGGGTGGCTTGGCTTGCAAGGCAAGGCAAGGCCTTCTAGAAAGGTTTGGTGCGCCACTTTTCTAGGGTTTCTAGAAAGAATGGGTTTTGTGGCTAATTTGGGCCTTCTAGACTAGGATGCTTCTAGAAATAGGTTCTAGAATTACCTATTTAGGTCCCCTTGCAATTAGGATTAAGACATGATAAGGTTTGGATAGGATAAGATGAGATAAGGTTTGGATAATGTTTTGGATAATGTTGGATAAGGTTAGATAAGGTTTTGGATAGGGTTTCCTCTTTTGAGCTACTTCCTTATCCACTTTGTCCTTAGCTTAGTTCCTTCATCTTATTATCACATTCTAACCTGTTGAAGTCCAAATTCGTCCATCCATGTTGGCCCATATGTAAGTGATGCGAGATTTATACGCACACAAATTAAACCCTCTTTTTGTCAATTGTAGTATAAGTATAAGTAGGGATCGTTCTAGACCGGGGATTAGGAGGGCTTGCTAAAACCTTCTAAATTGACTTAAAAACGTAAAAACAATATAAAACACTAAACTAGACTCAAAGAATGCAAAACTAAAATTTAAAACATTAAGACAAAACAAAAGACTCAAAACTAATTTTGGACGAATTTAAGATTATGGCTTGATTCAAAATACTTTAAAACATGAACTAAACAGATTCTAAGCACTAAAGAACAAGAAAGTAAAGGGGGGGGGGAAAAAGTTTTGATTTGACAAAAATTGAAATAACAAAACAAGTTAATAAACTAAGCGGAATGTAAATATGAATTTGTGATGGAATGAATGGAATGAAGGCTAGCTAAGGGGTTCTTCTCCACACATGTTATACTTGCATACAAGATTGATTCTCAGTTGGTCTTTCGATAAATTATGAAACTCAACACTCCGGATTAATTAGGTCCGCTTAAATTAACTGTCAAGTTTTCCTTAAGTTAATGAATTGGATGGGTTTGCGCAACGCAATTCACAACATTCTCCAAAAGTCCTTTACGTGAACAGCACAATAAAGATACAATCAAAGATCATTAAGTATTATGAAAACTATAAGTGTTGACGAGGCATTCGTTACTATGATGAGCATGAAACTCGTGCCAAGAATTCATTTAACGCGATTGTTTATAAGCAACCTCCACTACTTGTGAATATAAGTTCATAACGATTAGGTGAAAATCACTTATATTCTAGCGTCATATTTATGCATGAAAATTAAGCGCGCATTCTTAATAAACATTCATAAATAAGTTATCAATCAAACGGTTAAACAAATTGAATCCACAACTTATGAAATTCCAACGAAAGTTAATCAATTCATATTGCAAATATAAACATAGTTTCGAATCACCCCCTAGCTAAAGGGGGATTAGTTCCTCATACCTTTGAAATCAAAGAAACACCTAAACATTCCAACAACTCAAAACTTGAATTGTATGAACGTTTAAGCACTCTTCTCTTCCATTCCTTATACGTACAAAACAAAGAGAATTAAAATGAAACTTTGAAATCAAAGAAACACCTAAACATTCCAACAACTCAAACTTGAATTGTATGAACGTTTAGGCACTCTTCTCTTCCTCGTTGTTGTAGCACAAGGTTTAAGGATAGGTTGGTTGGGGGGATGGAAGTGTGGAATGGAGTGGAAATGGAGAAGATGGAGAAGGGGAAGTGTTTGTGTATTACAATGGAAAATGAGATGATTTGGTGAATGGAATGAATGGGTATTTATAGGAAGAGAATGGGTGTTAATGGATGTTTGTTTAAGGTATTTGGTGGATGGGAAAAGGTGTGGATGGTGGGAATTATGGTGGATGGATGGTTTAGTGGATGTAATTTAGGGTTTATTTAGGTGAATGTGGATGCATGGTTTAGTGGATGTAAAGGATAATGGGATGGTGTGGAATTAAAAGCTAAAAAAAATGGGATAATGGGCATTTAAGTGTGAATGGAATGGTGGGATGCACTAATGGAAATTATGGAATGGAATGGTGGGATGCACTAATTAGGAGGAAGAATTAGGGTGAAGGGCTTAATGCATGGATTTGGGCCAATTAGGGTGAAGGGCTTAATGCATGGATTTGGGCCTAAAATGCCTCCCCTTGCATGGCAAGGGAAAGGACTTGGGCTAAAGCCCACGGCAATGGCTCTAAAATGGGCTAAGGTTAGGGTTTAGGTGCGGCATAGGCTTAGGGTCCACAAAGAGTTAGGGTTTAGGTCATCTAAAAGCCCAAAGCCAAGAATAGAAACTCACGACAATGGAAACCTCCAAGAATAGAAACTTCCAACTTTAGAAACTTTGGTTACCAATTCCGACTTCCTTGCTCTTCACTTTCATTTCTTCATTTCTTAAGCTCCTTTGACCTTCAACCTCGTTCATTCCTCGTGCTCCATTTGCATACACCACATTCCAGCTCAGTTTTGCTCCAAAAGCTCCCAATTGCATCATTTCATGTAATATGTCCTTTAAACCTGAAAACACATGAAAGTAGCTTAAAAGACTAATTTAACGAATAAAACATAACAAAAATGCATAAGAACTAGCTAACTAAGGCGCATAAATATGCTCCTATCAAATTCCCCCACACTTAGCTTTTGCTAGTCCTCGAGCAAAACAAAACAACTAAAGTAAACAATACGAAACAAAACAAACAAAACATAACCTAAACCTTCCAACGTTTGCCTCAGGGATTTCCAATGAAACATGACATGTCAAAAATCATTACTCACATAGCTTTTAGTCCTACTTCCCCTTAAGCACATACTCAATCATAGTCACCATTCACTAGTTCGCATTTAATCAATTAAAACACATTTTGAATGTATTAACATGCCTTAGAGAATTCCCTCAATTCCTCACTAGTTATGCACTCAATTTTCACTCAGATTTTCTGACTACACACCCTACACTAGTTATATGTGAGAAGATTGATATAAACATGAAAGACTAGTACTCACATACGTTATAACCAAGAAAGCAATTTCTAGAATAATTAAACGTGTTTGGATATGATCTCATGAATTGAATGTACTACTTGGATGCGAGAACCAGTAACACCATATGCTCATACCAAATTCAAACTCCACAATTGAAATGCACAACACTTAAGATAGAAGTAAAAGGTTGTAACGGGGCTTGGGGTGTTGGCTAACAAGGAAAGGTAGGGATAAACAAAAGTTCTTTAAGCAATAATAAGTAAAGTAATGAAATTAAGACCTAGAATTCCCTTAGAATGCAGAAATCAACTTTTAGACAAATGGGGAAGATTCAAACAACTCTTAGGGCCTAATTCATTGTTTTGGGCCCTTACTTCAACAACCAATACTTTGGAACTCTTTTTCATTTTTTTTTTTTTTTTTTTTTTTTTTTTTTTCTTACCGTGCCTATGGCACAAAAACTCACATGAATACACTTTCCCCCACACTTATTTTCTGCACACATTAATCAAAGGGAATTCATTCATGCTTACTATGCTTCAAGAACAAGGGTACGGATGGTCCTAATCTAGGCTAGGTGAAGATAATGTGGGTTAACAAAGAAAGTAGGCTACACAAGGCTCAACGGGGTTAAATCCTATAAAACAAATGAAAAGGGAAATATGGCAATTTGGCTATGGTGTTCACTACACAACTTCATCTTGAATACGTGTTATGCAAATCAATGACATGCTTTGAATGAAATGGGCATGAGTTCTAGCATTTGGAACTAAGTGCTGAAACGCCTTCTAAGTAGCAACCAAGCAAAGAATAATGAGATCATGCAACGACTTTAGAAAACAAAGAATGCACAGATTTTAACTCTCCAAATAAACGTTTAAGCTCAAGTCTCACAGGGATGTAGTGTTAGTTTGAGCTCATTCCTTCAAGCATGTTATAAAAACTAATTTTTTTCTTTGTGATTGCATGTGAATTCGTGAACTATAACTACAACCAAGCATAAACCAAAGAGTATATCAAACGTCCATCCATGTTTGTAACTTTCTTTAACCATCATGCAATTAAAAACCAAATCCTCATCATTGTGTTGGAAGGTAACCTACGACACAAACACACAAAAACAACTCTTTTTGGGTTTTTCAAAACAATTTTTCAAATTTTTATGGGATTTTCGAATTTTTAAGTCAAAACACATTAAAACAGTTTAAAAACATTTTAAAACAGCAAGGATCAATACTTGAAGTTATGGGTGATAAAATCCAACAAATTTGCATCAACATACTTAGTTACCCCCCCACACTTAAATCAAACATTGTCCTCAATGTTTTAAGCTTAAAACACACCAAACAAAAGAAAACATATAAAACAGCAACTAAACATACTAAACATGGCAGAATGTATCTAACAAAGAGAAGAGTTTTAGAGATGCAAATCTAGTTATGGAGTGTAAATTCCATCTTCTCCTTGGTGATTGCAGTGAGGCTTCATCTTGAGTGATTCCACAGGCTTACTCTTGAAATGCGCTGCTCCCATCGTTGATTTTCCTTTGTGCTACTCTTGAACTGGGTAGCAGGCTTCCTTTGGTCTCCCCCGAAGGTCTGAGCTTCCTCTTTTTATCTGTTTCTTTGTTCAATCTCTCCAATTCGTATTGAAGAGGGTTAGAGGATAGCTCAGCAAAGCTAGGTAAGCAACCAGGGAATAGAGTCCAGATAGACTCCAAGTGCCGGCTGATTGCTTCTTTCACTTTGCCATGCAAGTAATATCAAGGACAAAGGAAAAGACAGGGAAAGAGCATGATATGAGATACCTTTGCTTTTGCCCTTGATGATATGAGATACCTTTGCTTTTGAAGAAGCGGTGAATGAATCAGCACATGTATTTGTGGTGCTGTTTCCTCCTGGGTCATCTGTACTCCAGGCATCTGGTATCATCTTTGGGGAAGAAGAAAGAATGGAGTATTTCGAAAGGCTTTGCTGGGAGTGCGCCTTCAGAGGTGAGAAAGAGTTGGGCATTTTCTTCAGTTCTGTCTTGCCAAAAAAAAATGAAGGTCGACATATATAGGGAATTCAATAGCAAGTGGTGATACTGTTCTTTTACCGTTGTCGACAAACATTTTGATCCCGCAAATCCGGCTTTTTGGAATAGTGACGACTCTTCGATCTTTGAAGACGCCTCTTCGATAAAGCTGCACGCGTTTTCTGAAAAGCAGATAAAGCGTCGCCGAACTTTGCGCTTGTCGGCTAAAGACGTGTAGTTGCGATGATGGCCTCCACGTCTTGAACGCGATTTCTGAAAAGCCGAGGCTTTTCGAATTGGTGGACGCGTTGCCTTGGCTTTTTATAGAGCTATCGATCACCGCCAACTTACACACTCTGAAGATTTTCCATTCTTGAAACTCGTCTCCGGCCCTTTTTGAAAATCTACTCCGTCCACCCCTTTTCTTTTAACTTCGTGAACAATGGCTAGCTCATCCAACCCATCGAACCTTTGCTTAGATTTGAGTCTAAGCAGTGATCCGATCGCGTCTCGTCAGGGTAAGGTATGGTGCCCGTCTTTCTTATCTTCCCATGGCCCTCTTACAGATGAGGACTCTGTGATGACGGATCCCACAACGGCTACGATAGTGGCTCGGAACCTCCTCACTCCCCGGCAACGGCGCCAAAATTTGATGCGAGATTTATACGCACACAAATTAAACCCTCTTTTTGACAATTGTAGTAGAATGGATAAGTGAGGGATCGTTCTGGACCGGGGATTAGGAGGGATTGTTAATCACTTGGATTTTGACTCAAAAACGTAAAAACAAGATAAAACACTAAACTAGACTCAAAGAATGTGAAACTAAACGTTAAAACACTAAGACAAACCAAAAGACTCAAAATGCTTTAAAAACACAAACTAAATTGATTTCTAACTAAATTGAACAATAAAGTAAAGGGGGATTGGATTTGGACGACTTTAAACTAAAAATGGAAACTTGGAAATAAAACAAATTGTAAATATGGATTTGACGGAAATGAATGGATGGGAAGCTAGCTAAGGGGTTCATCTCCACATATGTTATACTTGCATACAAAACGATGTCTAATTGCTTTTCAATAAACCATGAATTCTCAACGCCCCGGGTTAATTAGGTCCGCTTAAATTAACCGTCAAGTTTTCCTTAAGTTAATGAATTGGATGATTGCATATGACAATCCAAAGCATTCCTCACAAGTTCCCTACATGAATTGCATAATAGAGATACAAGCAAGAATCATTAAGCATCATGAAAACTATAAGTGTTGACGAGGCATTCGTTACTATGATTGCATGAAACTTATGCCAAGAATATGTTTAACACGATTGTTTATAAGCAACCTCCACTACTTGTGAATATAAGTTCATAACTATTACGTGAAACTCACTTATATTCTAGCGTCAAATTCATGCATGAAAATTAAGCGTTCATTCTTAATAAACATACATAAATAGGTTATCAATCAAACAGTTAAACAAATTGAATTCACAACTTATGAAACGTAATTAAAAGTAATCAAATCATATTACAAACATAAACATAGTTTCGAATCACCCCCTAGCTAAAGGGGGTTTATTTCCTCATACGTACAAAACAAAGAGAATTGAAATTAAACATTGAAATCAAAGAAACGCCTAAACATTCCAACAACTCAATCTTGAATTGTATGAACGTTTAGGCCCTCTTATCTTCCTCTTTATTGTAGCATAAGGTCTAGGGATAGTTGGTTGGGGGGATGGAAGTGTGGAATGGAAATGAAATGGAGGAAATGGAGAAGGGGAAGTCACGGCAATGGAAGGGAATTGGCTACAATGGGAAGCTTATGGTGCGGATTCCTCCTGGGTCATCTGTACTCCAGGCATCTGGTATCATCTTTGGGGAAGAAGAAAGAATGGAGTATTTTGAAAGGCTTTGCTGGGAGTGCACCCTCAGAGGTGAAAAAGAGTTGGGCATTTTCTTCAGTTCTGTCTTGCCAAAAAAAAATGAAGGTCGACATATATAGGGAATTCAATAGCAAGTGGTGATACTGTTCTTTTACCGTTGTCGACAAACACTTTGATCCGGCAAATCCGGCTTTTTGGAATAGTGACGACTCTTCGATCTTTGAAGACGCCTCTTCGATAAAGCTGCACGCGTTTTCTGAAAAGCAGATAAAGCATCGCCGAACTTTGCGCTTGTCGGCTAAAGACGTGTAGTTGCGATGATGGCCTTCACGTGTTGAACGCGATTTCTGAAAAGCCGAGGCTTTTCGAATTGGTGGATGCGTTGCCTTGGCTTTTTATAGAGCTATCGATCACCGCCAACTTACACACTCTAAAGATTTTCCATTCTTGAAACTCGTCTCCGGCCCTTTTTGAAAATCTACTCCGTCCACCCCTTTTCTTTTAACTTCGTGAACAATGGCTAGCTCATCCAACCCATCGAACCTTTGCTTAGATTTGAGTCTAAGCAGTGATCCGGTCGCGTCTCGTCAGGGTAAGGTATGGTGCCCGTCTTTCTTATCTTCCCATGGCCCTCTTACAGATGAGGACTCTGTGATGACGGATCCCACAACGGCTACGATAGTGGCTCGGAACCTCCTCACTCCCAAAGACAATCAGCTGCTTTCAGGACGGTCCGATGAGTTGGCCGTTCAAGAATCCCTGGCTCTGAGTGTTCAGTGCGCTGGCTCTGTGTCCAACATGGGCCAACGCCTTCTTGTTCGCTCCCGTCAGGTTGAATCGTTGATGGCGGAGGTGGAGAACCTGAAACAAGAGATCAAACAACTTAAGTACGAGAATAGAACTTTGCATGTGCTTGCCAATAACTATTCGTCGGGCATGAAGAGGAAGCTTGATGAGATGCAAGAATCTCAAGGTCGGATGCAAAGTGACCGTCAACGGCTTGCGTCTTTCTTCCAGGGGCACCTTTTTCCTGGGTCATCCAGCGTTCCGCCAAGTATTGGGGCCTGGAATGCTCTATCTCCGATACCTATCGCTCCCATGCCTCTCGCTCCCATGCCTTCCGCTCCTATGCCTTCCGCTTCTATGCCTTCCGCTTCTAGAGTTTTGCCTCGTAGTGGGTCTTCACGCAAACAAAAACAAAAACAACCTTTGTGAAGCTCCATTTGTTAGATACATTTGTAATTTCTCGAAAATTAATGAAAAAGCTTTGTTTTATTCACTGTATTGGGTTGCCTCCCAAGTAGCGCTTTCTTTAACGTCTTGCAGCCGGACGAAGAACACAATCATGCCTTAATGGAACCCACGGCATGGAGTTGATCATTGAATGGATGATGATACTTGAAATGTTCCGGCAATGGTTGAATTTCAAGAATGGGTGCCCTAATCATTGACATCAACAACATATTAGTCAAAAACGACTTTGGATTTTTAGTTGGTGGCTTACCTATGGGCTGCAATATTGGCTCTAAAGTCGCAGCACATTCAACAAATGCACAAGGGATGTTTTCATTCAGATTGGACATTTTGAAGGTTGTGGCTGTGTGATCCACTCCAATTTCCTCCTTGATGAATTCAAGATGCTCCTCAACCACTTTTTCCTCGTGAATTGTTGAAAAGGTGTCCAAGATGTCTTTCTTCCCCTCATCTTTCATGGATTGCATGAACCTGCCAGGGAAGGGTGCATTTGGGGGAACAAAGTTAGAAATAATTAAATTTGGAACAACCTTACTTGAATGGGGTGGTGTAGGAATATTGGGAGGTTGCGGCAAGGGTTGTTCTTCCCTTGCTGTGCCTTGTGCATCCTCCTCCTCTTCGAGTAGTAGCAATTCATCCATGGGCTCATCTTCAACCATTTGTTCTTGAATTTGTTCCATGCATTCTGCATTCTGCCTAAATTGACTGTTCCACTCAGCCAACTTTTTTGCTTGATAGAAATCCTCAATTGGTCGCCAAAATGCGTCTTGTTGAAATGGTTGAGCTTCCCTGCCCTGCTCCACAGAATTCAGTTGTTGAATAACTTCCTTATAATAATTTGATATACCTGAATTTGGATGTGAAGATTGAGGGGAAGGCTGTGGTGGTGCATATGAATCCTCATATGGTTGCCAATATGTTTCTTGGTGAGTCTCCTTAGCTTGATTTTGTGAGCCCTGCACCAAACAAATTAATTCATTAAGCTTTTGATTATAATCTATTGACGAATTTGAGTTTGGTTGGGCATATTGAATATGAGGTGGCTCCCAATATCTTTCTTGTTGAACATTTTGAGGTTCCCACCACATAGAAGTTGAATGATCACTCCAATCCGAATTGTAAGTATTGGAAAACACGTTATTCCTTGATTGAAGATCAAATATATCAACGTTTTGCATTTGGGACCTTTCCATGAGCTGTGACAAAAGATAAGCATTATCAAGTGCCATGTTGTGCTTCTAAAATCAACGAAATAAAACTAAAAATATATACACACAAACGAAAATAAAACAATCCAAGAGATTAGCAAAGTTGCTAATCCCCGGCAACGGCGCCAAAATTTTGATGCGAGATTTATACGCACACAAATTAAACCCTCTTTTTGTCAATTGTAGTATAAGTATAAGTAGGGATCGTTCTAGACCGGGGATTAGGAGGGCTTGCTAAAACCTTCTAAATTGACTTAAAAACGTAAAAACAATATAAAACACTAAACTAGACTCAAAGAATGCAAAACTAAAATTTAAAACATTAAGACAAAACAAAAGACTCAAAACTAATTTTGGACGAATTTAAGATTATGGCTTGATTCAAAATACTTTAAAACATGAACTAAACAGATTCTAAGCACTAAAGAACAAGAAAGTAAAGGGGGGGGGGGGGAAAAAAGTTTTGATTTGACAAAAATTGAAATAACAAAACAAGTTAATAAACTAAGCGGAATGTAAATATGAATTTGTGATGGAATGAATGGAATGAAGGCTAGCTAAGGGGTTCTTCTCCACACATGTTATACTTGCATACAAGATTGATTCTCAGTTGGTCTTTCGATAAATTATGAAACTCAACACTCCGGATTAATTAGGTCCGCTTAAATTAACCGTCAAGTTTTCCTTAAGTTAATGAATTGGATGGGTTTGCGCAACGCAATTCACAACATTCTCCAAAAGTCCTTTACGTGAACAACACAATAAAGATACAATCAAAGATCATTAAGTATTATGAAAACTATAAGTGTTGACGAGGCATTCGTTACTATGATGAGCATGAAACTCGTGCCAAGAATTCATTTAACGCGATTGTTTATAAGCAACCTCCACTACTTGTGAATATAAGTTCATAACGATTAGGTGAAAATCACTTATATTCTAGCGTCATATTTATGCATGAAAATTAAGCGCGCATTCTTAATAAACATTCATAAATAAGTTATCAATCAAACGGTTAAACAAATTGAATCCACAACTTATGAAATTCCAACGAAAGTTAATCAATTCATATTGCAAATATAAACATAGTTTCGAATCACCCCCTAGCTAAAGGGGGATTAGTTCCTCATACCTTTGAAATCAAAGAAACACCTAAACATTCCAACAACTCAAAACTTGAATTGTATGAACGTTTAAGCACTCTTCTCTTCCATTCCTTATACGTACAAAACAAAGAGAATTAAAATGAAACTTTGAAATCAAAGAAACACCTAAACATTCCAACAACTCAAACTTGAATTGTATGAACGTTTAGGCACTCTTCTCTTCCTCGTTGTTGTAGCACAAGGTTTAAGGATAGGTTGGTTGGGGGGATGGAAGTGTGGAATGGAGTGGAAATGGAGAAGATGGAGAAGGGGAAGTGTTTGTGTATTACAATGGAAAATGAGATGATTTGGTGAATGGAATGAATGGGTATTTATAGGAAGAGAATGGGTGTTAATGGATGTTTGTTTAAGGTATTTGGTGGATGGGAAAAGGTGTGGATGGTGGGAATTATGGTGGATGGATGGTTTAGTGGATGTAATTTAGGGTTTATTTAGGTGAATGTGGATGCATGGTTTAGTGGATGTAAAGGATAATGGGATGGTGTGGAATTAAAAGCTAAAAAAATTGGGATAATGGGCATTTAAGTGTGAATGGAATGGTGGGATGCACTAATGGAAATTATGGAATGGAATGGTGGGGTGGGATGCACTAATGGAAATTATGGAATGGAATGGTGGGATGCACTAATTAGGAGGAAGAATTAGGGTGAAGGGCTTAATGCATGGATTTGGGCCAATTAGGGTGAAGGGCTTAATGCATGGATTTGGGCCTAAAATGCCTCCCCTTGCATGGCAAGGGAAAGGACTTGGGCTAAAGCCCACGGCAATGGCTCTAAAATGGGCTAAGGTTAGGGTTTAGGTGCGGCATAGGCTTAGGGTCCACAAAGAGTTAGGGTTTAGGTCATCTAAAAGCCCAAAGCCAAGAATAGAAACTCACGACAATGGAAACCTCCAAGAATAGAAACTTCCAACTTTAGAAACTTTGGTTACCAATTCCGACTTCCTTGCTCTTCACTTTCATTTCTTCATTTCTTAAGCTCCTTTGACCTTCAACCTCGTTCATTCCTCGTGCTCCATTTGCATACACCACATTCCAGCTCAGTTTTGCTCCAAAAGCTCCCAATTGCATCATTTCATGTAATATGTCCTTTAAACCTGAAAACACATGAAAGTAGCTTAAAAGACTACTTTAACGAATAAAACATAACAAAAATGCATAAGAACTAGCTAACTAAGGCGCATAAATATGCTCCTATCAGTAAGCTATCCACATAGTGTCCAAAATTGCTCCAAATTGCACCAAAATGCACTTCCTTGGTACTTTAACACATAGGACCTATAAACACACGAAATTGAGTTGTAATACAACATTAACTAAGAAATAATAGCACAAATGCACAAGAATAAGCTAGCTAAGTCGCCTAAATATGCTCATATGATGTAGCCCTTTTCCTCACCAGGTTTGTGGTTAGAAAAATATACCCTAGCTTCTAGTATATTTGCCTTTACTTCCAAGGTCATGACTTTTCTGCAAACTTCTTCCCTTTGAATCGTGGCACACACACTTGAGAAAGAAGGCAGGTCTGGAATCATGAGGATGTGACTTCGAAGGTCTTCATATTCAGGACTCAGGCTTGCTAGAAGCTGGAATATCTTATCTTCCTCAGCTCTCTTAGTTAACACGGTAGCAACAATGGTGTGTGGTTGATACACATTTAACTCGTTCCACATGGTGGTCAGCTTTCCAAGGTGTTGCACAAATGAATTTCCTTCATGTTGCAGGCCAGCAATATCCTTCTTTAACTAAAACACTCAAGCTACATTATTTTGATTCCCATAAATTTCCTTAACATTTTTCCAAAGAGTCAAGGAGGATTCAGCATAACTGAAAATTTATGCAATCTTACAATCCATAAAATTGAGTAGCCACAACATGACCAACTGGTCTTTGCACAGCCAAGCATCGTAATCTGGTGAAGACTTCTCATGCATTGGAATAGCATCATTGACAAAGCCAAGCTTTGATCATCCTCCCAAAGAAAGAGTGATTGCTTTATCCCAAGGAAGATAGTTAAACTCATTCAGTAAGACAGAACTAAGAAGTTGATTTGGGTTGACATCAACATTTGAGCGAGGTGATGATGGAGCAGCATAAGAGTTGTCTCATTCGTCATGTATTGAACTTTCTTCAGCCATGTTTGAAGAACAAAGAAGCTTACAAATCTTTCAAGAGAGTATACAGAAACAGGCCAGTTAGGGTCACTGCTCTGATACCATATTGGATTTTGCAAGTTGTATATTCATTGTGTAAAAAAATAGTACAAGACCTAACCAAAATATATATGTCAAAGAGAAAGAACAAGCCTCCTATCCCTCCTTGATTTATGCTTAAATGCTAACAAACAAAAGTAAACAACTACAAGATACACATCCCTTGAATTAAGGAGATTGACAACAAGAAACACTATTGGTGGCAACAATGTACAAGAAGGCAGAAAACAGCCCACTCTACACGGTACATCAACTCATCCCCCTAAAACTAGGTTAACAACTTGTACATTTCTTCTAATAAATATTGAGGTAGAAATAGAATGAAGGTGTTGCAACCCCCACTCAACTTCGAACTCAAAGGCATTTTGCTGGAATTTGTTACCAGAGCTGAACATGCATGCACAGAGAAGTAGCAGGGTTTAAACCCTTGATTTTTCAACACGAAATCACATCACCATCATGAAAATAACCCAGAAATTCATAGATTAGAAGGAATGCCTCACCTAAGTTCTAGGCTGAGAGCTCAAGCTCTCAATTTCAATGGTGTTGAGGTTTACTGTGCACCGATCTCACCACATGCAAGACCACCATTGTGATCTTTGCATCCACAGATTACAAATGAGTAAATTTGAGGTTTGATTTGTTAAGAACTCGAAGTGAGAATGAAGGAAGAGCTCTCAGAGCTTAGAGAGAGAGATTGAGTTTAAGAAAGAAAAAGAGAGAGATCAAAAAATGAGAAAGAGGGAGGCTGAGTGTAGGTTGCAAGGCCATTTAGACATTCTAAGTGAAAATACGAATTTACTCCTCCCAATTTTAATTATTACAATTAATCCCTTAAAGCGTTATTTCGATTTCGTTTTCGTTTTCACATTCATGTACATGAATATAGTTAGGAAAACATAAGAAAGTATAAGAAATTAGATTTCGAGTCAAAACTCAAAAATTATTCAATACACCCACTCAATGGAAAAATAGTCGTTTCACATGTCTCAGGAGTAAATATGTCATTTTAAAGGATGAGTTGTAACACCGAACCTCTCCCTGCCATCTTATGAAACCACCACCACCTTCATCCTCACCAGTCTGATTGACTCCGAGCCCAACCACATGCCCTCCCCAACCTACATCTCCATGTTTTGAGACTGTACAATCGATGTCATCGGCCGATAGGGGTGGGCCCTTAAAACTGAAACCGAAACACGAAACTGAAACACCAACCAAATCAGACCGCACCGAAAGGTTCAGTTTTACGGTTTTGAAACGGTTTTGGTTTTGAAACCAAACCGCAACGTTGGAAACGGTTTGGTTTCAGTTTTGACTTTTACAAACCTCACCATATATATATATGTATATATATATATGCCATGAGTCCATGACATTGGATCATTGATACATGTTATATACTGCACAGAGTATGCATGTAAACTTGCAAACCGTTCATTCATTTCTTCTTCCCAAGCCTTAAATTTTTGCGTGGCAAGTGGTACCTAGCTAATAAGGTTACTTTGTGAGGACTTTTTACTGGTTTTTAATGAGGGATTAGTTTCACTTTATCTACGGATTTATGACATTTTGTAGCGCTTCAAATAGCTACTGCTTAAGTTTAATTTGTACCCTTTAGGAGCACTCTCTAAGATGTCTAGATTGGCAAATGCTTAATAATATGTTCTACTATTTCATTTTTCTGATTTATGATCTTACTAGAAACTACTTTTCTTCTAGGTAAGTTTTATAAAAAAAAGTTTCAAGGAGTTGTTACTTGTCTGTAGTTGGCTTTCGATCGAGACTACGAAGTAGAAGTGAAGAAGTCTTTGCTGATTGCATTCATGTAAAGCTTGAGATAACGAGCGTTTCGTATTTTAAATTGTATATTTTTTTCTTAAAAACCAAACCGAAACTGTTTGAAACCGCACCAAACCGAACCAAACGGTTTGGTTTCATTTTGGTTTTGGCTTCAAAACTGCACCGAACCAAATCGCAAAAAGTTTCGATTTCGGTTTCGATTTCACTCAAAACCACACCAAACTGAACTGTGCCACCCCCTATCAACCGCCAAGACTCCATCAACTAGATCCTAAAAGTCTATGTGTGACACCGCTTGGAAGCTCTAACTCGTCAGCTCCTTTTATTTCCTCCACCATTTCCTCTTCAACCTCCCCTCGTCGACTTCCTCTGGAGGTGCAGGCGACATGGTGGGTTGGGGTAGGGCTAATAAAAATTAAAATAGTTTTTTGTTGTGAACTTTAGCCAAATATTTATATATAAAGCCAATGGAAAAGTGAATAGTGATTTTGGTGTCACCAAGCTTCAACAAAAATATTTGGACAAAAATGCCCCCAAAACGAAAAACTTCAAAGGCATCCCAAAATAATGCATCAAATAAGGCAAGGGCTATCATTTTAATAGTATTTTTTTGATAATTAATTTTTTTTTTTTTTTTTTGCTGTTCATTTTTATTATTATTATTATCTATTTTTAATTAGTTACTCACAATAGGCTAGCAATAATGTGATTCAATTTCTTTATTTTTAAACATGTTCAAAACATCTTAAGAGGCATGTAATGCCGGTTATAAAAAAAGGTCTTTCACAGATAATAATGTAATTAAATTAGTTATCAAAATATTGTTTTTTTTAACAAATGATATTATCTACACTAAGGGGAAGCGGATGTGCTTAGCCTCACAATGGGCTAACAATAATGTGATTAAATTAGTTGTCAAATAATAATTTTTTTTTTTTACCAAACGATATTATCTATGACACACCCCGACCCGGAATGTCCACTGGGACCCCAAATCGAGCTGTGTTGGCCGATAGCTGGAAGGTGACGAAGCCATAAAGTGTGATAGTGTTTAAATTGTGAATAAATTTGAACCTAACAGTGTCTAAATACCAGAGTGCGCTACGAGTGGGAGCGAACCCATTTCACATGCAATGTCAGAGCATAAGTAAAGTACAGTAGTGTGGCTAAGAATCATAACCTTAAAAGTAGCCACCAATACTAAGATTAGCTATATATCCTCGTCAATACGAACTCAGCAGTTAAAACCTGAAGGGGTACAAAACAGAAAGTGTGAGTAAGCAGGAAAACCAAGCTTCTCAAAACTATTACCTTTCTAACAGTAATAATCCTTCACTGTAATTCCCTTATCGTTTTCTATAGGACAGTACTACACACACACACATATATATATATCTATATATCCACTCATGCTCAAAAATGGCCAAAACCACGGGTATGCCGTGTCCATAGACTCTACAATGCATTAACAAGTAGGCCAAATGAACTTAATCAATATAAAGTGATACATTAGCCGGAATCACCTAACGTGACCCGTACAACTGTACTTATATCTCATCAATCAATGCTAGCATATAAGTCGGGAGTCATCTCTAGTGACCTGTACGACTTATCTATATCTCATCAAGCATCCCTGCACATGAGTCAGAACCACCTCTAGTGGTCTGTATGACAGGACTGGGTGTAAATAAGTACGTTCAAGTGCTACGATCACGTGAAGACTGGGCGAATAATCGCGGGTTACCTAGGAGTCGGAACCACCTATAATGGTCTGTACGACAGGCCTATGCACCTACCCTGAGTCCAAGGTGAGCGTAAGGTGCATGAGGTGAACTTCATGTGAAGGATTGTGCCCTGGCCATGGGCGGGAGCACTAATACCGGGGTGCAGGTATTCATATCTCATCAATCAATACTAGCATACAAGTCGGGAGTCACCTATAGTGACATGTACAACTTAATCTATAGCTCATCAAACATCCCTGCACACAAGTCGGAACCACCTCTAGTGGTCTGTACGATAGGACTGGGTGTAAATAAGTACGCTCAAGTGCTACGATCACGTGAAGACTAGGCGAATAATCGCGGGTCACCTACGAGTCGGAACCACCTATAGTGGTCTGTACGACAAGCCTGTGCACCTACCTTGAGTCCAAGATGAGCGTAAGGTGCGAGAGGTGAACATCACGTGAAAGACTATGCCCTAGCCACGGGTGGGAGCACTAACTCCGGGGTGCAGGTTTATGAGCTCTCAATGCATCTCAATATAACATGTGCAACTCATGGCAACCAGTACGACAGTATCGGAGTTGCCTAACACATAAATGTAGTCATGCTATAACTCAATCGATTCAACTAATACCATAAACTCACCTGAACTTACCTGGGTGTCCTGCGTTCACCTTTGCACTTGAAAGCATTCCCAATAATTATGTGCAAGTAATATACATATGGATATACCATGATGCAATCTAATACTTAACCATGTTGTAGCATTTTCAATTATATACAATATGGTGTGAAATGTACAATCAATAACGCCCTACTCCCAAACTACTTATTTTCAGGGATAATTATCTATGACAACCCAATTAACACTAATTTAACTAACTAATTCACAAAACTAAAACTTGCCTTTACCAATTTCCTACGCATTACTCAATTTCCCAAATAAGTCTTTTGTCTCAAATATATTATGGCTGCATCTAACGTCTCATTAAACTGCCTACGTACCATAAACAGGGATCAAGCCATTCGTAGTTCATATTAGTACTTCAACCATTCACAATAATTATATAAAGGTAATATACCTAATCAATTTAAAAGTGTCGATAGAACTCTCAATAATATGTACGATAAAAAAAGAAAAGGTCCACTCACCTGGAGTCCACGCTATGATTCTCTAACGCACGCATCGAGGCGTCCTGAATGATTGGTGCCTGTGACTAATTAACGAATCACATATCAGAACTCTTATCAGTAGAATACGTAATTCACATAAAACACAACCTCAAGGGCATTCTAAAATAGTTTAAGACCCATTGACCACAAGTCAACAGTCGATTGACGGTAGGGTCTACAACCCTGTATAACTTGACCCGGAAGATCTGCATATCAGATTTCCAATCCGCAACTTCCAATGATCCACAATATGTTTCTAGAATAACATATTAAAATTTCGTTACGATCCAACGGTCGGATCTCCACCAATTGCCCAAAACCAAGTGGCAGTTAACATTTATTTTACTAGCTTACAAATCCAATTTGGGAAGATCCGTACGTTGGATTCCCAATCCATAAATTTCTTTGATCTTTAAATATTACGTATTATAATGTATCCAAGTTTGGTGACGATCCTACGGTTGGATCGTCGATTCACATTTTTATCAAGTAGCGTATCGTAACGAATTTAGGTTCCAACGATCAACCTACGTCATTCAAATAACAAAACTGAATTCAAGACATTCGACATAGCCTAAAAATAGCATTGGCGGCCCACTGGCCACGCGCCGCCACAGGTGGCGGTCGGCCGCCCCAACTCGCCGGAAAATCCAACTATTTCCAAAAATTCTCAAACTTCAAATAAATGAAGATCTCAGTGAGTGGAGCAACTTTCATACCTTCCACAAAGTCCAAAAGTGGACGGAAGATGGTCAATTTTGCCCACAAAGCCGGCGGGTGCCTAAAACTTCCCGGTGTCGATTCATCTTCTACAGTGGTCCAACGGGGTCAAGGTTGGTTGGGTTTTGCTCCTGGGATGATGGGCTACAAAGCCCAAGTGGTGGCATTGGCCATCACTTTGCCAATTTGCCGGAAAATCAAAAAGGATGCCCGGAGCACCGTGAGAACTGCCAACTTTTGTAGTCTCAAACCGCCACATACCGTGGTTAATCAAGGTGATTCTTGGGAGGGTTTTGTAGAGGGGAATGAGAGCTTCAAGATGGTGGTGGTGGCATCGAAAAAATCCATCGGAGTTGGCTGGAATAGGCCTTGGAAAATGGGTGGTCGCGAGGGGAAAAATCCATAGGAAAGTTGGGAGTTTTCTTTTTTTTTTTTTTTTTTTTTTCCTTCTTTCTTTCTGATTGCCTGAAGGCTTTCCTCCTCTCTTCTAATTGGTTCCTTGTGCCTTTAATTTAATTGGTCCACTATTCCCACAAGGTGGGAATTCAAATAATTTATAACTAAACTTTAAATAACCATTTTCAAACGTCCATAACTATACCGTTATAATTCGGACTCGCAAGGGGCTTTCGCCTATGCGTTCACACCAACGAGTACTATGAGAATATGTTAAAAGAATAAGTCATACATCTCTCTAGACGATGGTCAACATAAGTCAAAATCTTTGCCTCTATGACATTTTCGTAAATTCACACTTTTAAAATAAAATAAAAACGTAAAATTTGGAACGGGTTGTCACAATCTACATTAAGGGGGGTGGGCTTAGCCTCACAATGGGCTAGCAATAATGTGATTCCATTAGTTCATTCAATATTATTTTCTCTATTTTTAAACACGTTCAAAACATCTTCAGAGGCGTGTAATTCTGGTTAAAAAAAATATCTTTCGCACGTGAATAATAATGTGATCAAATTAGTTGATCAAATTAGCCACCTTTTCGATCACTTCCACATGCCAACATTAGAATCGAAGCATGAGTTAATTTCCCGCTATAAGAGCAAGTAGAGTATCGAGAAAGCTGTGAAGACCTTTTAGTTCGCGTCATAATAAAAGGAAGTAGTATGGTACATTTCAAGGATGTAGATTTAGGCATTATATTCCAAAATTTTATCTGGGATATCATCAAATGGTGAAGTGAAGTACACCATCAATCCACTTTATCGTACTACACCAGTTTTCCCTTGCATCTTTTCGGACAAGTCCTACCCTACTTCATTTAGAGAACTTAGTTACTAAAGCTTACTGATTTGGAATTTATGCAACCAAACACCTTATCTAAGAAACCTCAAACCTATTCACGAAGGTGAAAGACCGAACATTATGGTCATACCTAGATTTAGCAATTTCCTTAGGTGACGATTAAAACCATTAATACCCATATTTCGAATTAATGATCTAGTCGACCAACCTTTGTAAATCGAGTTTTCTTCCATAGCTCGATGAATTCAAAGTGGTCTTATCAACGACTTTCTCATCTACCTCGGCAGTGAGACCAAATTCTCTAAGCCTAAACAATCAGCTTTATACCAAATTTCTCAAACGTTAGTTTTGTTTAGATTGGTGCTTTTCTCTAAAGACGTGATCTCCGCAGACAATATTCCCTAATTTTTCGGCTATAGTGTTTTTCCTCACTCATAACTGAGGAAAGTTAGTTTAGTTGTGATGTTAGTTATGAATAAAGTTTTTGACAACCGAATTGTTGTCTCAACCTACCTTTGTGTTACACCTTTCGATGACATTGATCATTTTGGAAATCCTTGATGATGTGTTCTTCGGATGTTTCGACTGTGTCGAGGCAGCATGATGGAGAATCGCTTATACTTTCCAACGGTTAGAACCGTTTGAAATGAACCATCTTATTCATGACCTAGAGTCAACAGTTGTCACCTTCATCGAAAACCGGATGACACTTCTCTGTGGAGAAACGTGCCCAAAATCTTTATCAATCTTAAACCTCTCAAGTAGACCTGTAAACGGGTCGGGTTTATCGGGTTTGGTTCGGGTTCAATCCGACCCGTTAAGCTAACAGGTCACCCGAATCTAACTCATTAAGCTAACGGGTCACCCAAACCCAACCTCGTTAATCTAATAGGTCACCCGTCCCACCCATTAACACTCGTTTACATTTTTTTATTTTTTATTTTGTATTCCAATACACTTACACATATTAACTATGGAAACTATAAACTTCACCTGATGGCAGCACTAGCAATCGTTCTAAATCCGGTTATGACATTGAACACTCCGTCAGGAACACCAACCTTCATAAGAATTTAAAAGAGAGAGTCAACAATGGCGAGCCACATTGGCAATAAACACGAACAAATACAAAGAATGAGCTTTTTCTGATAAGCACAATATAATGCAGATAGAGGTGTTTGCTCAGCAGGTTTGGAGATGGGTTTTTACCAGGGTGGTCAATGGAGCTGCCATTGAAGCTACCTTGCTGCTGCTGCTGCTGAAGCTTTTCTGTGCAGTGTGGTGATAACTGTGCTTATCAGAAAAAGCTAAGAGTATATTTTTTGTTGTTAAGGCTTTACTGAAATTACTCAAACATCCTCAACTAACGAGTGCTAACGGGTTGACCCAAAGTGACCCGTTATTTAATAGGTTGTTAACGGGTTCACCCATTAGTGACCCGACCCGTTAAGCATCCACCAAAATACTAATATTAACGGGTCGGGTTGGGTCGGGTTAACGAGTCAGGTCCAAAATGCCAGGTCTACTCTCAAGTACATATTCATTTGAAAAGAGTTAGATTTCTGATAATGGCGGTAAAGGAACCGAATCAACATCTATGATTGCACCATCGTGTATCACCCCGGTCGTGCATAAGTGGTTACGCTTCACTGCAACAAAAAATATATTTACCTTTGAACATTTCCAACCTTCCCTATCCCATTCTAGCTGGAGTTCACAAGCAGGGATTTAACGTTATTTCTGAATTTTTAAGAAATTGTTCGAGTGGTTATAATCATTTCCTGTAAATGAATGGAGATGGGAAATCTCACCATAAGCTCATGGTACGAAGTATCTTGTACATTGAACTCTCGACTGATGAAAGAAGAGCAATTCTTAGACCACGAGCCATACCAAGGAAAGCATAGTCACAAGAGCTTTTAGCAAGAGTGACTTCCCTCTCTTCGGGAAAATTATCTTACTTTTAGGCATAGCATTAGCACCATTCCTATGATTTGTCTCGAAAAGCCAACGAGCAGCCCTCTCTCTATCTCGGTCTCGATTTAGCATCATATATCAATCTGGAGAAAATTTTTATTGGTTGTAGTGCGGATTAAGGAGCCGCTCCCCCATGCTGCGGCTGCGGAGGTGGGGGCTGCCGCCTCCCTTGGTTTTTTGGGGGAAGTATCCCAGGGTGGGGGTGGAAGGAATTGGCAGAATTCTTTTAGGTCCCAATGAGGGGGGACCGGGTCATGCGACGGATGCAAGCTAGACTTTTAAGTAAAAAATCCAAGATTATGATGATGTTTCGATGATTATAGATCGACTTGACAAGTCAACTCACTTCCGTTGGTCCAGATGGACAACATTTTAGATCTCTTAGTAAATTGCTCATTCTTGAATTTATTGAGTTTTATGGCGTTTTGATCAACATTTACTTTGACCATGATGCCATAGCCACCTCTTTGTGCTATAAGACATTCTAGTCAACTTTAGGTACGTGTCTACTCTACTGCAATTTGTACTATTTTGAAGGTAGGTAGAATGTTCAAAAGAATTGCTCGGATATTGAAATCAAGTTGTGATTATAAATTCTTCAATAAGCTGACAAATACTTTGTCGAATGGATCGTTACCGTTGGTGATTGAATTTTTCGGAAGTTGCTTTCGTAGTGTAATGGCATGCAATCAGCCTAGATATCTTGAACTCTAAATTTGATGGACTTGTTTTGACCCTCAAATTCTTGAGTGTTCTTTAGCCTTTTCGACATAGTTCTTCTTTAAATTCGAGAAGAATTCTATATGAATCGACTCACTATGACATTGTGAACTGCATTGTTCGGTAAATGGTTTGTGTGTCATTACTGTATCTCACTGTGACACGTGTTTTACTTCCAAGTCTTTGGCAGTCTTCTTGAAGGCCATGTGTACTAAGGTTATGCTACTATCACATTTTTTTACCCATAAGCTAACGTTTAGTCTAAAACGAACTACTCAGACCTTAGCGGACGTGTTGCAATTTGTCCATTCTTCAATAGCATAGTTGTAAAATGCAGTTATCTTTATTTTAGATGCATGTAAATACGGTTACAAATTCTGATTTTGAGTATGGCACTATTTGAAACGTTGCATGGAGAATTTATGCACATTATATGATTGACAGAAGAGCATTGTAAATAGGTATTTGAATAATTGAGATTACGATATAGAAAATTTTATGATATTGATGATCTTGCCCGAAAGGGGTAGTGCATGAATACGATCGAGGCTTTGATTAGACGTTGTATGTGTATTTCCCAATGGGGGGCATGATGGTAATATTGCACCCTTGGAAATTTGTTACTTGCTTATCGAGACACAGTGAGTTGTTGGTATTGCGGGCTGCAGACCGTAATATTGAGAACTTATTCATAGAATTCATTAAGCAAGTGGACATCTAGATCCGTCTACGTTAGTATTTTATTTATTTATACGTTTAGTTATTTATTTATTATTTGGTCTTGACCTAAAGTTACTACACACTTACCTTCGAAATACGTGACGCAACGAGTTTGTAAGTGAAAAATAATCTATGTTCAGTTTTGATTTCAGTACAACTATTTTAAATGGTACATTATATGATATATGTATTTTGATGATATGTTACTGTATATCTATTTTTGTAATGTAGTATTATATTTTAGTATTGTGCTAAAGGAGAAGGAAAGTACGAGTTTGGGGGCATGAAAGAGGAATCACTGCACTTCAATCGCGACAGAATGGCATTCTCTTTTATGCAATCGCTCTAACTTGATATCTCCTTTACATAACTGTTTTTCTACTGTCTTTTCACTATTCTTGTATAACAAATGATTTTAAATTTCGAGGACGAAATTTTTTAAGATGGGTAGATTGTGACAAACCGTCCCTAATTTTAAGCTTTATAAATTTTAAAATAGTGATTTTACGAAAATGCTCTTTGAGGCGAGGATGTTTGACTTTTGTTGACCGTTCGAAGTCACAATTAATGTTTCTGAATAGATCTTGAAGTTACGAATGCATAGGTGAAAGCCGTTGATGAGTCCGGATTATAACGGTATAATTATTAACGTTTGAAATTGTTTACTCAAATTTTAGTTTATAAACTAAATAAACTCCCACCATGTAGGAATTGTAACCAATCAAATTGAAGGGGGGAAGGACCAATCAGAAATTAAAGGAGAGAGAGATAGCTAATTAGGATAGTGGAGAGAAAGCACCTAGCCGTCCCTTTTCATCGACCCATCCGTGCACCCACCCGACCAAATTTCGACGGTTTCCGCCATTTTTCCCTTCGAACCACCATCATCCAACACTTGCAATCTCTTCCACAACCTCCCCTCTACCATCTCCACCCAAAACTGAAGGTTTTTAGGTCCAAAACTGTGTAGAACTCACTGAAGCACCGAAGGTGCTCGATGGTGATTCCTCCATTCTGCTGAGTTTCACCACCCACCACCACCCCTAATCAACTCCCCTTGGACCCAAGAACAAGATCTAACCAGTGATAGGGGTGTTGGAACACCGAGAAGTCGAATCGACGAACACCCATTCTAGGGTTTCTGCCAGGTTCATGGCGATTTGAGGCTTTTTCCGGCCAAATTGGACTTAGCCACAGGTATAGAACTTTCTCTACTCATTGAGATCTTCATTTTTGTGAAATTTTGGAATTTTTAGAAATAATTGATTTTTCCATTGAGTCGGGGGGAACAACTGCCGTGTGTAGTGGCGCGTGTGGGTTGAGGCACCCCTTGACCTTCCTAAGCTAAGTTTGATACCTCAATTCCATAGGTGAAGTCCGATTGATGAAATCTCATCGTTTGAACATAGTTTTGATTGAGACCGCTACTTGATCCTTATATGAATTGACGATCCAACCGTTGGATCATCACCAAACTTTAATACGTTATTATGTAATGTTTAAGGATATTAGAATGTTACGGATCGAGAATCCACATACAGATCATCTCGAATTAGATTTGTAAGCTCGTAATAAAACGTTGGCCACCAATTAATTTTAGCAATTGACGGAGATCCGATCGTTGGATCGTTCCAAAACTTTAGGATGTCGTTCTAGATGCTTATTGAAACCCTTGGGAAGTTACGAATTGGAAATCTGAGATGTGGATCTTCCAGATCGAGTTACATAGGGTTGTGGACCCTACTGTTGACCTTTGACTGACGGTTGACTTTTGGTCTATGGGTTTAAATAATTCTAGAACATCCTTGGGGATGTGTTTTATGTAAGTTACGTGTTCTATTGATAAGAATTCTAAGATGTGATTTGATAATTGTTCTAGGCGCTGATCATTAGTGGCGCCTTGGTATTCATGCTAGGGAGTTGTAGCGCGGACCTCAGGTGAGTAGGTCTTTTCCTTTTTATAGTGTGTGTGTGTGTATATATATATATGTATGTATGTATGTATGATTGATAGTTTCCACAAATGCTTTTGAATTGATTGATGCATATCATGCCATGATTAAATATCATTATTAGAAATGTTGTACTATGGTGAGATGCTCAATAATCCTACGAGATGTGCAAGTACGTTTATTATGCTGTTTCAAATTATTGCATCATTATGGCATGCTTATATTCATATAGTCTGCTCATCATTGCTACACCCAGGTGTTAGTGCTCAGCCTAGTGCTAAGCTAGTCTTTCACATGTTGTTCACATCAGCACGGCAAGCTTGCCTTGGATCCAAGTAGGTGCTAGTCTTGTCGTACAGATTGTAACAGGCAATTCCGACTCGTATGTGACAACAAATAGTGCTAGTCTTCATGTGATTGTAGCACCAGAGCGTATGTTATTACTGTTGGAAGTACGCCCACAAAGCCATTCATTTGATGTAATAGCTTTTGGAATACTTATTGTGTTAAACTATTATATGTTAATGAAGGGCAAAGCTTATTGTTAATCACTATTTATTGTATTATGTGTTTAAGCAATAAGGGAATCCAAGGAATGTATTTAATCTAAGAGGGAAGTGATATAAGTTAGATTAATGAGACCTTTCTCTTATGTTCATACCTAAAACGTTCCTAGCCATAGGACTGCCAATTGGGCATTGATAATCCGCTAAGGTTAGTATGTATTATGTTAACTCAAGCGTGAGTATGCCTAGTCTCAAGTCATTTAGTGTTGGACACTGAGACAAACATATAGGTTCTCAAAAGGTAATCGAGTACACTGAACAACGATCAAAAGAGAGTTCGAACATACATGTCATGTAAGAACTTGTAAGTTGCAATATGCAAAGTAGTCCTTTGACCTGAGGCATCATAGATGTCTAATGGTTAGGTCCTTGATATTTGATCATGTCGAAGGCATTCCATTGAGAGTGTCCACGACATTGTTAGGGTCAAGCAATCTAGTCATGTAGGCATATGAATGCACAACAAGGGATCTCTAACCTTCCATGGCGGAGGAAAAATACTCTGAGATATGATTCAGGAGTCTTTGGCCAAAGCATATGAATATGACTTAGGAAGTTTGTTCCAAATCATATTCAATTGAATCATATAGAGAAGTATCACATTGGATAGTAGACATGAAACAAACTATCACTCAAACAATGTGATTAAGAGTATTGTGTTAGAGAATGATCGTATTGCATTGTAATTGTAACTGGATAGGCTTTCCAACCACTTCTACTTAGCTTGGGTAGCTATGACATATTACTAGATGTCACTCATGGTTTGTGGAAGCTCTGAGGATTAGCAAACACTAATCTTCATCAAATAGAGAATTAAAATGTAGTTTCAATTCACAATCGACCATTAAGAGTAACAATTGCCCACTGCCTCGCTAATTGGAACCTAGTGGATCGTACATCAAGTAAGGATGAAAGTGAAGAAATATAAATGAGATGGATAAGCAATTAAATAGTTTAATTGAGAATGGTCAAGATTAATTAATTAGTTAATTAATCTTCGAAAGGTTCGTATTGGGCTTTTAGGTTGGTTTTGGGTTCCGGGGCACAAAAGGATGAGCTCCAAGGGTAATGAATCTCAAAATCCTTTCTTCTCTTTAATGTAGCTAAAGAGTTTTGTGGTTCACCATTCACTAGGCTTTGAAAGTCATGGGTTTTAGAATTGTTTCTGAATGCATGCCTACTTTAAAGTGTTATTAGTTTGCTTATGTGTTCAAATGTTCTTACATGTTCTTAGCTAGGACAAAATTTTTCCTTCAATTACCCCTAGTCTTGTCGTACAGGTCACATTAAGTGACTCCGACTTGTGTGCTAGCATAGATTGATAGCAATAGGTCCAGTTGTACAGGTCACATTAGGTGACTCCGACTGGTGTGCTCGCATAGGTTGTTAAACACCTAATTTGACTCATATTACCTTTGCGATATTGTGATGGGCATGCTTCTGGATTGACTATTAATTTGCATTTAATTTCATACTTATACGTAGTATGATTTTTTGGAAACTATACATGCTTTACGGCAAGGGGTTATAACGTTTTCAAAAGGTTTTTATTAAAATTTTATTTTCGGGCCCACTCACCCTTGTTTTTCGCCCCTAGGTTTTAGCAGCTGAACTATCTTATTGACGAGGATTATTGGCAAATCTCAGTCTAGGTTGCTACCTTTGAGGGTATAATCCTTATTCTATCTTACTGTACTTTACTTATGCTCTGACATCACGTGTGAAATGGGTTCATTCCCACTCACAATGCACTCTTGTATTTAGGCACTTTTAGGTTTAAATATATTCACATTTTCCACATCTATGGCTTTGTTACCTCCCAGGTGTCGGCCAACACAGTTCGATTTGGAGTCCTAGTGGACATAATGGGTCGGGGTGTGTCAAAGAGGCGTGTAATGCCGGTTATAAAAAAGGTATTTCGCACACAGATAATAATGTGATTAAATTAGTTGTCAAATAGTTTTTTTTTTTTTAACAAACGATATTATCTACACTAAGGGAGAGAGGGTGGGCTTAACTTCATAATGGGCTAGCAATAATGTGATTCAATCAGTTATTTATTAATATTAGTTTGTCTATTTTTAAATACATTCAAAACATCTTAAAAGGCATGTAATGCCGGTTATAAAAAAAGTCTTTCGCACGCTAATAATAATGTGAATTCAGCTGCTTTAATTGATTTATGAGAGGTTTCTTCTAGCATGATCTAAGATTATTCATTCACTTCAAACATTTGACTTTCATTTTGTCAATTTATGCATATCAATATATTTTAAACGTGTAAGTCGCGCCGTAGCACGCCGTGATTCAAAAAATGCCTTCTGCATGCGCGTGAGCACGTCCATAAAGGCTAGTGTGATTATATTAGGAAACAAACAAAGGAGACTTTGGTGGCAACATTTAAAAGTCTTAGGTTAAAAGTCTTAGGGAGGTAAGATATTTTTCTTTTTTTTTTTATGCATGTAAGGTTGTGTCGAATCAAAATGCATATATATAGTGGTATGTTTGTAACCTCATTACAACACACAAGATCAAGAGTGAAAGTAATAATACCAATATCACTCCCTTCTCTTTATCTGCATCATTTGTGTGATACAGTTATGAAAATAAACAGTGTGATACATTGAACCCATTCCACTTCTATCTCGAGCAAATGTTATCTCTCTCACTTTTGCCTATTTAAACATTTTTATTATTTAAATATTTTTACTTTTACATGAAAGTTTTTAAATAGGGTAATACAAGGTTTGATATGTGGTTATATGGTCTTGTGCTACTCCCCATATTGCCAATTGGCTTTATGGTGGAACCTCAATTTCATCATGGTATCAGAGCAAGTTGTCCTCGTGTGAAGCCAAACAGCCACACGCGCTCCACTTTACCCAGTTGTTGTCCACGTATAGGTTTAAAAATCTGCCACACGTGGGCATGTTGAGAGTTGTCCCACATCGGTGAGGGACAAGGTTTGCTATTTGATTATATGGTCTTGGGCTACTTCCCATAATTCCAATTGGTTTTATGGTGGAACCTCAATTTCACTAGAAAGACTAAATTTGTAGACAAAATTATGAAAACTACATTAATTAATTTGCAACTGTTGCAGTCATATTTAGAATAGGAATGTGATTGTGTAAACCCTAGGAGATATGGGAAAGTATCTTATATTCCTATTAGGACTAGATTACCTATTAAATGTTATAATGCTAAAGGGAAAGGTTTTTACCTATCCTACTACTATAAATAAATGCACAATGGGGTGAATCAAACACACCTCACAATTAAATCAATCTCTCTTCTCTCTTATTGTGGCCGGCTCCCCTCTCTCACTCTAAACCCTAGATTGTTCAATTGAATAAGCCTACAACACGTTATTAGCACGCTCTTGCCAGAAGCTAAGGAATTGACGCATCGTAAAAGGAGGCTATCATCCACCAAATTCAAAGGCTTATTCGTTTTCTGCTAATCAAGTACGCTTAAAATAAAAGAAGATATTTGAAACATCCACGAAGCATGAAAACATTCCCCATGATGCATGAACCCCTCTATGTTTATATTTTCCTTTCGATATATATATTGTATATGTTTATATATTTGTCAATATATATATTTGTTTCATGCATCGCACAATTAAATTGTTATGTGGAATTTGTGAGTCAAACTATACAAAATAAATTAAAAGCAATTTAGACTTTTTCCTAAACCCTAAGGGATATTTGAAAAAAATGGGGATTGGACATGGTGCGGCATACCATCGCACCATCACTATGGAAGCAGCCATTAGGCCTCAGCCTGGCACTCACCTCGGCAGGACCTGAAGTCCCATGCCCATCCTACTGCATTGGCTCGCAACCATGACACCAGCCTTTTTGAGGCTAGGCCTTCACTTAAACCCACATGCAAACCCATAGGGCTGGGTTTTTGTCCTCCCGTGCATCACCTACAAGGCCAGCTCTTGCTGGGCCTTGTCCCATGCACTATCCTTCGGCCCAAATGAAAACCCAGCTGCGGCTGGGGGATTTCTTCCACCCTGTGGCCTGCAGCCATAACCCGAGGTCCTTTTTTTTTTTTGGGCCTTGTCTTATACTTAAGGCACCCAACCTGTGCCCCTTACTCACGACACCAAGCCCAAATTATTTTGGGGCTATATTTTCAATCCAATAATATTATCTTAATATTATCTAGCTTCTACAATCGACCCCGTATGGCCCGATTTATTGAATTAATTAAAAGTGACCTGTAGTCCATTAATCTGATAATGAATCCAAAATTATTGACCTGAAGATCACTTTTGGACATTAACGATTCAATAATTTATTTTTATACTTTGAATAGTCACATACTTTCATAGTAACGAAGCTCTCACACTTGAGTTCCTGAAGAACCTCAAATCCACTATATTCAAATTAGTATATTGCATTATGTGTTTCATGCAGGAACCTCTCATTATGAACTAATTGTTCATAAAACTAAATTGAACCTGTAGTTTCAAATGCCTTTGAAACCCGAAGTTTTCATTCAAAACATACCACATAAAACCTGTAGTTTTCATGCATAAATTAAACCAATACATATCTATAAAACCTGTATGTTCTACGATATATGTCTATGGTTTACCATATGACTACTCATGTTTTCTCCTTTGTTTTAGGGACATGTCGAACTTGAACAAGCTCGATATCTCTGCTCTAGAAGTCTCTGGAAGAAACTATCTAAAGTAGATTTAAGACATGAAGCTTCATTTAACTGCAAAGGGCATTAGAGCCACCATCAAGGTACTTATCGCCGACAAACCTGTTGACGAAGCTCAGAAGGCTACTGCAATGATCTTCATTCGAAGACACATCCATGATGCATTGCAGATTGAGTATCTCACTGAGGAGGACCCACGCACCCTCTGGCTTACTCTAGCTGACCATTTCAATTACCAAAAAGACATATACTTGCTTGAAGCAAGACACGACTGGCAGCATCTTCGCTTCCAGGATTTTAAGTTCGTGAATGAATATAACTCTGAAATTTGTAGAATCCATTCTTTGTTGAAATTCTGCAAAGTGGAACTAACTGAATCAGATCTCTTAAAGAAGACCTATTCGACCTTCTATGCCACCAATACTGTCCTACAGCAATAATATAGGGCACAGAAATTCACCAAGTTTTCAAATTTGATCTCTATTTTACTTCTGGCTGAAAAGTAGAACCAGCTTCTGATGAAGACTCATCAAGCTCAATCCACTGGCTCTAATGCTGCGCCTGAAGCGCATGCGACCTATTCTAGCAACCATCAACGACGAAAGAATAGTCGTGGCCGTGGTAATGGGCGACAAGTCCAACCATAGGCCCAAGGTCAACAGAGTACTGCACCTAAGGGAAAAAATGTGACCCAGCAACGTCCACCACTCGCCCCTAAGGCCCCAAACTTTAAGAACAAGGGCAAAGCTTCGATTTAGCTCGCTTCTACTAAACTGGACATATGCTATCACTGTGGATCAAGGGATCATTGGTCACGCGTATGCCGAGCTTCCCCTGAGCTATTGCCACGTATCATTCCGTCATGAGTCTAACTTTGCACATATGGATCATCCGAAAGATGCAATCAATGGAGATATCGGATTTTCAGGAGGCGTTAGCACCTATGGATGAATAAATTAGACACGTTTTTAGGGTGTTTACCCCCCCACTAGGAATGGCTGGCCATACCCCCCCTATTTTGCTAGGTTTATGGTTTAATTTTGAACAATTTTCCTAAGCATTTGGAATAATTTGTTTGGTTTTGGTTTGTTTTGAATTATGGATTGTTATTTGAATGGATATTATTCTCTCGAATTGCTTAATTGAATGAATGGACTTATATCTATGCATGTGACCAGTTTAATCAATTTATTTCTAGGTATGTCTAGTAGGGAAGTTAGTTGTCTGGCAGATAGTGTAACCACGCACACCATATTGCGTGAAAAACACTATTTTACTAACTTCATACCCAAGAAAGCTCCTTTGACAACTTTCTCAGGCTCATCCAACTTGAATGAAGGATACGGAAAGGCACATATCATGTTTTCCAATGGTACAATTCTGACCATTAAGGAGGCACTCTATTCTCCACGTTTCGGAAGAATGTTACTCAGTTTTAGAGATATTCGAGATAATCAATATCATCTTGAAACCACTGAAGATCATGGTTCTGAATTTCTTTGTATCACTTCATATGAATATGGCCAAAAGCATATTCACGAGAAGTTGGAACACTTGCCAAGTGGGTTATACATCACAACCATTCGCGGTATAGAAGCCCACAGTGTGGCCGGCCCTATGCCTGAGTTCCAAGACACTTTGTTGCTTTGTCATGACCGTTTGGGACATCCTAGACGTGACATGATGCGTTGTATCCTTAAATCCTCATACAGGCATAAGCTACATCCCTATGTTGGACTCCTGCCATGCAAAGCGTGTTCTTTAGGGAAGTTAAATACTCAACCCTCATATACAAAGATTATTCACGAGCCCCCTAAATTTCTTCAGAGGATTCAAGGGGACATTTGTGGACCTATCCAACCAACCTGCAAACCATTTCGATACTTTATGGTGTTGGTTGATGCATCGACACGATGGTCACATGTTTGCTTGTTGTCCACACGTAACACTGCGTTTGCTAAACTTCTAGCTCAAATTATTAAGCTAAGGGCTCACCACCCTGATTATCTAATCAAGTCGATTCGACTGGATAATGCTAGAGAGTTTACGTCACAGACTTTTGACGATTATTTCATGTCAATAGGGATTGATGTGGAACATCTTGTGCCCCATGTTCACACCCAAAATAGCCTGGCAGAAGCTTTCATAAAGCGCCTTCAATTGATAGCTCGGACTTTAGTTATGAGAACCAAACTGTCGGTATCTGCCTGGGGCTATGCAATATTGCACGCAACTATGTTGGTCCGCCTGAAGCCCACCGCTACCCAACCATATTCACCGTTACAGTTGGTCACTGGATACGAGCCTGACGTCTCGCATTTACAGGTGTTTGGGTGTGCCATTTATGTGCCAATAACGCCGTCGCTACGTACCAAAATGGGAATTTATGTCGGTTATGATTCGCCATCAATTGTTTGATACTTAGAACCCTTGACAGGAGATCTCTTTACCGCACGTTTTGCATATTGTCACTTTGATGAGATAGTCTTCCCGTCGTTAGGGGGAGAAAAGCATGCTAATGTTCCCATAGAATGTCGCGAACTGTCGTGGTATGCTCCCACTATGTCTCATTTAGATCCCCGCACTGCCCAGTCTGAAACTGAGGTGCGATGAATTATAGATCTTCAGATCATTGCTCAAAGCATGTCGGATGGTTTTAATGATCTAGCAAAAGTGACAAGATCACATATACCCACTGCAAACACACCTACAAGGATAGATGTACCCCGTGTACGTCAATAACCTGCCTGGGAAGGCCGGACTGTCCCCGAAGGTGGGGAGGCCACACCTTCCATGCGGCAAAGTACATTGGCAACTAGCCAATCACTTGCTTTGACCCTAAAGCATGGCAGATCCCTTGGTTCAAAGGATTCACAACCCCGAAATAGGAAAATGACACCAACTAGTAACCCTAGTTTGAATCCGACCATTGCTTACTCATCCATTCCAACGCATGAAGTTATTCTAGATTACGGTGATGCTTTAGATGAAACATGCCAGCCTCCCGAGAATCGTGAGATTTCGGTCCACTACACAGTATTGGATGAGGTTTGGAATAGGAATGAGATGATTGTCGACGATGCATTCTCATACTCAGTAGCTACTGACATCATGCTTAGGGATGACATTGAACCACATTCCGTCGATGAATGCCGACGTAGAACCGATTGGTCAAATTGGAAACAAGCAATCCATGTCAAACTTGATTCGCTTGCGAAACGTAAGGTATTTGGACCTATCGTTCCTATACCACCACGCGTGAAGCCTATTGGCTACAAATGGGTTTTTATGAGGAAGCGAAATGAGAAGAATGAAATAGTGTGATATAAAGCACGCCTTGTAGCGCAAGGCTTCTCTCAGTGCCCTGGGATTGATTACGAGAAGACGTATTCCCCCATAATGGACGTTATAACGTTTCGCTACCTAATCGGTTTGGTAATTTTCGAAAAACTGAATACGCAGCTTATGGACGTGGTAACCACATATCTCTATGGGGATTTAGATACAGAAATATACATGAAAGTTCCAAAAAGACTTCCATTGATTGGCTCATATAGTTCTAGACCACGAAACACTCTCTCAATTAGGTTGAGGAGCTTACTCTACGGATTGAAACAATCCGAGCTGATGTGGTATAACCGTCTGAGTGAATATTTGACAAGTCAGGGTTATGTGAACAAAGAACTATGCCCATGCGTGTTCATAAAGAAGTTACATTCCAGATTTGCAATCGTTGCAGTTTATGTCGATGACATAAATCTCATTAGGACTCTTGCAGAACTTGAGGAAATTGCTGCACACTTGAAATCAAAATTTGAGATGAAGGATCTTGGGAAAACTCGATATTGCCTCGGCCTAGAGATCGAGCATTGTTCAAATGGAATCCTAGTACATCAATCGAACTACACCCAAAATGTGTTGCGTTGTTTTAATGAGGATAAAGCGAAGCATTCGAGTACACCCATAATCGTTCGAACTCTAGATGCTCAACGAGATCCTTTCCGTCCAAAGGAGGATGAGGAAGAGATTTTAGAACCCGAATTTCCTTACTTAAGTGCAATTGAAACTTTATTGTACTTCGCTCAATGCACTAGACCTGACATCTCCTTCGCTGTGAATCTATTAGCAAGATACAACAATGCACACACACGCATGCACTGGAATGATGTTAAAGACATTTTCCGCTACCTCAAAGGTACAATGGATTTGGGCTTGTTCTATACCCGCGAATCTCCAAATGTTGCCACCCTTTATGGTACTCAGATTGATTCTCGCCTTATTGGTTACATAGATGCTGGATATCTGTCTGACCCACATAGAGCACGTTCTCAAACGGGTTATGTCTTTATTGTTAAAGACACCACTATATCTTGGAGGTCTACCAAGCAAACGCTAGTTGCAACTTCATCTAACCATGTTGAGATTCTCGCCCTACATGAAGCATCGCGTGAGTGTTTTTGGCTGAGAGAAGTTATGGGACACATTTGAAGCACTAGTGGTCTTACATCAGTTGTTGACTTTCCTACGACAATCTTTAAAGACAATGCAGCATGTATCGAGCAGTTGAAGAAGGGATACATCAAAGGAGACAACACCAAGCACATAGCGCCGAAGTTCGTTTACTCACACCAGCAACAACAGCATCAGAACATTGAAGTCAAGCAAATCCGTTCCGAGGACAACCTGGCCGATCTCTTCACCAAGTTGTTGCCCAAGTCTACTTTTCAGAAGCTTGTCCAAGGAATCGGTATGCGTAAATTATCTGAGTTAAATCGCTTGTACTTCTCTTATTTAGAAGTTTTGTCTAACTCAGGGGGAGTATCTATAAGCATACTCACATGATCTTAATGTACTTTTTTTCCAACGATTAGGAGCATTTTTCCCACTGGGTTTTTGCTACCTAATAAGGTTTTAATAGGGCACCCATCTTGGGATGATCATACTCCGTTGAGTTCTCTACCTTCGTTCAGTTTGACGTTTGTTTAAAGACATTATGCATACATCTCATTTTTCTCCTTAGTCTATGGGTTTTCCCCATGCCTTGGGTTTTACCATAGCGAAGTTTTGTGAGTTTTACTACAAATGCATACTTCACTTAAATTTGAGACTCGAGATCACCCGTTATGCCGATGACTTCATCAACTATTCTACCTTATTTGCTGAAGATCTGATGCGATGGTTTGTTGAGTATTTACACACTCAAGGGGGAGTGTTGCAGTCATATTTAGAATATGAATGTGGTTGTGTAAATTCTAGGAGATGTGGCAAAGTATCTTATATTCCTATTAGGACTAGATTACCTATTAAATATTGTAATCCTAAAGGGAAAAATTTTCACATTCCTACTACTATAAATGAAGGCACAATGATTTGAATCAAACATGCCTCACAATTAAATCAATCTCTCTTCTCTCTTATTGTGGCCGGCTCCTCTCTCTCTCTCTCTAAACTCTAGATCGTTCAATCAAATAGGTCTACAACAGCTACAACTATTTTCAAAAACTACTTTAATTAATTTTTAATTTCAGAACTATTGTGAGTTATTTTCAGGAACTATTTCTTATAAAAACCCAAGGTTTTTTTAATAGATTTGGAGGATTTTATCAGTACATGATACAGTTAACCGCCATTAACGTGGTAGATGAAGGAAAGGAAACTCGATTCAGGTTGAGGCAGGGGTTTCAGTTGAGGGAAAAACAGTATGTGGAGGACGACGAGAATGAAATTGGGGGGTACAGGCGGCGGAAGAAGATGGTTGAGCAGTCGGAGTGATTGGGGGAAGGGGAAGAGGATCGCGGCGGTGTGGGGGAACGGGGACTACGGGAGGCTTGGGCTCGGTAGCCTGGACTCTCAGTGGAAGCCTGCCCCTTTGCGTTCGTCTGCCTTTGGCGACCAATCCCCTGAAGCCATAGCTTGCGGCGGCGCTCACACTCTCTTCTTAACGGGCAGTGGCCGCCTTTACGCCACCGGTCTCAATGATTTTGGACAGCTTGGAGTTGGGGATTCTCATGATTTAACTTACACTTGTGTATGTATTCATATTTTGTGTTTTCATTGCAAGCTTTTTGTGTATGAGGTGCCATATTTGATATTGTTTGTTTGTTCCATTGCAGAAGCCCTTAGAGGTAACTGGAATTGGCAAGGAAATTGTTCGAATTTCGGCCGGTTACTATCACTCTTGTGCTATTACAGGTAAATTAGTACCATTCAAAACCAACCAACCCAACTGTATGTCTATTTAAAGCACAATAGCAAGACAATGGGTTATTTTATTTATTTATTATATGATTTCTCTTGCTATGAGATGTTCTATCCCAAATTCCCAATGTTTAAATGTTAATTTCATCGACTACATTTACGACTTATCTTGCAGAAGATGGAGAATTGTACATGTGGGGGAAGAACTCAAATGGGCAGCTTGGTCTTGGAAAAAGTAAAGAACTCTACTTTCTTTTCATTCTGTTACAGATTTTCTTAGTTGCCACATGCTATACTTTTAGGGGTAGTCAAATTAGGATTCTAAAGGATTTTGAAAGACTTTTTAAGTGGTTGATTTGATAGGATTTGTGAAATCCAAATGGATTTTTGAGGATTGTGATAGATTTCTTTGTGGATTTTGATGGATTTTCTTGTCCTTTATTCTAATAAATTTCGTAAACAGGACTAACAGAACATGCAGCAAGAGAACAACCCACACCAATCCCCAACGCCGTAAAAGATCATAAATTTAAAAAAACTCATACCCTTACAAAATGAATCAATCCAATGTACCTAGATGTCTATATGACCCAATAAGAATGGTAATTTTTTTCTACAAAAATGGGTGAGCAGTGAAGTTGCAGACACATATCCCCAGTGCAGTAAAACATTATAAAACCAATTACGAACTCAAAGTTATGAAGGGAGCCCGGAGAGAGGAGGTGGTAGTGGTGCTGGGAGGATGGGTGAGCCGTGGGTGCGGGTGTGGGTTAGGTAACGCTGGCGTGGACAGACGCAGGTAAGGTTGGTTGGCTGAGAGGAGAGAATCCAATGACAATCTTTGGGTGAACGGTGGGATTGTTCATAGTCTTTGACATGTATAGTTTTTATCCTAGAATCCACTAAAATCCACCAGAATCCACAATTTAATGAAATCCCACCAAATCTACAACTTTCTGACTACAGATAGATTTGTATACTCTTGCTTAAACTCCATTAAAATCCTATTTAACTACACATGGATTTACATTGATTTTAAAAATGTCTTTTAAAATCCTGATTGACTACCCCAGAATTTTAAAGTCTTTTGAAATCCATCAGAATCCTAATTTGATTTAGCACTTCGTCAACTTTCTCTTCGTATGCAGGGGCTGCAGGGCTAGTTTCTGTACCAACCAAAGTTGAATGCTTGGCTGGAATCACCATTAAGACAACAGCTTTGGGATCAGAGCACTCAGTAGCTGTTACTGGTATAACATTTTAAGTTTGGTAAACTTCTCTAGTTTTACAATCATAAGATTCTTTTTTAATTATTAAACTCTTTAATTGTTTAATGTTTTGTACATCCTTCACCAGATGGAGGTGAGTCCTTAAGTTGGGGAGGAGGGTCTGGGAGACTTGGTCATGGCCACGAATCAGGAATTTTAGGAATTCTCAGAAGTACCAGGTGGTATTTGATTTCTTTTATTACACGATTAAATAGAAAACTTTTTTCCCTTTGCTATGTTTCAACTGTGAAGTTCCCACTGCCTACAATCTGACACAGAATGATGCCATCAAGGAAGATTTACTTTTGTATAAATTCACTTGAGAGAACTTGGAGAACTTAATTACTCACAAAGCCTCCTTATTCCATTCTAAAGTAGTTGCTTCACTGCTCATAAAATTTCCCTAAGAACCTAAATTTCACAACTAGCTGTAACTCCTTTCTTTTTATGCTATATTTACCATACTAATTCAAGGGCAATTTACTTTAGGACCAACCTGGATTATGGAAAAAAAAAAAAGAAAACCTTTGATAATAAAGTCAACATTAAGATTGTGCAAAGTCATTATAGTTAGCTTAATATACAGTGTTGGTACATTCCCTAATGACGTAAGCCTTTGGGGTCTTGTCTAACATGGTATTTGAGCTTCAGTTGCAATTACTCATGGGTTTGAAACCTTCAATCCTTAAACCCCATTTCTTTGCTGGTTTGAAAGTGTAAGTTGTCTCTCTGTTTACCTCTCCACTTGTAGGTGTAGCCATGTGAGATAGAAATGCACGAGAGAGAGGGGGTGTTAGTTGATGTAGATTGTTGGTGTACAATTTCTTTTACCTTTGAAGCAACATGGAAGCTTATTTTTGTTTGTGGCGATGTATGCAAGCTACAAAAGACCCAAAGTAATACTGATGGATAAACTTCAGTTGATACAGAGCTGACTTAGTCTTGCATCACCGTAATTACTCAAGTATAACCTTGACACTTGGTCCTACATACATTGAATCAAACCACATTGCATGGCCAGAGTTGCAACACAAACAACATGGACAGTTCATGTGGCAATAATGCAGGCTTGCACAAATAGAAATGTGAAGGCTAATTGTCTATATGATGGATATATTTAGTTCATCTGATTTAAGTTTATCGAGATTTCCTTTACTGGCACTGTGAACCTCACATTACACAATATAAAATTCTAAATAATATATCTATGCTCTCATATTTCAGTTATACCCCATTTTGGGCTGTTCAAGAATGAATAATTCGATCTTGGAATACAACATATGTTTGTAGTTTGCTTAAATTTACTGTCATAGACAATGGACACACAAAGAGTGTTGGATATATGCTTAAGCGATAACGTAGGATCCCGCATGGGAACAGCTCCTTTACCATAAGTGTCTCCTATCTAGCAATAATTTTGGGTGTCCATCGTCTCTGTGATACCAATAAATATCTTTTGCAGCGAATATACACCACGACTTATCAAGAAACTTGAGGGGATCAAGGTATAATCACTTACTGAACTGTCAAGTTTTGATTCATATTATCATACCTGAATGTACTTGTTAGTATTTGATTAATGTTTTTGTCTTACAGCTTCAATTTTATAAATGTATAGGTTAAAGAGGTTGCTGCTGGATTGCTGCAATCAGCATGCATTGATGGTACCTTTTGGCTTTTTGGGTGATCCTAGTTTGTGGTATGGCATCAATTTCTGAATTTGAAAAAAAAAATATTTATATCATTTTGCTTTTCCATTTTTTCAGACAATGGGTCCGTATTCATGTTTGGTGAAAGAACAGTAGATAAATTGGTAAGTCAAGGATAGTTCTTTGAAATGAGGTTGAAAATCATACAGTGGGCGCAGAGCCAGGATCGTCTTTTAGTGGTGCACTGCAAGTAATATATTATGATGATTTTGTAATTTTGCTAAGATGAATGTCTCTAGTTAGTGTTAACTATATTAGAAAACCACAATTAATACTTTTGGTGAAATAAATTGTTCGCTTGAGAAATTAGTGTATACAAACAAAATTCTAGTAAGTCCTAGAAAAAAGTAACTTTATATTCTTCAAGAAAAAGAACAGTGATTATAATCAAACCATGAAATAATGTTAAAAATAATTCAAAATTTTTAAATTCTGGTCATGCATATCGTCGGAAATCAAGTGTTTGTTAGGTAATATAATTTTTTACTTAATCAATGTAATAACTGAATGAAATAAATTTAATTTTAAATATACGGACTTGAGTCCACTCTTGTCAAGGAAGTCAAACTTTTCTCTAAAGCATTTTCTTCTTCCTTGTTTCTCTGTTCTGTCAGCATAAAAGTAAAAGAAAAAAAAGACAAAAAAAGCATAGGGTCCTTGTTTTTTAGCATATGACAAGTATTTGACGACCTATGTGCCACCTGCCCAACAAGAATCTGTTCTTTTGGTTCATCAATCATCCAAATTATCTTGCCTGAACTCAAGACAAGAATCTCAGGATTTATCAACACAGATACAGAGGATTTACAAATGACATTTGCTAGCTGGACTTAATCCAACGAGCTATTTGGATACATACAGTAAAGCTGAAAATTCTCTGAAACCCTAAATCAAAATATATGGTTGAAGAAAAGGGAAACATTGATGCCAAATACCTTTTCTCCCAGCTCTGTCGTTGATTCTCCCTCTTCACTTCTAGTGACAGATATTAGCTAAAAATCTAATATTTAGACACACTTTTTAAACTCTTAGATTAATCCAATTTTAGTGATCTTGACCAATTCTAAATGTGTGTGTGGAGACTGTCTTTTGAAATTTTCGCGGGCATACTTTTGGACACTTAGTGGGTTTACCTCTGATCATAGATCTTGGCAGGGACCTCGTTAAACAATTCCTTACTATTTATGTCATAATTTTTTTTTATTATTATTCTTTTTTATGGAATAATAGTGGTCTGGAAAGGGGAACAATGCAACAACACCATCCATGATCAGCAAACTGCCATGCTCCGAAGAAGTTGCTTGTGGTGGCTATCACACTTGTGTCTTAACAAGTAATTAATTATCTTATCATCTTTCTCAATGAAGTTGATCATCGTTATATTCATTCACATATCACATTGTCATCATCAACATATGTTCATACCATTCCCAACTGAGTTGAGAACATCATGAGGTTGATTAGGGTGATCCATTAAGGATGATTCTTAACACATCGTATGTGACATTGCCACACGATTCACAACAACATATAACGAATTCAGTTCCTCTCCTAATGAAAGACATTTGTATCTGCAATTTGTGTGTGGCAATTTGCTCTTTTACATCTTATTGTTTCTTATTTATTTGTAATTTTTTTAGTTTGAATTTTTTCTTTTTAAATTAAATTGTTTTATTTTACAATCCTAATTAGTGAGGGGTATTTTTGGGATATTAAAAGCTTCACCATTTTGGTGTGCTCCCTTTATATATATAGATTACCTAGAAACAGTCCTTATGTTGAGTTGCCTTTTATAGCATTTACAATGGCTAAGAAGAAACACAGTTTTAGCAGATTCGTTCTTCAGAATTAATGATGCTTATGATATGGAAGTGTGTTCATATTCTATTGGTCTTCTCAAACTTTTTTTTTTTTATATATTTATAATGCAAGATATCGGAGTTACTTTTATACAATAAGAGGTAATTGATTATAGGAATACTAAGTCTGTCATTAATGTATTCACTCCAATCATTGTGCTTTAAGTGTAAGTGTTTTATCCTAATTATCTATTTTTCTTTTCACATAGGTGGTGGAGAACTGTACAGTTGGGGATCAAATGAAAATGGGTGCCTTGGCATTGGGTATATATTCCACTACCTTTTTTTATTGAAGTTTTGCTTGAAAATTTTGTTTTAGTTTGCGAATAGTTACAGTTCCAGTACGCAAAATATTGATATTCATTGTTGGTTCATTGATTGGTTTATTCATGTATTTGATGTCCAGTACGACAGATGTTTTTCACCACCCAGAAAGAGTTCAGGGACCTTTTTTAAAATCCCCGATTGTCAAGGTTTACACTTCACTTTTTCAGACTAATTCCCTTTGGGTTTCCTGAATAACATTTTTTTCTTTCACATGGTAACAACATAGCATGCTTTATTTCCTGATGCTTTAACAAATGTGCATATATAGGTATCGTGCGGTTGGAAGCATACAGCAGCAATTTCTGGTAAGAACTATTTTTATAGTTAAAACCATATTGCACCAGTATTTGTGAAAGAAACGTAAATTTTACGAGATCATTCATTTGTGTGCTTCTGGTCACTTCCTCCGTTTCTGCTCATAGGTTTTTCACAAGAAAATTATTTTGTGTTTGGTAACAGAAGGCAATATTTATACATGGGGTTGGGGAGGTTCCCTTGGAACATTTTCCGAAGATGGACATTCTTCTGGAGGACAACTGGTTTGCTTCCCTCTCCCGTGTGTTATTACTTTTTGTTAGCATTTGGTTTTAATACTTTGCTTCTGTGAATGAAACTGTCATTGGATTTCCTTTTATTGATAGGGTCATGGAACTGATGTTGACTACATAAAACCTACAATGGTTAAGTTTGGGCAGAATGTGAAAGCTCTACAAATATCATGTGGATTCAATCACACTGGTGCCATAGTTGAGTACACATAAGCTTCGGCACCTGCAGTCTCAGCTTCAAGAAATGTAGCAACTTCTGGGTTCTGAGAAGTGATTTAGACATATGTCTCTTTGGCGTGCTCTCTTCATTCGTTCATTCAGTGTACCTTTGATTTGCATCGGTCACTAGAGCAGCAACTACACAGTTATACAATACAAGACTACCAATATCAGCCTACAAATTTCCAATTGTAATTTCAAAGTATAAATTTATAGTTATGTATATGTAATAAAAGGTTCAATTGGTATAACGTTGCGATTCTATTTGTTCAAGTGATTGTAAATTTGTAAGATAATATACAAATTTTTAGACTTCACTGCAAAATTGTATTTCACTAGAATAATATTTGTGATGTATATATTTACGTACTTTTCTGAAGGCTCCCATTTGTACTTCTACAAAATGTATAGCGTTCATTTTTACGACTCAAAGCTTCTCTCAGGTTGTGATTTTTATTTTCTTGGCTGCGACGATTTTCCTCTAAGATGTACGGTTCTGTAGTTTGTATGTCAAGGGTTTTCTTTTTGAACCATCTGTATTCTGTAGTGCTGGTTTTTGTGGAAACGGGTTGGTTGTAATATCTTACATGACCTATTAACATGATATGAAAGTCAAACTTTGGATTTCCTTCGGGATAGTTGGAGATTTCATCTTTAGGATTGCTCATATATGCTGGGTCACAAGGTACCCTAAGAATCTGTTGAAGATACCCCAAATGGGCATTTGGCAGGATTGAGCTTCATCTTGTACTCTCTAAGGATGTTGAAAGTTTTCCTCAAGTTGCCGATGTGGTTTGACCGCTACTTGTCTTTCACCATGATGTTGTCGACGTAGACCTCCATGGTTACTTCAATCTGTCTCTTGAACATCATGTTTACCAGTCATTGGTAAGTAGCTCGCGTTCTTGAGGCCAAAAGGCATGATTTTATAGCAGTAAGTACCTCACTTGATCACAAACATGGTTTTCTCCTTGTTGGGCTTGTGCATGGCTATTTGGTTGTAGTCGGAGTATGCGTCCAAGAAAGTCAGTGGCTAGTTTCTGAAGTTGAATCAACCAATAAGTTCGTTTGAGGGATTGGATAAGGATCCTGAAGTGTGCTATATAGTTGGGTCGCAACAAGCCTCAGGCAGACCAAGATGGATGCGTGCAATATTGCATGGTCCCAAGCAGTGATTAGGAGCTTGACACGCATGAACAATGATCGAGCAATCATTTGTAAGCACTTAATGAATGCTTCTGCTAGGCCGTTCTGGGTGTGAACATAAGGTACATGATGTTCAACTTCAACCCCAACCGACATATAATAGTCATCAAAAGTTTTAGATGTAAATTCTCCAGCATTATCCAATTGAATAGATTTGAATGGATAATCAGGGTGGTGAGCCCTGAGCTTGATAACTTGAGCCAACAGTTTGTAGAAGGCAGCGTTCCTTATGGACAAGAAGCACACGTGTGACCAACGTGTGGAAGCGTCAACATCTAAATGGTCTGCAAAGTGAATCAGTCCACAAATGTCCCCTTGAATCCTTTATAGAAAAATAGGAGATTCGAATGAATCTTGTCATAAGAAGGCTTAATAATAAGCTTTCCCATGGAGCAGGTTTGACATGTGATTCCTTGAATCGAACCTAAACTTCGAGTTAGTGGATGCCCATGTGAAGATTTGAGGATACTGCCATTGCTGTTCATCTAAGGTGTTCCAAACGATCATGCTAAAGTGTAATTTCGTGTGCGGTCCCTTAGGTAGGGCCGGCCACATAGTGGCTCTCTATAGGGCATATGATTGTAGTATACAGACCACTAGGGATACGCTCCATCTTCTCTAAAATAAGCTTCTAACCATATCTGTAGGAAGTGATACACAGAAATTGAGCTCCATTTTCTACATAGGTTTCAGTGTGGTAATTATTGTCTCGAATGTCTTTGAAACTCAACAACATTCTTCCGGAACGTGGAGAATAAAGTGCCTCATCAATGGTCAAGATTGTACCATTTGACAACATTATATGTGTTTTACCGTATCCTTCAATCAAGTTGGATAGGCCTGAGAAGGTTGTCAGAGATGCAGTCTTAGGTACAAAGTTAGTGATATAGATGCGTTCATGTAAAATGGTATGCGTGGTTGCATTATCTGCCAAACAACTAACTTTCTCACTAGTCATACCTAGAAATAAAAATTAATTTGAATCGGTCACATGCATAAAAATTCTAGAAATAAATATCCATTCAAAATAATTTAAGTATTCAATGATGGTAATTAAAAACAACTTAATATCCAAAAACAAATCACCAACAAATAATCCAAACATAAGGGAAAATTGTTCAAACTTAAAACAAAAAAAAAGGGGGGTTCGGCCACCTAGTGAAATTCGGCCCCAGGGGTCTAAAATTCAACTAAAATGTCTAAGATTCTAATCTTGGTACTCTCTAGTTCATCCACTTGCGCAAAGTTTGATTCAAACATCATACGACGAGAATGATATTCAGCTACAACCTTCGAGGGAGCATAGCAAACACGGGATCAATGGTCCTTTGAACCACAGCGTTAGCACATATCCTAATCCATGGTGTCAAGTGCTTTGCCCTTATTCTTAAAGTTCGGGGCCTTGGGAGTGAGGTTAGAATGCTTCTAGGCTCTGTTTCCTCCCTTAGATGGGCTTTGGCTCTGTTGACCTTGATGGGGTGGCTTCTGGCAGCCCCTACCGAGTTTATGTTGGCGTTTTGGGCGTTGGTTTGTGCTATAGTGTGCTTCAGGCACAATAGTCATCCCAGTAGGTCGCTTGATGATTTTTCATCAACAGCTGATTCTGCTTTTCAGCAAAAAGTAAAACAAAAATCAAATTCGATAACTTAGTGAACTTCTGAGCCCTATATTGTTGCTGCAGGACAATATTGCTAGTAGAGAAGGTCGAATAGGTCTTCTCCAAAATATCCTCTTCAGTTGAGTTTTCATTACAGAACTTGAGAAGTGATCGAATTCTACAAACTTCATAATTATATGCATTCACAGACTTGAAATCTTGGAAGTGCAGACATTGCCAGTCGTGTCTTGCTTCAGGTAAGAAGATGTCATTTTGGTGATCGAAGTGATTAGCCAAAGCGACCTAAAGTGCTCGTGGATCTTCCTCAGCAAGGTATTCGGTTTGCAGTGCATCATGAATGTGTCTTTGAATGAAGATCATAGCAGTAGCTTTCTCAGTTTCGCCAACTGGGTTATCCGTCTCATCCTTAATAGTGGGATGCAAATTCTTTGCAGTGAGGTAGAGCTTCACATCTTGGACCCACTTAAGGTAGATTCTTCTAGAGACCTCTAAAGTGGTGAAGTCGAGTTCTCCATAAGTTTACTGGTAGTAAGGTATGACCCTAAATTTTTCTCCTATTTGACTTCGTATCTTTTTAGCAAACAAAGGAGATAATCCAAAAAGAAACTTTTCTTTCCAGAAATTAGCGTTACAATCAAATCTAATGAAAACCTTAGCTTAAAAAACATCTCTATACCACCTAAAATGAGACAAAGTTGGACATTTTAGGTTTATTAAGAGTTCTCTAGACAGATCAAGTTGGAGCTAAGAGGATCCAACAAAATGAAGGGTAATCGTATAAATTAAGGTATTCATCGGGTCCTCATGAACTACTTGTTGCTCATTAGTTTCAACTATCTTGGTAGTAGCAAGGATTTGTCCTTTTGCTTCTTCGCCTAGATGAAAATCCCACCATCCGCGAAGTTATCCTATAAACCCTGCTACGATTGCATGTGCAATGACTGTATTAGAATTTCATTGTAATTTGTTGGCTGATGAGAACATCATCATGTGTCTTATGGTATTAACTATTTGGTATTTTGTTTGTCAATCAATGTTCCATTCAACATTTGATCTTCAATCATACTACACCTTTTCACCATATCATTATCTTCAAATTGAAGATCTACATGTGACGACTAGTCCCGAATTAATATATATTTTATCCTCGAATGCATGGAAATGATTATTTTGCCCTTGTGGGCCTAGTGACATGGTGGTACATAGAAAATGTTAAATTTATTTTTCCCGTTGATATAATTAAATTATTCTTAACGTCAAGAGAATGTCGACACAATTCAGGGCTGAGTTGGGTTTGCAGTGGAAGAATTATGAAGGAAGAGAGGAAATTGGGTTGAACCCAAAGTGCATGAGTTTAGTCATGTAGCCCAATTAGGATTTAGGACAATTTAAAATGCCCAATCCCGTAGGACACACACACTTACACACACATGCAACCTTCTTTCCATTTCTCTCTTCCTTTCTCGAATCCCCTTTGAGTCTGTACAACCAAACCCCTAACCTTTGAATCTTGTCACACACTCACAGATCGAGTGCAAGGTTAGTATTATCGTGTTTCCCTCGACCTCACGAGTCGAGCCATACCCTTGGTTTGAGGAAAGGACCACAGAAACTTGAGATACCCGAGCTCCGGCAAGGAGTGTAATTTCTCTGACATGATCACGAAGGTCTTAGCTAGTTTTGAGACTTAGAAAGGTATTATTACAACTCTAGTGTTTTAGACTACTTTTGGTTAAGTTTAGATGTTGGAATAAGCTCGGTAGTGGGTGTGCAGGACTAGCCGGTTTTTTCAAGGATTTTTCCGATCATTTTTCATTGAGTTTAGGGCCTCAAACAGGCATGGATGTGTTCTCCTAGTTCAGAGCTTCATTTTGGTACAAATTTCATGAAATTTGGGGTTGAAACGACAAAGATATTAAGGTTTAAAGTTTTTCCAGAAATCGATGATTGCAGCTGCGGCCGCCGCCGGAATCCGGCGAACCACCGAAGAAGAAAGGGGAATATTCTGTCAAAGTTGACGGAATATACTAACGGCGTTAGGTAAAGTTAACGGTATATGTTGTTACTTAACAGAATATTCCCTAACACCGTTAGGGAATCTGTTAGTGTGCCAGACATGTGCCTTGGTCGGGGCATGGGATGTTGAAATTTTTTTCTAAAAATATGGGGATGCTTGTGGTGTTGAGTAGGCCACGATGGTATATTTAAACACCCTAATTGAGCAACGTATGAGAAGTTATTACAAAGTGTTGGTTATGTGCTTAAAAGTAACGTTACAATAGTTGTTTCACATATAGGTGAAACGTTTCCACAGGTCGAGCGCAGCCAGGTGAAACGTGGGGGTTATGACCTGGCTACATATCAGTGAGTGGGCTTCTGGTTATATATATATATACACATATATATGTGCACCTTATGTTTCCCATAAATTGTTTAAATGGTTTTTACGTTTTAAATGCCATGTCATATGCATTACATACTAGAATATGCATTTGTATAGTTGTGTATATTACTGCTTGACGCTGCGGACGCTCAGGTAAGCCTCTGGTGAGTATATTTTAATGGTAGTGATGATGTTGTGGATGATTATGTTGGATTGCATTTAGTGATTTATATCCTACACCCTGGTGTTAATGCTCTGCCCGAGGTCAGGGCCTAGCCTTCACGTGATCGTTTACCTCCCGCACCATATGCTCACCTTAGATCCAAGGCAGGTGCCAGCTTGTCGTACAGACCACAATAGATGGTTCCAACTCATAGGTGACTTGTGATACTTTGTATAGCCTTCACGTAATCGTAGCACTTGAGCGTATTTATTTACACCTAGCTTGTCATACAGACCATATTGGTGGTTCTGACTCATGTGCACCAAGTCTAAGGCAGAACACCTAGCTTGAGAGTATTTATTTACACTTAGCTTAACAGGTTTGTCATTGTTTTTATTAATGACATTTTGGTGTATTCCAAGTCTAAGGTAGAACACATTCGACATCTCACTTTGGTTTTGAACAAATTGAGAGAACACCAATTGTATGCTAAATTTAGAAAATGCCAATTTTGGTTAGATCAAGTGGCATTTTTGGTGCATGTAATATCGGCCCAAGGTATTTAAATGGACCCTCAGAAAGTAGTTTTTTTTGAAAATTGGGAGCAACCACGAACAGTCACTGAGGTACGGAGTTTTCTGGGCTTGGCGGGTTATTATAGACGGTTCGTTAAAGATTTCTCAATTATAGCATTACCACTGACAAGGTTGACGAGGAAAGATGTTAAATTTGAGTGGGACGATAATTGTGAATGGAGTTTCCAGCAACTAAAGTATTGTCTCACTCACGCACCTGTTTTGGCACTTCCAGATGATGGTGGTAATTTTGAGATTTACAGTGACGCTTCCTTGAATGGTTAGGCTGTGTGCTGATGCAGCATGAAAGGGTGATTGCTTATGCTTCACGATAGTTGAAGCCTTATGAGATGAATTATCTGACGCACGATCTTGAGTTAGCAGCCACTATCTTTGCCTTGAAGATTTGGAGGCATCACCCAAAGAGATCTTAACCTCCAACAACGGAAGTGGATAGAGTTACTTAACGAATATGATTGTACGATTGAGTATCACCCTGGTCGTGCAAATGTAGTGGCGGACGCATTTAGTAGAAAAACTCGAGGTTGAGTTAATGCTTTATATGCTTATCGTGTTCCTTTCCTCGCATAATTGAGATCCATTGGAGTGAAGTTAGGGGTGGAAAATCGGGAGAAAGCTTTACTTGCTAACTTTTAGGTTAGGCCGATTTTGATTGATCGTGTACTTGAGGCTTAGGTGAATGATGAAGAAATTCAGGAATTAATTCAGGTAGTGTCACAGGGGAAAAAGAAAGATCTCAAAGTGCGGGAATCTAATGGCATGCTTATGCAAGAGAAACGGATGTACGTACCAAATATTGCTGAGCTAAAGAAAGATATTCTTGATAAGGCACATGTTTCAGCTTATGCAATGCATCTTGGAAGTACTAAAATGTGTTATACCATTCAGTCTTTCAACTAATGGTCGGGCATGAAAAGGGAGATTGCCTAGTATGTGAGTAGATGTGCAATTTGCCAACAGGTTAAAGCTGAAAGGAAGAGACCTTTTGGGTTGATGCAACCATTTCCCATTCCCTAGTGGAAACGGGAAAATATTACTATGGATTTCATGTACAAGCTTCCTCGTACAAGGAATGCTTATGACGGCATTTGGGTGATAGTAGATCAGCTTACTAAATCAGCACACTTCATACTAGTTCGAGAGAACTATTCCCTAAGTCGATTAGCCGAGTTATTTATACCAGAAGTTGTTAAATACCATGGGGCACCGGTTAGTATTATATCTAATTGAGATCCTAGGTTTACTTCTAAGTTCTGGGTGGCATTTCAGGAAGCTCTTGGTTCGAGATTGCTTTATAGTACTGCTTATCATCCCTAGCTGGACAGGCAATCCGAGAGGACTATCCAAACATTAGAAGATATGTTGAGATCTTCGATATTGCAATTTGGTGATGCTTGGCATAAGCGTTTGGATTTGATGAAGTTTACTTATAATAATAGTTACCATTCTAGCATTAAGATGTCACCTTTCAAGGCGTTATATGGTAAATCTTGTCGTACGCTTCTTTGTTGGTCAGAAGTTGGTGAGAGGGTATCAGTGGGCCTAGAGATTGTGAACGAGACTACTCAGAATATTCAGGTAATTAAATCTAACCTGAAAGCGGCCCCAGGATCAACAAAAGAACCTTGCTGACAGACACGGCACAGATAGAGTGTATAATGTGGGAGATTGGGTATTTTTGAAGTTATCCCCGTGGAAAGGTGTTGTACAGTTTGGTAAGAAAGGTAAGTTAAGTCCTCGATATATCGGACTGTACCGGATCACCGAGCAGGTCGATGAAGTTGTTTACAGACTTGAGTTGCCTCCAGAGTTGTCAAAGGCGCACGATGTTTTTCATGTCTCTATGTTTCACCATTATGTTTCTGATCCGTCACACATGATATCTCCTCAACCACTAGAAATTAATCCAGATTTAACTTATGAGGAGGAGCTAGTGACAATTTTGGATTGTAAGGATAAGGTTCTGAGGAACAAAACTGTGCGTCTGGTGAATGTTTTGTGGAGGAATCACTTAATGGAGGAAGCCACATGGGAAACGGAGGATCGTATGCGAGATATGTATCCACGCTTGTTTTATGGATATTAGTGTATGAAATTTCGGGGATGAAATTTTCTTAAGGGGGGTAGGTTATGACGACCCATCCCGAATTAATATATATTTTATCCTCGAATGCGTGGAAATGACTATTTTGCCCTCATGTGCCTTGTGACGTGATGGTACATAGAAAATTTTAAATTTATTTTTATCGTTGATATAATTAAATTATTCTCAACGTCACGAGAATGTCGACACAATTCAGGGCTGAGTCTAGTTTGCAGTGGAAAAATTACGAAGGAAGAGAGGAAAGGACCACGGAAACTCGAGATACCCGAGCTCCGGCAAGGAGTGTAATTTCTCCGACGTGATCGCGAAGGTTTTAGCTAGTTTTGAGACGTAGAAAGGTAGTATTACAACTCCTCTAGTGTTTTAGACTACTTTTGGTTAAGTTTGGACGTAGGAATAAGCTCGGTAGTGGGTGTGCTGGAGTAGCCAGTTTTTTCAAGGATTTTTCTGGTCATTTTCCGTTGAATTTAGGGCCTCAAACAGGTATGGATGTGTTCTCCTAGTTGAGAGCTTCATTTTGGTACAAATTTCATAAAATTTGGTGTTGAAACGACAAAGATATTAAGGTTTAAAGTTTTTCCAAAAACCGGCGAGTGCAGCGGCGACCGACACCGGAATCCAGCAAACCATTGGAGAAGAAAGGGGAATATTCTGTCAAAGTTGATGGAATATACTAACAGCGTCAGGTAAAGTTAATGGTATATGCTGTTACTTAACGGAATATACGCTAACGTCGTTAGGGAATTCGTCAGTGTGCCAAGCACGTGCCTGCGCGTGGCTGGCGCGTGTGGCCATGCCTTGGTCAACGCGTGAAAACGCATGGGATGTTGAAATTTTTTTCTAAAAATATGGGGATGCTCGTGGTGTTGAGTAGGCCACGATGGTATATTCAAACATCCTAATTGAGCAACGTATGAGAAGTTATTACAAAGTGTTGGTTATGTGCTTAAAAGTAACGTTAAAATAGTTGTTTCACATATAGGTGAAACGTTTCCAAAGGACGAGCGCAACCAAGCGAGACTTGGAGGTTACGACCCTGCTACATATCAGTGAGTAGGCTTTTGGTTTTATATATATGTGTGTGTGTGTGTGCGCGCGCGCACGTGTGCCTTACGTTTCCCAGAAATTGTTTCAATGGTTTTTACGTTTTAAATGCCATGTCATATGCATTACATACTAGAATATGCATTCGTATAGTTGTGTATATTATTGCTTGACGCTGCGGACGCTCAGGTAAGCCTCTGGTGAGTATATTTTAATGGTAGTGATGATGTTGTGTATGATTATGTTGGATTGCATTTAGTGATTTATATCCTGCACCCCGGTTTTAGTGCTCCACCTGAGGTCAAGGCCTAGCCTTCACATGATCGTTCACCTCCTGCACCACATGCTCACCTTAGATCCAAGGCAGGTGCCAGCCTGTCATATAGACCACATTAGGTGGTTCCGACTCGTAGGTGACTTGCGATACTTCACATAGCCTTCACATGATTGTAGCACTTGAGCATATTTATTTACACGTAGCCTGTCGTACAGACCATATTGGTGGTTCCGACTCGTGTATAGGATTTGATTTAACTGTTGAGTTATAGATTCAACCGTACACGTGACATTAGGTGACTCCGGCTGATATGTCACTTTATATTAGTACAATTCACCTGGCTCACTTATTCATGGTTGAGATGATTGATATGGCATACATATGGTTTGTCATTCTCGAGCGTAGTTTTGCACCCCTCCAGTATCTAGGTAAACTTCAGTGTTGGTGGCTTACGAGGAATCTTCGGCGATTCTAACAGACATCCATCAATGCAGGGTTTCTTTATGTTCTGTATAATTATTACTTAGTCTTCTGGACTGCACTTCGATACCTCTGCTCTAGTTGTGTGTATCTTTACTCTAATCACTTTCACTCATACTTATAGGCCAGTCTAATGTAAGATAACTAGTGGTTTTATTTATTCGCATTTTCATATCATTACCACTTCCGCACAACTCACATGGTTACATCATCCTCACGTGACGGCCAGCATGCCTCGATTGAGGTCGGGGTGTGTCACTACAGGAGTTGGCGTAGGATAGTAATTTTTCAGGATAGGTGTTCTTGTGACCTTGTGTCCTTATCTTATCTTATCTTATTCACTTGTGGATCAAAGGTTGACTCAGCAAATTGCTGTTTCAAATCAACAATTTGGGTTTCAGTAATAACTGAAACATTTGGCTTCGACAATTTTATTGAGCTTAATCTTTTTGCCAAAGCATCAATAAAATTATCATTGTTTCCTAACTTATAGTCCTTAAGCTTAGGAGTTGGTTTAAACATTGGTTAGTTGACCTTGTCCTTTTTATTCTTCTTTTCTTCAGAAGAACTGAAAGATGTTCTTGGTTCTCTAGGGTTCCAAATTCTAGACTTGAGAGAATCATTTGTTTTTAATAAATTCTCAATCTAGAAGCTTGTTGGCCTAAAGATTGGAGAAACATATTTGTATTATTATTTTGTTGTATTACAACAACAACTCTGGTTTTTAAAGAAGCTTCTTGTCCTGCTTTGTTCCTTTCGAATTGTTTTGGATAACCTTTTCTGGTGGATGTATTGCCTTTTCTTCTTTTCCTTCCTTCGTTGTATAAGTCTTAAATGGGTTATCTAAGGTGCTTATACATTGAGTGTATTCAAGGAAATTTGTACTTCTTTGCACACCATTCATACCAAGGGATAAATATTTTGTTAATCCCTTTTTCTTTCATGAATGTGCAGTGAAGCTTCTTCAAGAAAGCTCTTCTTTTTGGGCTGTAGGCTTTTTCTAGCCATTCTCTTTTCAAATCATTTTCTTCACTGAGATAATCTTTCTCAATAAATTTCTTATCTGGTTCAAATTGTGTTATAACATAGACGTTAGATTCAACATCGTCCATGTAAACTCAAGTTGCAAAGGTAGATTCCTAGAGTTCCTCGAGGGAGATGTGTCTCCAGTGTTTTCAACCTTATAGAAAGGGTAATGCACTTGTTCATGGATCTTTCTCTAGGATAGTCCTTTCATGGTCTTGCTCATACAAGCTTGACTCAGGTGTTGTTTTTCTGAAAGGATTTGTCTTGAAAGGGTTTGGCCTTAGGGAATCGACACTTCTTTGAGGTCCTAAACTTAGTCTGGTTAACCTATCATTGTTGAACTGCTACAATCTTCATAGTGGTTAATCTGACTAGGTTCTTAGTTTTGGATTGGTTGGGGAGGAATTGCTTCTTGCAATCTCCATCTATCAGGTAGAGTAACTTCATTCCACCTAATCATTTTGGGTACCACCGTATGTGCCTTTTCCAAAATTAGCTTGGAACAAAATGGTTTGTCCCTGCTATCCATGACTTTGGCTCTAGGTACAATGGTATTCATAACCTTATATGAAATTCCGTAAATTACAGTGAGATTCTGTGATCCAGGGTTTATACCATACCCTTGGCTATCCACACTTAAGGTAAGGGTTTTCAGAATTTCAGGGTTGAATAATGACATTGAAAAGTTCTGGTAAGAATTAAAATAAATTGACCCCTCACTTAAGGAAGACTCTACTAATCCCAACATGGAATTAACAAAGTTCCTATGACGTTGTAGACATGTAAATTTCGTTGCATGCGAATGATGCATCACAAAGCTCCACGTGGCATATGACTCATCACAAATGGACAAGTCATCAATGACATGTGGAATAAATTGATGTGATAAATAATAGCACTCAAATTAAACCCTCTTTTTGACAATTGTAGTAAAGATATAAGTAGGGATCATTCTACGCCGGGGATTAGGAGGGATTGCTAATCTAATGAAAACTGACTCAAAGATACAAAATTATGCTTAAACACACTTAAACAAACTCAAAGACTCTTAACTAAACTTATATGACTCAAAACAAACTTAAAAGACTCAAAACAACACAAAACAATCAAATAGACTCAAACTAGACTCTAAGACTCAATTTGGACGAAAATAGAATTGGTTTTGACTCAAAATACTTAAAAACACACAATAGGACAAATTTGACTCAACAAAGTAAAGAGGATTGGGTTTTTGATGAATTTAAGATAAAAACAAGTAACTAAAAGATTTAAACAAGATTTGGACGAATTTGAGAAAAACTATGGATGATTAGATAGCTAGAGGATTGTTTTCCACACATGATACATTCAAACACAAATTGATTTCCAGTTGCTTTTTCGATAAACCATGAACCTCAACACCCCAGATTAACCGTGACATCACTAATTAACCCTCAGATTTTCCTTTAACTATTGGATTGGATGACATCATATGACAACCCAAAGCATTCTTCAAAAGTTCCCTACATGACATTATAATAAAGATACAATCAAAGATCATTACGATCTATGAAAATCATAAGTATTGACATAGCACTTGCAACTATGACATCATGATACTCATGCTAGGAATTTACTTAACCTGATTGTGAAAAAAAACCTTAACTACTTGTGAATATAAGTTTGTGACGATTATGTGAAACTCCCTTATATTCTAGCACCAAATTCAAGCAAGCAAATTAAGTAGGCCTCCCTAATCAACATACAAGAATAAGTTATCCATCAAACGGTTAAGTAAATTGCATTCACAATTTATGAAATCACAACTAGAATTAATCAATTCATATCATAAACATAATCATGGTTTCAAAGTCTCCCCTAGCTAAAACGAGTTTAGCCTCTCATGTTCACAACAAAACAAAGAAGACTTGAATTAAACATTGAAAACAAAAGATAGATTACACCTAAAAACGTTCCAACACTTCAACTTGAATGCAAAAAGGTCCAAGGCTTCCTCTTCTCCTCTTCTTCCTTGCTATGCTGCGACACAAGAGTCTAGGGGTGATTTTAGATGTATTTCTGGGTTAGGAAGGGATTTTGGTTAGTAGGGGGTGCGGCAAAGGTTTAGGAATGGTGTATAAGCGTTTGGGTGAAGGTATCGAAGTATGGGAATGGTGGAAGAAAGGTTGAAAGCCACGGCAAAGGGTGGTGGAGAAGAATGAAGGATGGCAGATTGTGTGAGTGAGTGATTAGGGTTCTCTATGGGTGCGGCATTGACTATTTATTTGAAGGAAAGAATCCTAACTTTTATTACATAGTTTAGGAAAGGATTAGACCCCAAATCCACAAGGAAAATGAGACTTAAAATCAGAAATCAAAGGGAAAAAGGGAAGGAAACTTGCGGCCAATAAAGAGTAGGAAAGGGAATGTGTTTTAAGGCTGAAATAAGGCAAGGATTTAGGATAGAATAGGTATGTAAAGTGCGGCCTTGAATAGGGTGAAAGAGGAATGTGATCTTGTGACACAAAATAGGGAATAACCATTCCCCTTGCACGGCAAGGAAAGGCAAGTTTATGGAAGGCACGGCAAGGGACATAAGGATGCAAGGAAGGTTTAATTTGTGTCCTAAAATGCATAAGAGTCCTCAATGTTGCTGGAACCTAAGGCCTTTTAGGATTAGGAAAGGTTAAACCAAAATAGGAAACCTTGGCTTAACTTTCCTACTCCAAGTAGGAAACCTTCTTTGACTAGGAATCCTTCTTTGATTAGGAATCCTAACATCTTTAGGTCTTCGATTTCGTCCATTCCTTTTGCTCCAAGCATATGCTATCCATTCCAAGTCCAATTTTGCTCCAAAAGGCTCCAAAATGGACCTTCTTGCTACCTTAGCCAAATGAACCTTCTTGCTACCTTAGCCAAATGAACCTATAAACACACGAAAATAGCTTAAAATACTAAAATAACTATGAACTAACAACATAAATGTAAGAAAACAAGCTAACTAAGTCGCCTAAATATGCTCCTATCACAAATCAAGCAAAGAAATCTCAAAAGCATTCCTAAAATGCAGTGAAGGGGAAGAAATCTCCTTAAAATCCGCAAGGGGCCCAAATTACTCTCAAAACCAGAAAGAAAGCTAAAGCATCTTCACAAAACAAGCAAGAATTGAAGATTGCTCGCAAAATAGGCAAGAAAGCCCTGTAGATTTCAGCTAAGCAAGGGAAAGTGGCTGAAATTAAGACACAAAACATACCTAAATTTTCACATGGACGAATCAAGACACAAATCAAAGCCAAATCCATCCAAAGGCAAGCTTTGAGAAGTTTATAAATACAAGGTCCTCAGACAAGCATAAAGGTTGACAATTTCTACATTGAAGGGCCGAAATTCTCACAAAAGGAGAACCTCTGCTAAATCTTTAAAGACTAATATGGTGCCAAAGCTCTTTTCAAAGAACGTACAACCAAAGCCGAAGCTTTCTTCCGACCAAAGCCGAAGCATTCCCTTGAAGAATCAACAAGTACTTGTGCCGATTCCTTCAAGACTTTGTTGCAAGCTCAAAACTTGTAACGATGTTCGATTCAAGATCAAGTCGTCAAGACCCTTGAATCAACGAAATCCTACATCAACACTGATAGGGATTTTACCACAACTGTAAATGGGTTAAAAACTCCTATATTACTTGCAAGAATGACAAGGATATTGTAGTGTAAATGGTTCTCGCAAGGGATTATTAAATAAATCGAAGCAACTCAAATTCCAATTAATTATTGTAAAGAAGAAAGTTGAGATGATTGATTTTTATGACCTAATATAATAAAACAAATTTAATTAATAAAAGAAACTAATATGCAATATTAAAGATGAAGAAAAAGGAAACAATTTTGTAGAAATCAAATTAAAGAAAGCACTAGGATTCCACCATCACCTAGCAATCCTATGTATTTTAACCAATTACTTATGATCTACACATGCCACTTTGAAGGTTAGGTCTTCCTAATTTATATTCTACTTGGAACCTCCAACATAGAATGTATATCTAACATGCAACCCGTCCGGACATTTAGATCAAATCTGAACATGAAAGACTCATTATGCTCTATGAAAACCCTTTGAAAAATCATGCAACCCCTAAGACGTGGTGTTCATCTTAAGCGAAATTACAATTATTAATCACATGAAGCCAACACCAATTTCAGGGAACGTTCCGATCAAAATTGCATCAAATTACTTTTCTAAAGATCCTAATGTTGATTAGGCATTAAGACAATTAGATAGTTTTAATCACGGTGATTAATAATTCAAAGTGCGCATGCAATCAATCATAAGCAATTAAATAAAAATCACATATTCACGCTAAGGCTCAAGGCTTCACCCTAGCAAAAGGAATTAGTTATGCATATTCATAATTAAAATCATAGAAAATATTATTAAGAAAATGATTGAAAACACCTTAAAGTAGAAAATCTCCAAGAACCCTAGCAATTCTCTCTGTCTCCAAAGTTGCATAAAAGAAAACGTACCAAAAAAACTGTGGACAGCAAAGCCTTAAAATCCCCTCTAGCTATCACACAAACCCTAGGAACCATGTCTCTTATTTCCACTAGGAAGCTAACTAATAATAAAAATATATTAAAACATAAAGTCTTAATTAAGTTAGGATAAACTACACAGAAACTGTCCAGCCACGTTTTAGCCTCAAATCTCCGTCAAATCTGGCCCAAGATAGCTTGTTTTAAAGATCCGGACGTTCTGAACACATCTCTAGAAGCCCATGAAACCATCCGAGGTCATCTTCAGCCCCAAAAATGCAAGTCAAGCCCAAAACGTCACTATTCCAGCACCATGCATTGCTCCTTTATTTTATCGGCAGAAAATAACCGCTTGGTAGAAAAATCTGATATTTTGATACAATTAAGCTAACTAACTCACGAAACGTCCTCCAATTTGAATCACTCCAAAATTCATCCGTTTGGTCAGGTTTTGCTCCAGAGGAAATTGGATGTCCTATATTGAAAATATAAATCAAAGTATCAAAATTCTACCAAAATAATTACCAAAACATACTAAGAATAGGGTAAAACATATAATATGAAATTGACTCATCAAATACTACCTTTGAGGTGAAGACCATCCAAGCGTTGTTTCAAGCGCAAAACTTGAAGCAATCGTTCAATCATTCGTTCGAGATCAAGTCATCGTGACCCTTGGATCAACAACCTACACATCTACATCAAATTTGAAGACTGAATTAGAGGAAAGTTGTAAACAAAGATTGTAACCCTACAAATTCACCAATACAAATCTACTTTGTGCACGTGTTCTGGCTTCATTCGTTGCAGAATTTTCATGTTTACAGACGTTTATCCCAAAGATAGAGTAGAATTAAGGTATCTAACCTTGTTATGGTTAACAGTTTCACTGCAACCTATATTAGACCTATATGCAAATTGTTATGACCCATTTCCATATGCTGATTTATCTAGTGTTGAGAAAATAACTGGAAATCTACACTAGCATTAGTGACAGAAATGGTTTTTTCAGCCGTTTTAATTGAATAATCTGATTTAAATTCAAATGTTCGTTTTTGATATATATCACAGGTTAGAACCTCGTGGATATTCCAATTTTCCAAATCCTTTTCTATATTCAGGATGGTTACTTCTTCAACATTTTTAACCCTAATAATTCTCGAGCTATTACTGCTATTAGAACCACTATTGCTACCTATAGTTCTCTTACTTAAGGATCTAAGTAAAATAGCTATTAGAAGAGAGTTTCTCTACTTCTTTGTTCCCTAGGTGATGTATCGACAGACTAACTTCCTACGCCTTCACACGCCTCACTTGGGCTTCGCACAACGATCCAGCCCGCTGACAAATTCCCCCCTACTTAGTAAGAAGTTCTTGCAGATATATGTTAAGAATTGACACGTGATGTCACCAGGTATCCATACATCTATTATGCCTCGCCTCCGAGACATGGACAAATCACAACTCATGGTCCATTAGCATAGAAAATTTTCGTTTACTTTATGGTTGCATCTAACCTTTTTGTTAGACTGCTGACATACCCCAAGGTAGTATTAAGCCATTCGTAGTTCACCACTCACTACACTCCAAATTGTATCATAGAATGTTCTAGTAGAAAGGCATAGCATTCCTCAATCAATTATTGGAACTCGCTAAGCATGAATTACTTCATTAAGAACTACCTAGTCCTTGCACGAAACACATTGAACCACCACCTGTAGATGACTCCCCGACCTCCCCTGTTCACTTTCCACCTAAATACGACTAGGTTTGACCCCAGTTCGCGGCAAACGAACCTCGTCAATTTCTGGACTCCACGACGGTGATTCCGCCATTTCTGCAAGTTCTGACATCGATCACTGCCCTCATTTGACTTCTGTTGAACCCAAGAACAAGTTGCAAACAGGTTTGGGGGTGGCCAAGCAACGATAAAGACGAATCAAAGTGCACCATTTTAGGGTTTTCAGGCATATCATGGTATCTTCAAGCCACTTCCCTGCCGAATTAGACCTTGGCCCAGGTATAAGACTTAATCCTCTCTTCAAGATCTCTATTTTGGTATAATTTGAGAAAGTTTGGAGTTAGGTGAGTTTTCCAACGAATCGGGGCGACTGGTCACCGTGTTTGTGGGTGTGTGGCAACGGTGCATGAATGAGGAACCATTTGCTCCTAGGCTACATTTGATACCCCGGTTCCATATTTAACACCTGATTAGTGAAATTCTGTCGTTTGAACCTAGTTTCATTATGGTACGCCACTTGATCATTATAACAATCGATCATCTGACCGTTGGATTGTCACCAAACTTTAGTATGTTATAGTACGTAATATTTGAGGATATTAGGAACTAAAGGATTAGGAATATGATGGATGGATCTTCCCGAATTGAGTTTATTAAATTTGTAAAACTAGTCGTTGACCGCCACTTAATTTTAGCGATTGGCGGAGATCTGACCATTGGATCGTTCAGAAATTTTAGGATATTGTTCTAGAAGAGTAATGAGACACTTGGGAAGATATGGATTGAGGTGAATCTTCCTGATTGAGTTACTAGTGTTAGCTTTCAACAAAATGTTCTTAATCGTCCTTAAGTACTAAAATTAGCATTACTATAGACCCGATAGAGTCTAGTGGCCCTATCTTGTTTAGTGAGTTTTTCCAGTTAATGCATGTCTCGGATTACGTGCAGGTGATGCTTTACTATGATATATAAGTTTATTGAACTTTTAGATAATAGAAATGAGATGTATGATTACTAGTGTGAAAATATGAGATGGAATCTTGTTAGAAATATTCCGTAAAAATCGTATGTCTGTGTGGTTTGATATTTTTTGTCTTGTGGTATCGATAGTGTGTATGGTAGTACTTACAATCCATTTTAATTAATGCATATTGTGTGATGATTTGATTGCATAAGGTAACAGTGTTAGATGAATGGTTTTGCCTGGTTAATTGGGGGACCATGCACACCCTGGGGGTAATCCCGTTTGGTAAATCCTCATTGGGGGGTCACTGCCTACTTGATTACATGATTCCCATAGGTGGTTCTGCCTGGTTAATCCGCATTCGGGAACCACACGATTGGAGGCATGTCCATGGTCCCATCTGTTTAATCCGCATTACGGGACCATAGACACCGTAGGGGTGGTCCCACCTAGTTAATCTGCATTGAGGGACCATGCATATCATAGGGGTGACTCTGCCTAGTTAATTTGCATTGGGAGGGTCAGTACCTAATCTGTTTACTTCCATAGGTGGTCTCACCTGGTTAATCCGCATTACGAAACCACACTATCGGATGATTACCTACTGTCCCACCTGGTGAATCTGCATTGGGGGAACACTACCTACTTGATCACATTAGATTAGATCCATAGGTGATCCCACGTGGTTAATCCGCAGCGGGGTATCACTAACTACTTGATCACATTAGATTATATCCATATGTGATTCCATCTGGTTAATCCGCATTGGAGAACCATATGCATTCTAAAGTAGGATTTCGTTGAGTGATATGGGATCGTAGTCTATTCAAGACTTCCGGTGAGTTGTTAGGAATTTATATTGTATGGATATGATTGTTATTAATATAATCAAATTTGTTGATCAACGTGGCTAGAGAATGATATTGTGCTTCATTAGTTATTTGACTTATTACCTGCCCAGACCTGCTCAGGCACTAGCCTAGATCGCAACTCTCACTGAGGTAGAAATAAATAACTTTTGTTTGATGTTTTATTTTATTTTTTTCAATAAATTGTATAAGACTTGTTAATACTTAGATAAACACACATTATATGCTTACTCTCTATGTCACTCTATTTCGCAGTTTATGTATCCCAATAAAATTATTTACTTTTTAAATATATACAAACATTTATTTATATGATATAACAAATTTACTTAGCGTCAGCACGCTGCCCGACTAGCACCTAACCTTTTTTAGAACGTTTTATATGCTTGTGTGCAGAGTTGCGTGCAGAGATATATAAATAAATGTATGGATGAGGTGGGTGCAGACTTATATAATATATATATATATATATATGTATATGTAAATGTGTGTGCCTAAGGGTATGAGTGGAGGACGGCACAGATATGTTGATACATGTAGGTTTGATAGGTTGTTTGCCAAGGAAAGTGTGCGTGCAGGTTTGACAAGGACAATGCATATATATTGTAAATATAAAATAGTAAGTGAATAAAAATAATAATTAATAAATAATTAGGGAAGTGTCAAGAAGCCAGCTTAGGGAATTAAAAAAGTGACCGGGAAATGGGTTAATGCTTTGGTTTAGCAGAGTGATGTTGTGTAAACAGCAACTCAGGTGCAAATCGTTTTTTTTTTTTTTTTTTTTTTTTCCAAAAAAGGACGTGACATTTTGCTTTCGTAAGTTAGGTGAAGAGAGTCAGTTGGCTTTTGTAAGTTATCAGTTAGCTAAGTTAGGCAAAGAGTTTAGTCGGCTTTCGCTTTCGTAAGTTAAGGAAGATAGTTAGCTGGCCTTCGTAAATTAGGCGAAGAGTGTTAGTTGCCTTTCGTAAGTTAGGCAAAGAGTGTCAACAGTGTGCGAAGAGTTCAGTTGGCTTTCGTAAATTATGCGAAGAGTGTCAGTTAACTTTCGTAATTTAGGCAAAGACCAGTGGCTTAAGTCGGCTTTTGTAAGTTACACAAAGAGTGTCAATTGGCTTTCATAAGTTTGGCAAAGAGTGTGAGTTGGCTTTCATAAATTAGGCAAAGAGTGTCAGTCGGCTGTTGTAAGTTACAAAGAGTGCCGGCATTCATTTGGCAAACAAAATGGAGGCTTTGTAAATTTAGCTTTCGTAAATTTGGCTTTAGAAAAAAGTGGCCTTCACAAATTTGGCCTTAGCAAATTGGGCTCTAGCAAGTGGTTTGGCTTTAGCAGAAGTGGCTTTAAGTTTTAGTTTGGCTCACAAAATATTATTTCATGGGTCTTATGCGATCGAAATCTCAGCTTTCCCTTATTTTGCGCACCAGTAAAAAAAGGAAAAAGGGGGCATTGTTGGAGGATAAAATCCAGTTTCGACTCATGGGCCAATACCAATCATCCAAAGAGATGATGTTGCGTAAGACAAGCCTATGATAGATAGACTAAGGAAAAGGTAGAAGGAGGCAGATAACTACCTCTACTACGGAGAACCACTAAGGAAGAAGGAGCAAGGGACATGTCATGGTACTTGTTCTCCAAGCGTTAGAATCCTATAAATAGGGAGAGGAGTCAAAGAACAAGGGACGCAGTCAAAACCCCTAACTAGAGAACTCGAATTCAATTAACTGACTTGAGTGTTGGAGTACCTTTTGTAGGTACCCCCACCTAAACGAAGCTTCGGAGAAAGACCATTCGAGGATGCCTCTAATGAGGGATTCGGCAAACGAATGGTCAACAAATTTGTGGAGGCATTTCTTCGTGTAGGAAATTTTGCTCCAACACTAATGAAAACATATTGGGCATAAACAAAATCATCGCGAGTAAATCATTTGATTTTATTTGATGTAAACGAATTCCAGAGGCGAATGAATAACTGAGATCACTAAAATTTTAGTGTTAACTTGATCCTCCTTGTCGTGGCTTCGATTTTTGTATATATATATATTAGATTCGAAGCTACTATATTCAATTTTTTCATCAATCCAAGTCACGTTACTTGCATGTGATTCACATTAGATGTTAGATTAATAACCTATATAAAATATTAAGGGCTTATAAGCGAAAAAAATGACGGTATTACACTTTAAAGTGTGTCAAGTAACTCAAGTTGACAAAAAATTAGATAAAATAGCTTTGAATATAATAATAGGGATGAAATTAGCAATTTTTAATGAATTTAGGGACTTATTTTATTGAAAAAATAATTTAGGGACCTAATTTTCATTGAGGTGATAGTTCAGGGACTAAATCGGCATTTCACCCTATATATATAGTAGTGTTATTCCCACCCTTGTGTTTTATTTTTTCACCCACCTTTAATTGATTTTTTTATTTACAAATTTGTCCATTTGTAAAAAGACTGAAAAGGACCTACTTACCTTCTTTTGTGTTATTTTTTTTACCAAAAAAAAAAAAAAAGAAAAAAAAAAAGAAAAAAGGTTGGGCGTGAAATCTCTCACGCTTTGTTTAGAGACGATTTGTCTACCTTAAATCCTAACTCATGTTTCTATCTCCTTTCATTCAAAGAAAGCAAAAAGAACACACTTAGAAAATGACATTTTTCATTGAAGAGGTAGAAGATTATGTTTCCATTGAAGAGGTAGAAGTATAATTTTTTGTGTGGATCATTTGAATTTGTTGCCATTGAACTTTCATTTGAATTTGCATATCTCTATGGTTTTCATATGTTGCATACCTTTGTGGCTATGAATATATATTTAATTTTTGTCTACAATATTCTTTAGGGTTCCAGTGAATTGTGCAAGTCACTTGGAGCTGCGAAAGTGGATTGTTTCACCTCTGTTCATATGTAGATTATTTCTTTGCAGGAAGATAATCTTCATATATATTTAGTTGTTTATATATTTTTTTTTTCAATGTATAAATTTATAATTTCATATTGTTATAGGCCTAATTTACTGAATTGTATTAAGGACAGAAAGAGAAGGGGCCGACGACACAGAGAGAGATATGTATTTGTGAGATGTGTGTTATATCGCCCCCATTATGCCTTTTTTATAGGAGTATGGAAGGTTAAATTTTTACCCTAATAAGATTACAACTCTAATAGGATAATATCTAACCCTAGAAAATCTTCTAGGATATCCCAAATCCTTTAGGATTGATACAATCACATTCCTAATCTAATTGGACTACAACACTCCCTCCTTGAGTGTGTAAATGCTCAAACAAAATATTGCATCAGGTCTTTAGCAGATGAGGCAGATCAGTTGATGAAGTAGTTGGCACAACGAGCAAATACGAGTCTCAAATTAAAGAAAGTATGCATTGGTAGTAAAACTCACAAAACTTCACTATAGTAAAACCTAAGATATGTACAAAACCCATAGACTAAGAAGAAAAGTGAGAAGTATGCATAATGTCTAAAACAAACGTCATACGAGACGACAATAGTGAACTCAACGAAGTATGATCATCCCAAGATGGGTGCCTCATCAAAACCTCGTTAGGTAGAAAAACACAGTGGAAAAAATGCTCCTAATCATAGGTAAAATAGTACATTAAGATCAAGTAAGTATGCTTCAGGATACTCCCCCTAAGTTAGACATAACTTCAAAATAAGAGAACTACAAGCAATTCAACTCAGATAATTTATGCATACCGATTTCTTGGACGAGTTTCTGAAAAGCTGATAGGATCAAACATGATAAAAGTGAAATTGCAAGAAAGTAAATGCAGAAATGGAAAAAGCAAATTAAAGTAAATTCATATCTTCATTCATAGTCCTCTTTACACAAGAAAAAAGTTTAAATACATTCAAGGATAGTAGGTTTTGAAGTGTAGACGGGCCTAATGGTATTACCTATGTAATGGACCTAAAGGATAGTAATAACAATGGGTGGTTTAACTAGTTATAACCGAGCCCAATAGCATAGAGTCACATCAATCCATCCCCCTTAACATGAGGCTTGTCCTCAAGCCTCTCAAACTGTGAAAGAAGCATGAAGCAGTTTGGGTAAGAAAGAAGCCAATTTTCAAACTGTACCATGCACATCTCTAGTATTAGCTTGTGTATGGAAGTGCCAAATTTGTCAGATGGAGCACGATAGTATAAGCTTGCACCATGCGGGTAATGACCTTGAAAAGCCACCCAATACCAAGGAGAGGAATGACACCCAGGAACTGTTTCCCATCCCTTGTATCACTTACAGATATTGCAACATTCTTGTAAACTGAGATAACAAATGTCAACTCATTTCCCACTAAAGATCTTGATACATTGCTCACATGGTCATTGTTAAATGTTATCTCATTCCAAGTATCAACTCCCACTACCTCCTGTTTGTGTCGCCAATCACCCACATATTCTTGTGCATCACCGTTCAGTAAGCCATTTAGCTTGTTTGGTCCTGGCAGAACAGTTTTGAAAAACTGCCGAAGATCATATCCCTCAGACATTCCAAAGGCATCATTAGTTCCAAGAAAAATAGTGGTTATAGGCTTGAAATGGGAAATCTTATGTGCAACAGCACCCACTTCACTCACAGCAAGAGATATTTCCCACATAGCAATGTCGTTCAGCCGTTGTTGGCATGAGTTCAAGTGTCTAGTATCTATATCTCTACTACCAACAATTTGAACAGAGTCTTGCTGAACGAAGAAAATAAGCAATAATGTGGCCAAGCAACCACCCAATTAAGTGAACTTCCCTAAGCATTGGTCTCCATTCTCCACCATACATGACAAAACTTAAATCTTGAATTTCTCCCCTACCAGATTTCTCACGGTGTGAATCATCACTATCCCATATAATTAATGGTGCAGGAACTTTAAGAAAAATGATGTCCATATATCCCTTATCATCATCCACAATAATGCAAATAACTACATGTGGATGCCCCTTAGTAGTAAAAATAGGGTTAGAAGCATGCCCACGAATTTGTAATGCCCAATCATGAAGAATTCTATGCACTGTAAACTGAACATCCACACTAGCCATTGAAGGAATTAGATCAGAGAAATACCTCGAAGAAAAATCCAGATTGAGTTTGTGAAGAGTAAAAAGTCTTGCAACATGAGAAAATCCTTGCTGAAAAATGCCTCCACGTTCATAGATACAAATAGCAAAAACTTCCATTGGTGTACCATAATCAACTTTCTCGATGAAAGCAGTATCCAGCTGGTCAGAAACAATTAAAGAAAAAGTCTGAACAACTTTTGACATTTTCTGTAATGGCGATTGCAGTTCTGTACCAACAATCTCGAGAGTTATGCTCCAGCAATCATATATCATAATTTCCCTTTTTTCCTTAAAAAATTCAGCAGCTAGCCATTTGCAATATGGACTGATTGAAATGGGTAACTCGCTCTCCATTAAACAAATATGAGTCATCAGAGACACAAACAAGGCTGCTACAAGGTTAATCTTACATGTAGCATTGAAGTGGCCCCATGTTACAGACTCCTTAATATCATAATGCTTGTCAAAAGCAGTTATCAAAACAAGGGAATCAATGTGAAAGATATAACAAACGTGTCTATGATTTTCAGAAATAATATAGGTAGCTGCCAATGGACTCATGTACTTAAACATAACTGCTGTTCAGCGCACCTTTGTGAGGGATACCAATAAGTTGTGTTATCCAGCTTATCCACACATTCTCAAATATTTCCATGAATTTCTCAACTAAGGTGCAGTGCAGGTACAAGGCAATCAATGCAAAATCATTATTTAGTAACCCACTCTTATGAAAAGAGGTAGCAATGAACTTATATGAGTTCATAGCTTCTGAACTCCAGTATGCAAAAGTCAAGGCAAGATAATATCCTCATACGGAAGGAAATGAGTGTGAGTCATATGAGGCATCAACATTACGTCGACAGTATAACTAACCTTGAAGTGGTATACTATATTTTCCTTGCTTGAGACTGTTTGGAAATGTCCACAAATAGTAGAAAAATCTTCAAAGGGCAGAAACACTGCTATAAGAATCTAGATTGGTGGTCTTGTAATATGTAAATTGCTCCATTCTAAAGCCAAGAGAGTAAGCTCTAGACTTACAGGAGACAAAAGGGTAATGTCCACAATGCTCAATTGATCCGAAACAAATTTAATACTTGTTTTTGTCAATTGACACAGTTGCCTAAACACAGCCTCGACAATCTTTAGTTCTCGTAGAACCCCTGCCTCCTCAAATGGAAACCTCAACATTCGTATTGCCCTTAAAGCTCTCAAAGCACAGCTTATATACTCATTAATAGCCAAACCAGACTTAAATTGTTCCATAAGGTCCAAGGTGAGAAAATTATGCATTTTGTCCTTAATTCTTCTTTTTGGCATTCCATCAAACACCTTCACTGCATTACTTTGTAAATTGGAAAACGGAACCCCAGGCTAATCTCCAACAAGAGTGACAACATCAGAATTGTGAATATCCTTATTGCTCTGACGGGATGAGCGAACCGTGTACAAGAGTTTCCACTTCGCACCGTTGCCGAAAATGGAAGAATGGCTTAAGACCTTGAACTTGTTGGCCCCATTTGTGACCTAACACTTTCATCGTCTTCTTCTTGTGTGGTAAGACTTGACCTGATGGTGCAGGATGCCACTGTTTCGGCGCCCCGTCCTCGTTGAAGAGCAATAGGCATGCGTGCGCCCATGCGCGTTGGAGAAGTTGGTTCTTGTGCTTGTGATGAACGAATCGACAACAATGATGGAGTAGCAGAGAATGACAGAATCAGGGGATTCTGGTATCGTCGTTGGCTAAAGCTCACAGACGGAGCCTTCCTCTTCATCCTCACACGGGAAACCACTACAAGTTCCGTTTTAGGCGACGTTTTGGGAGATGTGCGGCGAATTCCTCTGACCATGTTGAAGACATTTCCTGTTGCAGGAGCTGTGCGAATTGTCGAATCGAGACCCAAGTCAAGTTCGTAAGGAGAGACTTGATGGGGGTCATTAAATCGTAGACGATTCTCGGAATCGAAAACCCACGAATTCTGTTCGTACGACGACGGAGAGTAAATTTGGGGATCGTGAAAATTAGGGTTTGTGGCATAGGAATGAGGGATTTAAGGGTCGTCTATGGAGTCCGAATACATGACGGAAGGTGGTGCGGGGTGCGGGAGGAAAATGGGACTGGTACATGAAAGAGCTACGGGAAGCTCAGGCATATACGAGGTTGGGTAATCTGGCGGTCGATAGTTACAATCGGAGGAAGGAAAACTGTGCTTATAGTCGTATGGAATTTGGTAGTGATCGGGGAGGATAAGGTGGTGGAGGCGGAGTTGAATTTGGATGTTCATATTGGGAAACATCGGTTTCTGGATTCCAATAGAACGCCAGACCACCGGACTCATCCATCACACTTCTCCACGGTGCTGGAAGAGTGGGATCGACGGAGGCAAACCACAGATTCATGGCGGATCTCTGGCTCTGGCACCAAATGATAGGATCAGACATGATAAAAGGGAAATTGCAAGAAAGTAAATGCTGAAATGGAAAAGAAATCAAAGTAAATTCATATATTTACATAAGAAAATAAGTTTAAATACATTCGAGGATAGTAGGGTTTGAAGTGTAGACAGGCCTAAAGGTATTACCTATGTAATGGGCTTAAAGAATAGTAATAACAATAGGTGGTCTAACTAGTTATAACCGAAGCCCAATAGCATAGAGTCACATCAAAAGTAGACTTGGGTAATGACCTGTGAAGAGATTGGCTAGGATGTCCTGGGAATGGATTTACTTAACTTCAATGTTCTGATGCTATTGTTGTTGGTGAGAATAAAAGAACATTGGTGCAATGTGCTTGGTGTTGTCTCCCTTGATGTATCCTTCTTTAGCTGCTCAATAATGCTGCATTGTCTTTGAAGATCGTTGTAGAAAGGCCAATGACAATAGTAAGACCACTAGTGCTTTGAATATGTTCCATAACTGCTCTCAGCCAAAAGCACTCACATGAGGCTTCATGCAAGGTGAGAATCTCAGCATAGTTCAAAGAAGTCGCAACTAGCGTTTGTGTAACAACCTGTCCCGGGATTTACGTAAGAAAATGGGTATTTTTGTATTTTCATTAAGTTTGGAGGATACTTTCCTTTTTAAAATTGTTTTTGAGTCTTAAATGGTGTGCCCAAGGGGCCACCCCCTGATTCTGTTCCCTCCCCCCCCTCCGAGCCTCTCACCTTTTCCTTCTCTCTCAGTTCTCTCTTCTTTCATTTCCCCCAACCTCTCTCCCTTACCCATTCTCTTTGTCTTTCTCTCCCTCCCTCCGAGGAGAACACACACACACACACACCCGTGCCCACACCTATAGCTCTTTTCTAACCTCGTGGTTGTGTTTTGGACGTCAAACCATGAAGAAACCACCTCGAAAACATTTCTCCAGTTTTCCGGAGAGCACCGCCCCTTTCGAGGCAATTTCCGGCCAAACCACGGCGCGTTGGCCAGCATGCAAGGTATCAATCTCTTCTTCTCGCTAAGTACTACAACTTTACTTTTTGTTTCACCCAAATTCATTGAGTATTGAAGAAGTTATGCTCATTTGAATCTTACCCAGTTTCCGGCGGACACCCATGTCTTCCAGGCTATTTTCCGGCCAACTCCGGCCACAATGACGGGAACCAATGGATATTTCGATTCCTTACCTTCGGGGCTTCAATTTGGTATATTGAATGACATGTTTTGGTTGAGTTTTGAGCTCCAACGGAGCTTGGGAATTCTCTGGCCGAAATCCGGCCTTCTCCCTCCTTGGAATCCGGCGAACACCCAAGGCCTTTGGGCCTTTCCTGCAAAGCCCAAAACCCTGGGCAGCCCAACCCAACCTTTTTATTATTTTTATTTTTGTTTTGTTAATTTTCAGGCCTTTGGCCCGTTCCCTTTAGGGTCTTTGGCCCGTTAACCTTAAACCCATTAGACCCAAACCCTTAGGCCCAAACCCGAATCCAACCCAAGTCCAAACCCTTTAACCCAATCCGGATCCAAACCCAGACTCGTTTGACCTGTTGACCTGCACCCGGACCCGGTCTGACCGTTGACCTGGTCAACGGTCAGCGTTGACTTTGACTTTGATCGGTTAACGGTCAACGTTGACTTTGACCGTTGACTTTTTAGGTTTTCGTGCGAGGCCCATCCTAGGCTAATTTCGATGTCCTGAACCCGTTTCCGATGTCCATTTTCCCAAATTCAATCGTTTGAGTAGATTTTGACTAAATGTACTATTTATGTGCTTAGGGACGATTACCTATGGCGTTTCCTTCTTCGCTAGATGACGTGGCTTTTCGACGGCGAAGTACTGTGAGTGGACCCCTTCTAAAACTGCATGTTTTGATAGTATAAATGCATACATGAAAAGCATGATTTGATGGTTATGTTTTATGAAACGTTTTACGAGACAACATGCTTACTAAAGCTAGTTTGAATTATTACTATTTTTCGTATAACCCATGTTCTTATAGAATATCTGATGGATAACGATATGATATTTAGAACATGTTTAGAACACCTCTTTATAGTACAGATGATGCATGACTTTATACTATGAAGTTGATTTTCAATATATGTATGTTCACTGGTTTTGTACTTACCTAGTGGTGCTTTCCGCTACGGGACGGAGGGATAGATCCGGTCCGTCCCGGGCGACGGTTTGGTGTTGGCATAGGGCCTAGAGTGTGTTTTCCTCTGACTGTCTGCTCAGAGACGGAGAGCCGGCATGGGGCCTGAAGTGTATTTTCCTTTGACTGTCTGCTCAGAGACGGGGAGCCAGCATGGGGCCTGGAGAGTTGTATCGGACATTCACTAGTGTTTATTATATTTACATGTTATTATTTGAGATATTGCACGACATACTAGGTTTCAGAAAACCTATGTTTATAATTAGTATGTTGATAACTGTTTTATTATATATATATAAACTTGGTCCACTCATGTTTGTTTTGCGCCCCCTTCAGGACTTAGAATCGAGGCATACAATCCCGACGTCCAGGCACTTCTGCATCGGCATCTTCGAGTCCTCTCGGTGTAGGACCCACTCCTTTATTTCATTCAATTTTATATTATTTTCTTTTAGTGTTCTAGATTAGTGGTGTGCTCTGAACACGGTCCTTATTTGCATATTAATTATTCTTTTATACTTATAAACCTTATTTACCCTTTGTTTTCAGCATTTGCACTTAATAAATGGCTTTCGTCACCCTCGGGTGTCGACCAGCACGTGCCTATCCTGGTATTCGAGGAATATTGGGGTCGGGGCGTGTCAGATTGGTATCAGAGCGTGGTTTTGTTCAGAGCATAGTTAGGACCTTCTGTTACTGTAGTAGTGTGTCTGTCATGACATCATTTGGATGTCACGACTTCCATATTTGGTGTCATTCGGCGTAGTTGTTCAAATCTTTCTCTGTTTGAATTGTCATCTTCTGGTTGAAATACAAGAATTTGTGTCGGGATTGTGCCTCATTGGTGATGAAGTGGATTGTTGGATGACTTTCAACATCGGATCGATACTCTACATCGTGCATTCCTTGGGAATTTCGAACATAATTGGTTTTACCTAGGAGCATTGGGAAACGGAAAAACCCTAAGTGAGTTGAATTTGGAAGATATGAAGCGGTTTTGTACTCTACGATGTGCATTCTCAGGGAATGGCGGGCACAGTTATTGTTACTTGGAAACAACGTGTTTTAGAAATCTCAGTTTAAGGGAGTCTGGTCAAGACCAGCTGTAGAAACGAAATGGCGATGCCACTCTGCAACATGCGTTCCCTAGGAATTACGGGCGGAGTCGGCTCTACATCGAAATCTTGGGAAATAGAAAAATCTTGGCGGTACGAGTTGGTTGAGATCAACTAGAACCTTGAAATGATGACATCACTCTGCGACATGCGTTCCCTAGGAATGGCGGGCAGAGTCATATTGCAGTGGCAACTACTTGAAATATTCGAAGTGCGTGTTTGAGAAAGCGAGTAAGCACTAGAGGTGACGACGATTAGTAAGTGGTAGTTGGCGGGAACAAATCAATGTTCTCAGGCTCATTACCCCTGAAGAAACTCGTGTGAATTGGTAGAATGAATCTTCGATGATTGTTCTATCAGTAACCTCCTTGCTTACCTCAACGGCGAAGTCAAGTTCCTTAACCTTTGATCGTTAGCTCTACACCAAATTCTTCGGGCGTTGACTTCATTTAAATTAGATAATTTCTTAAGTGACTTTTCGGTAGCAGACGCTATTCCCACCAATTTTCCAAAAAGAGTTGCGATTCTTTTTGTGGTTGTAGTTGGATTTGGTTGATGAAGACCCATACTTGTTTGGGTAAACAGACTTCTTGAACTTCACCTGGGTTTGGCACTAGACGGTAAATCCTAGCACCTTGTCCACATACTTTTCGGTGGAGGTGAACTTAGCCTTTTGGTTGTAGCCCAACTGACCAATGCTCTTGTCCACTAATTGTTCAGCTTTGTAACTTTTCAATGTAATGGCTTGAGACTACCATATTCATCATTGTACGAAGATCGAGCTTTACTTTGAACTTCTTTGGACTCATTGAGCTTTGGTTTGCCCAAGAGCATCATTTTGGGGTAGCCAATCGTGTCATTGCATGCTTACGCATACTGCTTTGTATCTTTCTTCTTCGTCATTCTGTTGGTTCAGAGGTTCTATGTTTAATTTTTGAACTTTGAAACAGCTCTCACAAAGTATTGTGAATTTCAAAATGTCTTTGGCCTCGTCAAACCTTATTAACAGTTCTTGAATATTCTTGAGCTTATACCTATTTCCTTTTTGGCTAAGGAACCAGTCAACCTTACCGTGTTGATTAACCAAATAATCATAAACAGTGATTTCTATTTCTGCATCTTTACCTTCTTTCGCTTGTTTGTTCTTGGCATGATTTCTCACTCATCCAGATATCTTGTACTTTAGTTTTAATAAACTTGTTTTGATCCTCAAATTCTTGAGTGCTCTATTAGCCTGCTCTACATGATTTCTCGCTCAATCAGTGAAGAATTCACGATCGATCAATTCGGCGGAAGTATACGCCCAATTCTTATCTTTTCAGACAGAAATGTTGGGAGCATAATCTTTTCACGAGCTTACCTTACTTACCAGAAAGAGTTCCACGTGGGTGTGAGGTTGGAGTCGTCTTGTGGTAAGAGGTTGGTGAAGATTGTGGTGCAGGTGAGCAGCAGATTGCATCATTATCTTCACGCTGAATTGAATGGTCACCATTCATTATCTTGCTACAATTCATAACCATCATATCGTACTTTGGTAGACCTTTTCGATGATGTGATGTGTTTCGCCTCAACGTAGCTTTCCACTACCTTGACACCAGGATCCTTCGGTTCGTGAGCACGTGAACATGATGTTTGTGCGATCTTTTAGTAAGAGTTGGATGAAGGTTTGAGTACAGAAGGTCAGCGGATTGTATCACTATCTTACTATAATTCATAGGCGTCACATAGGTTCTTTTCCAATGTTATGTGCCGTCTCAACTCATCTTTTCACTGTTCCGCTTCAAGAATCGTTTGTTGTGAGTACATGGTTATTGAAACACTTCTAGCAGATCTGTTTAGTGTACTCTGGGTTGGCACCATATCGTGGTCGAGGCGAGAATTGGATAATGTTTACACTTCTCTCGAAAGGTGTGTACTTTCATTTGTTTTAGGTTGATTACTTGAGAGTCCTTCTTTCCATCAACTTTCACCTTGTTTTACTAGAAATCTGCAACTAAGCAAATTGGAGAGGTGGTTCGAGCACTACAATGATTCCCAAGAGATACTGCTTGTTGGGAAAGGTGACTTTTTGTTTTCTGCTTACTTGGCTCGAGCTTTGGGGTCTACTATTAACATGGTATCCACTTCTTTTGAATCCCAAGGTACAGTTTTCAAATGGGTTCTTTGTTGGCAAAACACTGGAGTAGTTGGTCACATTTGGAAGAATTGAGGAGGATAAGATACTTGATACTGGATAGAGTTTTATGACGACAGTTTCTATCTTGTTCGGTTTAAGTACGCCATTTTTGCGACATGGTACGAGAGTTTTCTATTGGCAATACTGGTTAGCAGGGGAGTTTTGTGAACTAGTATTCGAAAGATTGAATTTACAACGCATGAAATTGTGCACCCTCAGCAAATTACTGCTTGCTTATCGAGACAACAAATGTGTGATCGATATCACGGGCGGCCGACTGTGGTATTGAAAACTTATTCGTTGGGTTCGTTAAGCAAGTGGGCAGGAAGATTCGTCTTCAGCAGTTGGTACGGATTCACTATTGTTAGGACTTGACCCAAAGACACATCTATTCTCGGAGTACGTGACGTTCGTATACTTAGGCGAGACCCACTCTCATTTTTCAGTTTTGAGTTCAGTTTTGATTTTCAGTAAGTATTTTAACTTCCTTTTCTTTAATTATTTGTTTTTGACGTTACAAATGTTTTGGGGGAAGTATTTCCATTTTCAGTTTTAAGTTAAGCGCGAGTCTTCGACCTATATGTTAGTACATATCTATTTTGACTATTTTGACGCTATAGTATTTTGCGTACTTATTTTTGACCTTATGTCAATTTATGTTTTCGACTTTATATCTTATTAAAGTATGTTTCTACTTTTACACTGATGGGGAAGAAAGTAAGAGCTTGGAGGCATGATAGAGGATTTGGCAACCGTTCGCGACGGTGTGGCATATTCTCTTTGATGCACCCACTCTGACTTGAATTCTCTTTATACATATATTCTTCTTCCTATTTTCGAGTATTTCGGTTTAAGTTGTGATTTTAAATTTCGGGACGAAATTCTTTTAAGGGGGGTAGATTGTAACAACCCGTCTCGGGATTTACGTAAGAAAATGGATATTTTTGTATTTTCACTAAGTTTGGGGGATACTTTCCTTTTTAAAATTGTTTTTGAGTCTTAAATGGTGTGCCCAAGGGGCCCACCCCCTGATTCTGTTCCCCCCCCCCCGAGCCTCTCATCTTTTCCTTCTCTCTCAGCTCTCTCTTCTTTCATTTACCCCGACCTCTCTCCCTTACCCATTCTCTTTGTCTTTCTCTCCCTCCCTCCGAGCAGAACACACACACAGACACACACCCATGCCCACACCTATAGCTCTTTTCTAACCCCGTGGTTGTGTTTTGGATGTCAAACCATGAAGAAATCACCTCGAAAACATTTCTCCAGTTTTCCGGCTAGCACCGCCCCTTTCGAGGAAATTTCCGGCCAAACCACGATGAGTTGGCCGGCGTGCAAGGTATCAATCTCTTCGTCTTGCTGAGTACTATAACTTTCCTTTTTGTTTCACCCAATTTCATTGAGTATTGAAGAAGTTATGCTCATTTGAATCTTACCCAGTTTCCGACGGACACCAGTGGCTTCCAGGCTGTTTTCCGGCCAACTCCGGCCACAATTACGGGAACCAAGGGTATATTTCGATTCCTTACCTTCGGGGCTTCAATTTGGTATATTGAATGACATGTTTTGGTTGAGTTTTGAGCTCCAACGGAGCTTGGGAATTCTCCGGCCGAAATCCGGCCTTCTCCCTCCTTGGAATCCGGCGAACACCCAAGGCCTTTGGGCCTTTCCTGCCAAGCCCAAAACCCTGGGCAGCCCAACCCAACCTTATTATTATTTTTATTTTTGTTTTGTTAATTTTAAGGCCTTTGGGCCGTTCCCTTTAGGGCCTTTGGCCCGTTAACCCTAAACCCATTAGACCCAAACCCTTAGGCCCAAACTCGGATCCAACCCAAGTCCAAACCCTTTAACCCAATCCGGATCCAAACCCAGACCCATTTGACCTGTTGACCCGGACCCGGTCTGACCGTTGACCCGGTCAACGGTCAGCGTTGACTTTAACTTTGACCAGTCAACGATCAACGTTGACTTTGACCATTGACTTTTTGGGTTTTCGTGCGGGACCCTTCTTAGGCTAATTTTGACGTCCTGAACCTGTTTTCGATGTCTATTTTCCCAAATTCAATCATTTGAGTAGAGTTTGACTAAATGTACCATTTATGTGCTTAGGGACGATTACCTATGTCGTTTCCTTCTTCGTTAGATGGCGTGGTTTTTCGACGGCGAAGTACTATGAGTGGACTCCTTCTAAAAATGCATGTTTTGATAGTATAAATTCATACATGAAAAGCATGATTTGATGGTTATGTTTTATGAAACGTTTTACGAGATAACATGCTTACTGAGGCTAGTTTGAATTATTACTATTTTTCCTATAACCCATGTTCTTGTAGAATATCTGATGGATGACGATATGATATTTAGAACATGTTTAGAACACCTCTTTATAGTATAGATGATGCATGACTTTATACTATGAAGTTGATTTTCAATATATGTATGTTCACTGGTTTTGTACTTACCTAGTGGTGCTTTCCGCTACGGGACGTAGGGATAGATCCGATCCGTCCCGGGCGACGGTTTGGTGTTGACATAGGGCCCGAAGTGTGTTTTCCTCTGACTGTCTGCTCAGAGACGGGGAGCCGGCATAGGGCCTGAAGTGTATTTTCCTCTGACTGTCTGCTCAGAGATGGGAAGCCGGCATGGGGCCTGAAGAGTTGTATCGGACATTCACTAGTGTTTATTATATTTACATGTTTATGATTTGAGATATTGCACGACATGCTAGGTTTCGGAAAACCTATGTTTATAATTATATATGTGTTTTCATAAAACCTGGGGGTTAGTATGTTGATAACTATTTTACTATATATATATATACTTGGTCCACTCATGTTTGTTTTGCGCCCCCTTCAGGACTTAGAATCGAGGCATACAATCCCGACGTCCAGGCACTTCCGTATCGGCATCTTCGAGTCCTCTCAGTGTAGGACCCACTCCTTTGTTTCATTCAATTTTATATTATTTTCTTTTAGTGTTCTAGATTGGTGGTGTGCTCTGAACACGATCCTTATTTGCATATTAATTATTCTTTTATATTTATAAACCTTATTTACCCCTTGTTTTTAGCATTTGCACTCAATAAATGGCTTTCGTCACCCTCAAGTGTCGGCCAGCACGTGCCTATCCTGGTATTCGAGGCATATCGGGGTCGGGGCGTGTCAGTTTGCTTGGTAGACCACCAAGATATTGCGATGTGTCCAATGGTAAGGACATATCTCGTTTGTGAACGTGCCCTATGTGGGTCAGACAGATAGCCAGCATCTGCGTAACCAATGAGGTGAGAATCAACCCGATGACTGAAAGGGCGATGGCTCCTCTCAAGGATTCATGGGTATAGAACAAGCCCAAATCTATCGTACCCTTGAGGTAGTGGGAAATGTCTTTAACACCATTCCAGTGTCAGCATGTAGGCGCATTGCTATATCTAGCCAAAAGATTAACAGCGAAGGAGATCTTGGGTCTAGTGCACTGAGTCAAGTACAATAAAGCATCAATTTCACTTAGGTGTGGAACTTCAGGCTCAAAAATCTCTTCCTCATCCTATTTGAGACGAAATGGATCTCGTTTAGCATCTAGAGTTCGAACGGTCATAGGAGTAGTCGAAGGCTTTGCTTTATCCTCATTAAAATGTCGTAGCACCTTATGGGTGTATTTCGATTGATGTACTAGGATTCCATCGGATCCAGGCCGAGATAATATCGAGTTTTCCCAAGATCTTTCATCTCAAATTCTGATTTCAAGTGAATGGCAATTTCCTCAAGCTTTGTGGGAAATCCGATGAGGTTTATGTCATCGACATAAACTGCAACAAGCATAAATCTGGAATGTGACTTCTTGATGAACACTTATGGCATAGTTTGTTGTTACATAACCCTAATTTGTCAAATATTCACTCAGGCATTTATACCACATTTGACACACCTCGACCATAATCAAGGCATGCTGGCCGTCACGTGAGGGTGATGTGGCGTGCATGATGCGAGAATTATACGCACACAAATTAAACCCTCTTTTTGTCAATTGTAGTGAAGTGTATAAGTAGGGATCGTTCTGGACCGGGGATTAGGAGGGATTGTTAATCACTTGGATTTGACTTAAAAATGTAAAAACACAATATAAAACACTATTTAATGCTCGAAGAATGCAAAACTAAAAATAAGAAAGATTAAGACTAAGACTTCAACGAAATAGGGGGGAATTGGATTTGGACGAATTTAAACTAAAATGGATACTTGGAAACAAAACAAATTGTAAATATGGATTTGACGGAAATGAATGGATGGGAAGCTAGCTAAGGGGTTCATCTCTATACATGTTATACTTGCATACAAAACGATTTCTAATTGCTTTTCAATAAACCATGAATTCTCAACGCCCCGGGTTAATTAGGTCCGCTTAAATTAACCGTCAAGTTTTCCTTAAGTTAATGAATTGGATGATTGCATACGACAATCCAAAGCATTCCTCACAAGTTCCCTACATGAATTGCATAATAGAGATACAAGCAAGAATCATTAAGCAACATGAAAACTATAAGTGTTGACGAGGCATTCGTTACTATGATTGCATGAAACTTATGCCAAGAATTTGTTTAACGCGATTGTTTATAAGCAACCTCCACTACTTGTGAATATAAGTTCATAACTATTACGTGAAACTCACTTATATTCTAGCGTCATATTCATGCATGAAAATTAAGCGTTCATTCTTAATAAACATACATAAATAGGATATCAATCAAATAGTTAAACAAATTGAATTCACAACTTATGAAACGTAATTAAAAGTAATCAAATCATATTGCAAGCATAAACATATATTTCGAATCACCCCCTAGCTAAGGGGGGGTTTAGTTCCTCATACTTACAAAACAAAGAGAATTGAAATTAAACCTTGAAATCAAAGAAACACCTAAACATTCCAACAACTCAAACTTGAATTGTATGAACGTTTAGGCACTCTTCTCTTCCTCGTTGTTGTAGCACAAGATCTAAGGATAGGTTGTGTGATGGTGTGAAGTGTTTTGGAGGGATGGGAAGTGGTTGGATAGTGGCTGCAATGGAGGAGAAAAACTGCACAGAAATGGAAGGATATGCACGGCAAAGGTTTGGGAAATGGTGTGTTTGTGGTGTGTTGTGTATGAAATGAGGAATGTTGAATGAATGAGAATGAAAGGGTATTTATAGGGAGAGAATGGGTGAGAATGGCTGTTTGTTTAAGCATGCAAGTGGCTAATTAATGATGAACAAACAGCTAGGAAAGCATATGCAAGCTGGAATTGCATGTGAAGGTGTGTGTAAGTGCTGAAAATGCATTGAAAGCCCACGGCAAGGATATTCTCTTGCTTATTTTCTGTCTACATGATGAAAGGTTAATGAATAATGCATGTAGGTGGCTGCAATGATGAAGAATGATGGCTGGAAATGGCAAGGGAAAGCTGGAAAGCATGTGAAGATGTTGGAATGTCAATGTGAAGTGCACGGCAAGGATTTTCAGGATGGGTCTTTGTGTTGTGTAGTGTGTTGTTGTGGTATTGTTGTTGGTTAAAGCTTGTGAAATCATGATTAAAGATGCATGTGAATGAAATATACAATGGGAAAGTATGTGATTGACAATTAGGGTGAAGTGGCTGCAATGATGAAGTGTGATGGTTGAAATGCAAAGGAAATGCACGGTTTAGACTTGTTGTTTGTGTGAAGTGTGTGTGAATGCATGTGAGTGGCTCATTTGTGTGTTGGGAAATCATGTGAATTAAAGGGATGAAGGTGGGTTATGCATGGCATGGGTAGGAGTGGAATGATAGCTAGGTTATGATGATGAATGCATGTGGAATTGCAAGGAGGGAAGGTGCAGAAAATGAAAGGGGATACACGGCATGGGTAGTGTTGTTGGTGTGTGAATGCATGTGTTGAATTGGTGGTGCAATGATGAAAGAATAAGTGCATGTGTGTGTGAATGGTGGTAGCTAGGGTGAATTATAATGAATGCATGTGGAATAAAGATGGAGAAGGTGGTGTAATGATGCATGGTTGTAGTTTAGGGTGTTGAATATGGATTTGCATGGCTTTTGAAGTGATTGTGGGTTTTGGAATTTGAAGGAAATGCATGGCCTTGGGGTTGGTTTAAGAGAAAATGGGCTAGGCCCTTTGTTTTATGTCTAAAGTGAATACAAGGCCTTCAAATTCGTCCAACATTTTGGCTCCAATCATATGCTATCCATTCCAAGCCCAATTTTGCTCCAAAATGCTCCAAAATGCATCTTTTTGCTCCCTTAGCCATATGAACCTAAAAACACACGAAAATGGCTTAAACTACTAAAACAACTATGAATTAACAACATAGATGCATGAAAACAAGCTAAGTAAGTCGCCTAAATATGCTCCTATCAGTGCACAGTGCGGAAGCAATATTAATATAAGAAATGTGAATAAACAAAAACCAAACTAACTAGAGCACTAGATAAGATAAGGTGCAAGACGAAATTAAGTGTGAGTTCACAATCAGAGCATAAGTAGCCTAAGTGCAGTCCAGCAAGACGAATACTAATTATACAACACCCAAAGGTAATCCTACAATAGTGATAAACTGTCAGAGCTGCCATGGATTCCTTGCAAGCCACCAATAAGCACTCCTAACTAGAATCTAGAGGGGCACAAAATAGAAAGTGTGAGTGGGCAAAAACAAAGCTTTTCAAAACTATTTCAATTATCAAAGATAGTAACCCCTCGCCCTAAAACCTGTATAATTTCCCAGAAAATAGAATACATATCTATACCACAACCATGCTCAGAATAGCAAAATCCACATATATGTCATGTCAAATATCTCAGCATAAAAATATGTAAGCTAAGTGATATAAATCAATGCAAAATGATATGTCAGCCGGAGTCACCTAACGTGACATGTACGGCTCAAATCCATATCTCAACAAATATACCTGCACACGAGTCGGAATCACCTAAAGTGGTCTGTACGACAGGATTAGGTGTAAATAAATACGCTCAAGTGTAACGAACATGTGAAGACTATGCAAATAATTGCGGGTCACCTATGAGTCGGAACCACCTATAGTGGTATGTACGACAGGACTGTGCACCTAACTTGGATCCAAGGTGAGCATATGATGCGGGAGGTGAACTTCACGTGAAGGACTGTGCCCTAACCACGGGCGGGAGCACTAACACCGGGGTGCAGGTTTATGAGCTCAAAATTCATCTCAACATAATCATGCAACTCACATCCACAATCAATAAACTCACCTCATACTTACTTGAGTGCCCACAGCGTCAACGATAATATATGCAACTACTAAATACATATTCTGAGTATAAGACATTTGACATGGCATTTCAAAACATATGAATCATTGAAATCAATTTTCTGGGAAAAATACCAAGCATATATATATATATATATATATATATATATATATATATATACACTAAAAACCAAAAGCCCACTCACTAATATGTGGAAGGGTCGTAGCCCCCGAGTCTCGCCTGACTGTGCTCATCCTCTGGAAAAGTCTCACATATATGCGAAACAACTATATAAACGTTATTTTAAAGCACATAAACAAAACTAGGTAATAACTTCTCACACATTGCTCAATTGAGATGTTTGAATATACCAACGTGATCTACTCAACCCCACGAACATCACCATATTGTTAGAAAAAATTTCCGATCACCTATGCACGCTCACGCGCTGGCTAAGACACGGCCACGCGCAGGCATGTGTCTCGCACACGTACGGAAACCCTAATAGCGTTCGGGAATATTTCGTCCAATAATGGAATATGTTGTTAAATATACCTGACGCCGTTAGCATATTCCGTCAAAGTTGACGGAATATTCTTCGTCTTCTCCGGTGATCCTCGCCGAAACCGCCACCGTCTGCATCGCTGAAAATTGGAAAAACTTCTAATCATCATATCTTCTTCATCTAAGCACCAAAATCCATGAAATTTAAACCAAAATGAAGCTTAGGATGAAAGGAACAAAACCTTAGCACTTTTAGGTCCTAGAACTCACAGAATCTCGCTGGAAAAATCACGATAATCCGGCCACCTCTGTAACTTGTTAAACCCGAGCTTCTTAACGTCCAAAACCGTCCAAAATTCTTCCCTAAGCTTCGTGAAGAAGTTCAAAGGCTCCTTAACACCTCCAAACTCGACAAAACCTCCTCGACCACGATGGATGAACAATGCACCTTATCGAGGTTTCCTGGTTCCCGAGCTTTCGAAGTTCTCACATCCAACTACGAGTATAGATCGACTCCTGAGCTTGCAATGAGTCCAAAAACACCAACCACAACCTCGATCCGTGAATGATCCAGTGGCTTGAGAAGTTGTCCGTACAATTGTATAGAAATGGAAAGAAATTCGAGAGGGAGGAGAAAGAGTCAACGGGAGTGGTGTGTGTGTGGTCCAGATGGATCACCAACCAAAACAAAAGAAAAATAAAATAAAATAAAACCTAAGTTCTAATTGGTTCCAAAAACTAAGGAAAACATAAATTGGACCACAACCAAAGTGCATGTCACACAACACCATTTAATGTCCAAGGGTATAAAAGTCATTTCACGCTATCAAGGATAAAATAATATACACATTCGAGACGGGCTGTCACAACCTACCCCCTTAAGATAATTTCATCCCCGAAATTCACACAACAATAAACAAACCTCTAATAATCGTAAAACAAGCGTGGATATATCTCTTTCATACGCTCCTTTGTCTCCCAGGTAGCTTCCTTCACTGAGTGATTCCTCCACAAAACTTTTACTAAGCGCACGGTCTTATTCCTCATAACTTTATCTTTCCAATCCAAGATTGTCATTGGTTCCTCATCATAAGTCAAATCTGGATTAATTTCCAAGGGTTGAGGAGGTATCACTTGTGACGGATCTGAAATATAATGACGAAGCATCAAAACATGAAACACATCATGCACTTTAGACAACTCTGGAGGCAACTCAAGCCTATAAGCAACTTCATCGACTCGCTCGGTGATCTGATACAGTCCAATATACCTAGGACTTAGCTTACCTTTCTTCTCGAACCATAGAACACCTCTCCACGGTGACAACTTCAGAAACACCCAATCACCAACTTTATACACACGGTCAGTGGCATGCTTGTCTGCTAGACTCTTTTGTTGATCCTGGGCCGCTTTGAGGTCAGACTTAATTACCTGAACATTCTGAGTAGTCTCATCTAAAATCTCAGGGCCCACCAATACTCTTTCACCAACCTCTGACCAACATAATGGCGTTCGACAAGACTTGCCATAAAATGCCTCAAAAGGTAACATACCAATGCTCGAATGGTAGTTGTTATTGTAGGCAAACTCCATCAAATCTAACCACTGATGCCAGGCGTCGCCAAATTGCAATATTGAAGATCTTAGCATTCCTCCAGTGTTTGAATAGTCCTCTCAGATTATCCGTCTGTTTGAGGATGATATGTTGTAATATAAAGTAATCTCAAACACAGAGCCTCCTAAAATGCCACCCAGAACTTAGAAGTGAACCTAGGATCTCGATCTAAAATGATACTAACCGGAACCCCATGGTATTTAACAATCTTCGATATGAACAACTCAGCTAATCGGCTTTAGGAATATTTCTCCCTCACTGGAATAAAATGTGCTAATTTAGTAAGCCAATCAACTATCACCCAAATGCTATCATAACCATTCCATGTACAAGGAAGCTTGTACACGAAATCCATGGTAATGTTTTCCGATTTCCACTATGGAACAAGAAGCGGCTGCATCAATCCAAATGGCTTTTTCCTTTCAGCTTTAACCTGCTGACAAATGGCACACCTACTCACATACTTAGTAATTTCTCTTTTCATACCCGGCCAATAATAAAATGGTCGAATGGTATGATACATTTTAGTACCTCCAGGATGCATTGCATAAGCCGAACAATGCACTTCATCCAAAATTTCTTTCTTTAATTCCACATTATTCGACACATACATTCTGTTCTCCTGCATAAGCATGCTATCAGTCTCTCGAACTCTGAGATCTTTCTTTCTCCTTTGATTTCTTACCTCAATTAACTCCTGCATTTCTTCATCATTCATTTGAGCCTCGAGCACACGATCAATTAAAATTGGTCTAACTTAGAAATTAGCAAGTAAAGCTTCTTCTCGAGCTTCCACCCCTAACTTCACTCCAGTGGACCTCAAATCAGCAAGAAGAGGAACATGACAAGCATACAAAGCATTGAGTCTAACTCGAGTCTTCCTACTAAGTGCATCAGCCACCACATTTGCACGACCAGGGTGATACTCAATCGTGCAGTCATAACCACTGAGTAACTCTATCCACCTTCGCTGACGAAGATTAAGATCCCTCTGAGTAAAAAGATATTGAAGACTTTTATCATCCGTCAAAATCTTACATTTTTCACCACAAAGGTAATGTCTCTAATTCAGGGCAAAAATAATGGCTGCTAATTCAAGATCATGAGTAGGATAATTCATCTCATGAGGTTTCAACTATCTCGAAGCATAAGCAATCACCCTATCATGCTGCATCAACACACAACCCAGACCATTCAAGGAAGTGTCACTGTAGATCTCGAAATTATCACTATCATCTAGGAGCGCCAAAACAGGTGCATGAGTGAGACAATGCTTCAACTGCTGGAAGCTCTACTCACAATTATCATCCCACTCAAATTTAATATCCTTCTTAGTTAACCATGTCAGTGGTAAAGCAATAATTGAAACATCTTTATCAAACCGTCGATAATAACTTGCTAGACCAAGGAAACTCCGTACGTCCGTGAAGGTTCGTGGCTGCTCCCAATTCTCAACGGCTGCTACCTTTTGAGGGTCCACTAGAATACCTTGGGCGGATATAACATGTCCCAAAAATGCCACTTGATCTAACCAAAATTGGCATTTGCTAAACTTAGCATACAATTGGTGTTCCCTTAATCTCTTTAACACCAAAGTGAGATATCAAACATGCTATGATTTAGACTTAGAGTATACCAGAATATCGTCAATAAAGACAATGACAAACATGTCCAAATATGGCTGGAGTACTCGATTCATCAAATCCATAAAAGCTGCAGGTGCATTAGTTAATTCGAATGGCATCACAAGAAACTCATAATGACCATATCGAGTCCTAAAAGCCATCTTAGGAACATCCTCACTTTTAATCTTCAATTGATAGTAACCAGACCTCAAATCAATCTTAGAAAACATGCAAGCGCCTCGAAACTGATCAAATAAATCATCTATATGCTGCAACGTATAACGGTTTTTAATCATTACCCAATTCAACTGCCGATAATCAATACATAACCTCAAAGTCCCGTCTTTCTTTAGAACAAATAAAACTGGAGCTCCCCAAGGTGAAGTACTAGGCTGAATAAAACCCTTATCAACTAATTCTTGCAACTGGATTTTCAATTCCCTCAATTTAGCATGAGTCATTCGATAAGGAGTTAAAGATATAGGGTCTGTACCTGGAAGCAAATCAATAGTGAACTCCACATCTCGATCTAGCGGCAATCCAGGTAAATCATCAGCGAAAACATCAGGAAAATGCCTGACTACTCGCACATCCTCCACACTGTTAGGAACATAATTGTTTAGCACCACATGAGCCAAATATCCTTGACAACCTTTCTCTAACAACTTTTTAGCCCTCATGGCAGAAATGACACCATGCTTCACCCCATTATATTTGACACCATGCCAAATATCCTTGATTCTACAAACTTCAGACTTGCATTCATTCACAAACTTAAAGTCTTGGAAGCGAAAATGTTGTCAGTCGTGTCTCACTTCAGGCAAGTAAATGTCTTTCTGGCGATTGAAGCGATCAACCAGAGCGAGCCAGAGGTGAGAGAGGTACTCGGTCTGTAGTGCATCATGGATATGTTTTTGGATAAAGATCATAGCAGTAGCATTCTGAGCTTCGTCAATCGGGACGTCTATAGGTTCCTTGATGGTGGCTAGAAGACTCTTTGCGGTAAGATGGAGCTTCACGTCTTGAACCCACTTCAGGTAGTTTCTTCCAGATACTTCCAAAGTGGTAAAATCGAGCTTGTTCAAGTTCGACATGTCCCTAAAACAGAGGGTACAACAAAAACATGGATAGTCATATGGAAGACATACATTGTAGAACATTTGGGTTCTATAGATATGTATAGGTTTAATTTAAACATGAAAGCTTCGAGTTTCATGAGGTAAGTTTTGAATGAAAACTTCAAGTTTCAAATGCACTAAATTGGAAACTACAAGTTCGATTTAGCTATCAACTTTTGATTCATATATAGGGGTACTTGCAAGAACACAGAATACAATATACAACAAAGTGTAGTGAATTTGGGGATTGCTTCAGAAACCCAAGGGTGAGTGCATAAGGATAACGAAAGATAGTCAACGGTTCATTGAAAAGAAATAATTTGGTGAATCATTAATTGACAAAAAAATGGGCTTCAGGCCAATAATTTTGGATGCCTTGTCAGATTAATGGGCAGCTGGTCACTTTAATTAAGTCAATAAATTGTAGCCATCTACGTTTGATCGTAAGAGCAAAATAATGACATTCAGGTCACAATAGCTTGAATTTTGGCTTCGAGCCAAGCCATAATAAAATTATAGCCTGATAAGCGCTCACCATAACATCCCAAAAATTATAGGAGTATGGTTATGAAGCAAGGATGCCAAAATATGGCCTCAAGTTCGAAAAAGGATGCATCCCATCTTTGTGGGTTGGCTACAGTGCACGGGGCATGGCCCTGTAGGGTGCTGCAGGCCTATTGGTCCACAGGGAAGGGCTGTAAAGCAGCTTAAACATGGCTGCAGGCCACAGACTATTTCTAGGATAAAGCCCAATAGCGCAAGCTGCTAGTTTGGGCCAAAAATGGTGCAGGGAACAGACCTAGCACGGGCTAGCCTGGGGTGTGTGCGCGAAGCCTAGCCATAAGGGCTGGCTTATGTGGTCATGGTGAGCCTAGCAAGCAAAATGCTTGCTATAGGCGGGCTGATGCGTGGACAGAGCCCAGCAAGCAAAAGCTTGCTGGCGTTTTTAGGCCAGGCTGTACGGGACGCCCCAACAAGGCTTGTAGGCTTGCTAGAGTTCCATGGCGTAGAAATGACACCGTCCTTCGTGGTGGTGTGGCTGCAGGCTAGCTAGCTCGACTTGACAGAGCAACGTGGAGTCTCTGCTCAGCCGCAAATAATCCCAGATTTTTTTTTGTTTTTTTGTTTTTTTCGAATTCTAGGATTAAAAACCCTAATTGCTTCTAAATTAATTCCGATGCTTTGACTCACAAATTTCACGTAGCAGAATGGCGTATTGCATGAACAAATATATATGTTCATAAAATATAAGGTAAATTACACAAAACTACCTCAACTGTGAGTCGCACTACAATTTCATACCTCATGTTTTAAGCATTACAATGTCATATTTCAATTTACGAATTCGTTGCAATGTTATACTTTTGTTGAAAATTCCATCAATTTATCCGTTAACTGTTGACGTAGCAAAGCAGGACCACATGTTTAACGACATATCATCAAATTTTGCCACGTGGCAAAAAAATAATTTTAAAAAGACTAATAATTTAATAATGACAAAAATAAGAAGGGAATTATTATTAGTACTTCAAAAATCTCATTCCACACTCCAAACTTTTTATATTAAGAAAAAAAATATATTTATGTAGAATCTAGAATGAAATTTTTGGAGTACCAATAACACTTTTCAATAAAAAAATCTATTTAACATATAATTACATTAGATAACGAACATTTTAACAAAAAAATTAAAATAAATGAAAAAAAAATATGAAAAACTAAGAAACCCTAACCTCCCTCACCCCCTCGCCTCCAAATTGAGATCCGCCGATCCACCATCACGATTCACAACTCCACTGACCTTATTCCCCAATTCACATCGTAGTCGCAGGGTCCGAACCCACCATCCCAACTCCATCAACTCGAACTCCAACGAGAGTGACTCCTCACGCGACTGAACTGCAATTGGCCCAGACAAGTTCATGGTTGAATTTCAGATCTAGATCATGGGTTTTCTGGCCGATCCCACAACCTCTTTCTTCTCACGGGGGTGCGGTGGTGGACCTTTATAGGCTGTGCATGTTGTAGCATGACGATGAGGACCTCGATTTTGATTAGTACATAATATCCAACTTCGACGAAGAAAACCCACCACTCGAATCCGAAGAGCTAGAACTTGAATCATCAGGAACTCGGTTCTGGTGACTATTTCTCGAATTTTTCATCTCGAAATCTGCCATGGAATTTCGTCGAAGGGTTCGTCAATGGAACGGTAAATGGAGTCGATGAGGGTGGTAAAGAGATGGGTTGTCTCTGCTGTGTCCATAGCAGAGGCCATCTCGAATTTTTGGAAGTGATTCGATATTCCACCCCTCCATTTTTATCTGGTTTTATAGTGGTTCAAAATCAGTATTGGGAAATAGTTGTTCTGGGTTTGAGAATGCACCTGGGTGGGAAACGAACTGGTTGTGTGATTGCTAAAGGGAAAGATGAAGATGATTGTTTAATCCTTTTTATTGTTGCAAATAATAATAATAATAATAATTAACTAATGTAATTATATTTTAAATAGATTTTCTAGATATTGGCATTATTAAATTATTTTTTTTTGCCATGTGGCGAAAATTTGATGATATGTCATTAAACATGCGGCTCTGTTTTTGCCATGTCAACAGTTAATAGATAAACTGATGGAATTTTTTAACAGAGGTATGATATTACAATGAATTCGTAAATTGAGATATGACATTGTAATGTTTAAAACATGAGGTATGAAATTGTAGTACAACTCATAAGTAAGATAGTTTTGTATAATTTACTATAAAATATAAAAAAAGCAAATGCAATATATATATTGGAAAGAAAATATAACTATAGAGGGTTCATATATCATGGGAAATGTTTTCATACTTCAATGTCGTTTCAAATATTTTAATTTATTTTAAAAAAACCTGATTGGCAAAAAACAATTGATGTTGTAGAAGTGCCTCCTCCACAAACCTTAAGTTCATTAGCTTCTAGCAAGAACGTGTTGATAATGTGTTGTAAACCTAAGTTCCTTAGCTTCTAGTAAGAACGTGTTGATAAGGTATTGTAAACCAAATTTACTGAACTGTATTAAGGACATGGAGAGGGGACAACACAAAGAGAGAAGATTTAACATGTGTATTTGTGAGGTATGTGTTATATCACCCTATTATGCCTTTATTTATAGTGGTAGGGAATGTTAAATCTTTACCCTAATAGCATTATAACTCTAAAAGGATAATATCTAACCTTAAATAATCTTCTAGGATATCCCAAATACTTTAGGATTTACACAATCACATTCCTAATCTAATCGGACTGCAACACACATACACACACATATATATAAGTAAGTATTTTAAGGATAATAATGGGTGGAAAAATAACATTTCAATTTTTTACTTTAAATTGGGGTGGGGATTATAACGTGGGTGAGTAGCTCTCTCTATATATATGGTTACGTGATATGTACTAATTCTCTAAAGCATAGACAGCCTACCTACATCCCTGCTCCTGCAGAAAGCCTCTCCCCCATTTGTGATCAATTTTCCTCTCCCTTTCTCCTTCCGCTGCAGATTTTGGGTCACCTTGTTACGGTGATTTTGCTTTCTCGCTTTGGTGGTCTTGAAGCTAAGCGACAGTGCCGCCACTGTTGCCAACGCAAACCTACCTACACGGTGGCTGTTCTTCTGGACTGGCTTTCTGTCCTCTCTAGATGGTCACCCTCTCGCTGCAAGTTTGTTTTCTGTTGGCTTTCCCAGAACCTTGTTTCAGTCTTCATATCTTCACTTGTTTTTCTTTAGGTGTTTAGGTTAGTGCTGGTACTTCATTTGTACCCTTATTAATGAAGTTTCATACTTCAGCAAGCAAAGCGTAAAGCCCCTTTTTGGGTTAGCTCACATTGAGTGCATAACAAAAGCGCAATGCCTGTTTTCGGGTTCGCTCACATTGAGTGCATAACGAAAGGCACTAGCGTCATAAAAGGAGAGCATGGTGGCCATCTGCTCCATTTGATGTAACAAAAATGCCTACTCTATGTGCAACAACTGCAAAAACATGAGCAACGCGAAAATGTACCATGCCTTGCCTGCATACTTGCACCAACTCACAAGCCAATGAGGCCAAGAAGATCCTCGGCCCCTACGTCCCTCCGATCCTTTGCAGCCTTCCTCTGGAAAGCTTCCTTTGCAAGTTTCTTCTTTTTGTCTTGCAACTCTATTATCCTCTCTTCAATGCTGTTTCGAGCAATCAACCTCACAATCTTCACATCTTCCTTTTGCCCGATCCGGTGAACACGATCCATTGCCTGTTCCTCAACTGCAGGGTTCCACCATGGCTCCAACAAATACACTCTATTTGCAGCTGTAAGATTTATACCTGTTCCTGAAGCCTTGAGACTTGCAAGCAAAATTGTGGGCACATCTTGTCCCGTCACCCCAAATTCTTTGATTACTTGTGCCCTTTTCTTTGCATTCATAGACCCATCTAAGCGCAAAGTCTTAAAACCAGCTGATTTCAGCGGCTCTTCAAGATATATCAGCATCTTTCGGAACTGGGAAAACACTACTGATTTCGTAAGTGGGTTTTGCTCCCTTGATGCAACAAGAAGTTGTAAGAGAGCATTTACTTTTGAAGACACGGTTGTTTTCGATGATACTGTGTTGTCACTGTCAGAAGCAGTTTGAGGGGCTGAGAACAGATCAGAATGTGATAAAGCACGGCGACAAAGGGGACAGCAGGGTTTTGTGCGCTGAAGGGTTTTCAGAATACAAGCTTGGCAAAAAATATGAGCACAACAAGTAATAACAATATCCATTGGTGGAGAAATGCAAATAGGACAGTCAAAATCTTCACCATCTTGCAGCACCTCAACAATCTTTTTCAGCAGCTCTGGGTTCTTGGACACATCTGCGTAGAATCAACTTATAAGTACAAAATGACATAATGATTTGAAACAGCCATATAATATAACTAGGAACATTGTACTAAAAGAATTATGTTACTTTCTACCAACGGGCGTATTGCTGAGGTACTTCATAAGTAGCTGAACATATAAACATTGAGTTTCTTTTTCAACTCGTCATAAATACTTATATTTGAAAGCTATATCTAATAGGAAACAAATATATGGTGGCATGTGAGCATCATTCATCACATTAAACATTCACTAAATCGTATGACACCGAGCAGCAGCAGCACAAAGTACTAATGAATTTTAAGAATAAATCTAAATTTCCAAAGGGTATGGCAGAAGCATAATCCTAAGAATAGAGATGGACATGAATCCACTGCAATGATTAATGTGATCCACGAAGATTCCCTTCATACTACTGTTTCCATGTATGCATCAAGAATGAATCGAAACATAATCGTTAGCAATGAATCAACTAGAGGACCATAGTTAGGTCTTGGATACATGGAATAGCGAAAAAAGGCTTGTCAAAATTATGGCACAGGGCCGCAGGTAAAAGCAATATTAGGTCTGGAACCACGAAGATTAAAATTCTCAATGAACCTAATACCTTCACTAAGGGATTGCAAAAACAGAGACTAAAAAAACCAAGGACACAGATTCATCGAGATGGGATTTCCAATAATATATAAGCTCCCCAACCTAGCGCCAGACTTATGAATAATTTCATTCCAATGTAAACCAAAAGTACCTAGGAACTCCATACAACAGTATTACAGAACTATTATATGCGGCATAATGGCATTTCCTGACAAGCTTACAGATGAAATCATTGCATTGAAAATGTAAATCATTACAGAAATACACAGATATACATAATTCAGGCCCTCTTTCATGCTTGGTTAATGGTGTTCATGATATTGTATCTGTGCTTTTAACTGTATTATATTTACTCATTGTCTGGCCAAATATACTCTAGAAACATAGACAACCTAGCTACCAAAATTTGCCACTTTTTCCAGAAAAAACAATAACAAAAATGCTAAATATATGCCTGTGAGTCTGCGTCCCAAAATAAACTATAAAAATGAGGAATTTATATGCCATAAAACTTTTAAATGGATTCATTACTAGTGGTTTGCCTGTAAATGCAAGATCTAATATACCAAACTGTCACCAAAGTAATATGCATGAAAACTGCCACAAAACTGATGCCTGTGCTCTGTCCAATGATTACAACTCCACAAACATAGTTCAAAGGCTGCTTTCTTCTTCTATAATATCATTCAAAACTCATCAGTATGACAATTCTTAATATTGTAATCTTTTCTTTAACTCAAATGAAGAGAGCATATTAAGAATAACGAAAAACATCCCAAAAGAATACACGCCTACCAGTTAGGGGAAGCGAGTATACAAGTACTGAACAGAATGTGAATCCAAGAATGTAAATAAGTAGAACAGAATTCTGACAAACTTAAATAAGGTTTACTGATGAAAAGAAAAATTATGACTTAGAGAACGGTAAATAAATATAGCAGTGAAAGGGTTCCAATGAACCGAGATGTATGCACGTGAGTGAAGTTGCATAAAACAAATATAAACAAGATGCACAAATATAACATCCTTTCAAATACCTTCAATATTGTTTGAAGGGAGAAGTGATTTGAGATCAGAAGGGCACAATGCCACATCAGTGCAGATCTGCCGAAGTCGTAAGATGATGCTAAGTACAGTGGAATAGTTGCGCATTAAACATTCAGCTTCAATGTAACTCCTTACGACACTCTTTGCTTCTCCTTCCATCTGATCATACAGTTGACGTTCTTCACCAGAGAGTTCCACATAACAAGTCTCTAAGGTTTTAGGAGGTAATCCAATCAGCCCCTTGTCTTTTGTTCTCCGCAAAGAAATGGTTTCCATTAGAACCTGAACTATCACACAACATATTAGGAACTTGGATTTTTGGAAACAATAAAAAAAAAAAAAAAAGGAATAAAAATATATAACATGATTCTGTCTAATTAGTTTTACCTTTAGGTTCATTATTAAAAAATAGGGAAAAATACAAAAGATGAAATAAAGCACCAAAAAGTATGCACGAAAATTAAATCAAAGGACTATTAAGGTCTTTGATTAGCTTTATAAAGAAAACAAAGTCTTCGTAGTAGATCATTGATCAACCATGTCATCAATCATATCTTTCTGATCATCTAATACTTATTTCAAAGGGAAGAAATTTGCTATCCCAGATCCTAATAACAAAGTGCGGGTGGGCGACCTAATGAAGTTTGGTTACATTAGTTAATGAGATACTAAAAAGTTCACTTGCTAAAGAACAATTTCAAGTGACTCAGCTTGACTTCAATCTAGATGCCATCCTTTTGGGTCTAGAGAGAAACCCAATCTTACAACAAACTTATAATAAAAATTAAAAACAAAAGTGAAATAAAAAAACAATGTCAAGACATTCAAAACAGAACCCAGGCACACTTCAGACACACTTCCACATCAGACATTGTATCATATGTGGAAAGAGAACGTAATAACGTCAGGATGATTCTAAAGTTAAAAGAAAATAATAATAATGATCTATTATGTTCAAATATTGTCCCAACACAAGGAGAGAACGGCATGTAATGCAAACTTCCACTGCCTGCACAAAACTCTGTTTATAGTTTATAAAAAAAAACAAATAAGAAAATAGCATGGTAGCAATTACCTGCAGCCGTAAGATCCCCTTTTGGTTGCCATGAGCAAGTGGGCGCTGCACCAAGCTTTGCCAGTAGCTCTTAATTGAAAAAGGCTCAAATCGTAGGAATGCCATCAAAGAAAACAAATCAAATGAGCCATTTTGGATGGGAGTTCCAGTAACAGCCCACCTTCGCTTAGCCTTCAAACTAGTAACAGCTTGACTTTGTTGAGCATTAACATTCTTAATCATGTGTGCCTCATCCAAAATCACCCGCCACCACTCAATCCCTTTAACAGGGGATTCTGTCCAAGAATTTTCAGTAGACAAAATACTATATGTAGTCAACACTATATCATACTCCTTAAGCTCCTCAGCATTGCTAGTCCGCTCTCCATAGTACATATACACCTTCAATCTACCCGGCCTAGTGTGTTCTCCTAGTTGTGTTACCCAAGTCGAAAATACAGAAGGTGGGCACACTATTAACGTTGTCTTGGAACTACAATACCCCGAAGACTTATCATCTACACTCACACATTTTCCTTCCATGTTGCTGCTGGCATTGGTATCCTCAGTTTTAGGTTTTTTTCGTGACCCGGTGCCTTTTTTACTTGGGGCACCCCTCTTACCCTTCTTACTATATGAAACAGACAAAGAATCATCCTCACCCATTTTGTTATCATCTAGTACGCTTACATCTACACTACCATATTTATCAAACGCAATCAAAGAAAGCAAAGTTAAAGTCTTACCCAACCCCATATCGTCTGCCAAAATCCCACCTCTTAGAGGCTCCGGTCGCTTATCAGTGTGGTAATTGGTCAAGACATTCACAAAAGAACCATCTTTCTCTTCCCAAAAGGGAGGCAATTCACCAGAATTCTCTCTATGCACCAACCATCCCAAGCCTTCTTTCTGGTGAACAAACAGCTCTGATTTGATCACTTGTTTCGGAGGTTCCAATGCTTGTAAAGCACCCTTTTTGCTCGCACTCTCCTCCACCAGCTTGAAAATCTCATCCACACTCTTGGAACCCCTCTCATCCTTCTTCTCCTTGACAACCAGTGCCTCGGATAGAGTGAAAGACGCATCAGAATCGCAAATCAGCTGCAACCCAGATCGCATAATTGCAGATTTCGCAGAGGGAAACGCTTCAAACCTTGCAAAGATGTGAACTTGGCACGGAATCTTGAACCTGTTGGCCTTAGAGCGCGTATTGGGCACAATGCCTTCGACGGAAATCAAATTCGAGTCGATCAAGGGGGCAAGGACGGCTGCGACAGAGCGTTCGATGTGACCCACCTGAAGCGTTCGGGTATTAAGGACTTTGATGGCGTTGGAATCGTAGGGATTGAGGGGTTCGCGGACAAGACCCACCATTTCTCGGCCACTGATGGTGCCTGAGTAGTATTGAATTCCAACGATGTTGGCGATGACGAAGCCGAGCATGAAGGTTTCCGAGGGAGAAGTGAGAGACTGCGAATCTTGGTCTTGGGAAGAAAGAGCGGGAAAGTCATCGGAGGAGGGCGGAGAGCCTTGCCAGTGATCGAGGGACATGAAGAATGTTACGGGATCTTCTTCCTCCATTGCTTTGATGTGATTACCTTCTACAATTTGGACGATGAATGGCGGTTTAGGGTTTAAACTCACTGGAATTTTCAGTTTCTCTACGTTTTATAATTTTTTTTCAGTTCAGGAGAGAGAGAGAGAGGGAGAGAGGAATCAGTGCGTCGGCTTCTGATTCGGTGTCGCAATCATAAACGAGGGTTTTTGAATGAAATGGAAAGGAGGGGTGGGTTGAAAGAGAAATTGACACGCACATTTTACACCCGTTGCTCGGAATTCAAATGTCTAGCATCATCTCCAATGGAGTAGGGGTGGGTTAAAAATATTGAAAATCGAAAAAAAGTCGGATTGAATATTGAATCGAAATTGAAACAAAATCAAACCGATTAAGGAAAAATCAAACCGAATCGAACTTATTATTGACACGCACATTTTACACCTGTTGCTCCGAATTCAAATGTGTAGCATCATCTCCAATGGAGTAGGGGTGGGTTAAAAATATTGAAAATCGAAACAAAATCGGATTGAATATCGAATCGAAATCGAAACAAAATCAAACCGATTAAGGAAAAATCGAACCGGTTTTGGTTTTGAAGGTTTGAAAATCGAACTGAAACGAATCAAATCGATTTCCTTTACAATTTATGAATATATGTCCATAATGTTTCTTTTGTGAAATTTGTTGCCAAGTTTGAAATTAAGCCTAGGGTTTTTTCAAGGAGCATACTTGGTTCAATTTGAGAGGATATTTCATTGGTTATAGGAGAAATTTTTTGCAAGGCTTGTGAACTTGGAAGGTTTTGCAATTAAGGTTGTTGATATAATACGATTGATTTATATGATCTTGTATATGTACAACTACCTTCTCACTTTGCTTATTTTCTTATTATTAGTCTACCAATGCAAGCTTCTTTTCTTAATTTCTATTAATTAATGAAACCCTCTTTGTCAACCAAAAGAGGGTGAAAAGACAACTTAGTCTTCTATACACAAAAAAATGATGGGCAATAATATAATTTCACTGGTCCAAATTTTACTATTTTTTTATTGAAGCCTCACCTACAGGTGATGTTAAAATATCTCTAATATTTAAAATAAAAAATATAAAAAAATAAGAAAAAACCCAAAAACAAAAACCTCTCACTCCCTCCACATTCTCTCTCTCTCTCTCTCTCTCTCTCTCTCTCTCTTTTCCCCTCTCATTTTCTAAAAAAATGTGTTCATATACACAAAATGTGTAGGCAAATGCTAGTTCCATATTAAAAAATGATAAAGTTTTACTAAGAAAAATGAAACCAAAAAAAAAAACCGAACCGAAAGAAAATCGAACCGAACCAAATCGAAACTTCAATTTGGTTTTAGTTTTCACAAAAAAACCGAACCGAATGAAACCAAACCCACCCCTACAAAGGAGACAGAAATGTCAATTACCACATGCAAATGAAGAGATTTAAATTTTGATTTACAAGTGTAATTAGTTTATAAGTTTTTCTTCTCGCATTTCAAAATCAAAATTCAAAATTTAAGTTTCATACAGGTCAATGGCTCGTTTTGTGACGACCCGTCCGGAATTATTATATATTTTTGTCCCCAAGTATGTAAAGTGACATAATGCCCTTGTGGTTTTGTGACATGGATGTACATATGTAGTTTTAAATTATCTTCCTCGCTAACATAATTAAATCGTACTTGACGCGTGTTGACGCAAGTTAGGGTCGAATTGGATTCCTATCGAAAGTATTACGATAATTTAAGAGCAAGATTGGGTAGGATTTAATTTTTGGGTTGCCTATCACATATCGACCAGTTATCTTCTTTCTTACAACCTTGAGCCCAATTAGAATTTTTGGGTTTATTTTATTTCCTTTGGACCAATTAATTAGACCCTAAATCCTATAGCCTAATCAGGGCTTGTGACCCCTTTTATTTTAGCCAACCCGTGACCACACAGGCACACATACACACGTGCAACCCTTCACTCTTTCCCTCATCTTCTCAAAATTTCCCTCATCCTTACACCATACGACCATCACTCTCAAACTTACCATAATTTCTACGGATCGACCCTATTGATACTACCATCATACTTCTCTCAAGGTTACGAGTTCATCCATACCATTAGGTCAAGGAATAAACATCAGAAACCTTGGAACTCATGAGCTCCGGCGAGGTGCTTTGTTGCTCCGTCATGATTGTGGACGTTCCACGAAGTTTAAAGCTTAAGGAAGTTCTGAATCAACTCTATAGAGACCCTAGAGTAGTTTTAGGGTGGAGTTGACGTTGGGATAAGAGGATTCATGAAGTTTCAGTTTGGCCGGGGTTTTCTAAGCTTTATTCCGACCACTTTCCACGTTTTTAGGACCTCAAATAGGTATGGTTGTGTTCTATTCTTCAAGAGCTTCAAATCCATATAAAATTCATGGATTTTAGTTGAAAAATGAAAAAGATATTGAAGTTTGAAAATTTTCCATAATCCAGCTTAACAGACGGCGGCGGCTCCGGCCAAGCCCACTGGAGAAGAAGGAGAATATTCCATCAACTTCAATGGAATATGCTAACGGCGTCAAGTAACTCCGTTAGTTTTTAAACGAAATATTCCCTAACGCCGTTAGGGATTCTATCAATGTGCCAGGTACGTGCCTGCGCATGGTCGACGCGTGTAGCCATGCCTGGGCCGATGCTTGAGGGTGCATATGACGTCCAAATTTTTTCTAAAAATATGGGGGTTGTTTGTGTTGTTGAGTAGATCATGTTGGTATATTCTAACACCCCATTTGAGCACCATATGAGGAATTAAACCTAACTTTTGTTTATGTGCTATCGAATTAACGTTAAATTAGTTATTTAGCATATAGGTGAGACGTACCCTGAGGACGAGCGTGGTTAGGCGAGACTTGGGGGCTACGATCCTGCTACTTACCAAAGGGTGGGCTTTTGTTTTCTATATATGTATATATGCTTATGACTCCCAGAAACTGTTTTAAATGAACGTATGTTTTAAATGCCATGTCATGTGTGCATTACGTGTTAGTATTGCATTAGTATAGTTATGTATAGTATTAGATGAGGCCGTGGAGGCCCATGTAAGCTTCAGGTGAGTACATCATGATGGTATTAGTTGTATTGTGTATGGTTAAACATTGATGCATTTTGACCTCATTATCCTACACCCCAATGTTAGTGCTCCAACCCATGGCCAGGGCACAATCCTTCACATGATGTTCACCTCCCGCATCGTACGCTCACCTTGGATCCAAGTTTGGTGCACATCCCTGTCATATAGACCACAATAGGTGGTTCCTACTCGTAAATGACCCGTGATTATTCGCACAGTCTTCACGTGATCGTAGCACTCGAGCGTACTTATTTACACCCAGCCCTATCGTACAGACCACAATAGGTGATTCTGACTCGTGTGCAGGCATACCTGATGAGCTATAGATTCAGCCGTACATGTCACATTAGGTGACTCCGGTTGTCATACTATTTTACATTGATTTGTGTCACCTAACTTGCACATTTTATTGTTGAGCATCTTGACATGGCATACCTCTATTTTCACTTCTTCTAAGCATTGTTTTTATATACCTACGTGTTATTATTTTCTAGGAAATTATACGGGGTTTACAGTGAAGGGTTAGTATGTTCATAAAGACAACTGTGTTTTCAAAAGCTTTGTTTTTGCCCACTCACGTTTCGGTTTTGCACCCCTCTAGGTTCTAGGTAGCTGATCATCCTTGGTGGTTCACAAGGACTTCATGGCGGTTCTGACATCTCTATAAATAAGTAGGGATCTTCTTCCTGTTTGTATAATTAGTACTCATTCAGTTTGACTGCACTTGTGATACTTATACTCTGAAATGTTTGTAGCATGACTAGGTCACTTCCACACACACTTCGTATTATCTTTAATATAGATAAGTTTTAGTTAGTTTTTATTTATTTATTCACAATTTCTTATTATCATTTTCACTTGTGTTGTGCACTTGGCTACATCACCCTCACGTGATGGCCAACACGTCTCGACTCCAGTCGGGGCGTATCACGTTTACAAATCCGTAATCAGAATGAGTGAAATTGAATTAAGGAGGAGTTGGAATGGGGTGGAATTAGAGTCAGATTCCTATTACTGTTTATTAAAATTTCTTGAAATCAGAGTAGCGATCATATTATCCCGTCACCAAAATTTTAGAGTTAATTTATTCCCTGTTTTAAGTATAGCAAGTTATTACAAATTTCAAGGAAGAAAGTTTTATAAGTTGGGGAGGATGTGATATCCCGTCCCGAAATTTATTTATTTATTTATTTTACGGTTTTGGTAAAAATGATTTCAAGAGCATTTTGATCATTTAAATTTTACTTTGGTGTTTGGAGGTGAGATTAGAACATATTGGTAGAGCCCGATCCTACGACCATTTAGGAAAAAATCGTTTGCGAATCGGAGTTGAAACGAAGAAGTTAGAAGCGTTTCTAACACAAGGGTTGCTAATTCATCAATTACTATAAATGGAAGGGAAGTGACACACCCCGACCTGGATTAGCCTTCTAGTTAAGGGTGGAAATGTGTTGGTAATCACTAAATTATCGATAAAACCTAGTAGAGATGATGAAATACCATCAACTTAAAAACGAAGATAACGAAATTGTGATATGAAACATTTCAAACCGAAAGGCTCTTTTATTAATTTTAGACTGTCATCTAAGTCCCCTACACAACCTCCCCACTTGGGGACACATCCTAGAGATAAATTCCATTTTATTTATATCACATCAATCAGAGCATAACAATAGTGCATACAATAGCAAACCACAAAATGTGTCGTGCTAAGCCCACTCGTCCTCCTCGAAAGTTGGCTTGCACTTGCTAGGTCCTAAGGGGGCGCAAAACAAAGTTTGATTGGATCATAATCATTTATCAAATAAAATCATTTTGAACATACTAGCCCTTTTTTTAGAAAACATATATAGTTGGAAAACTATGTAATAGTATTTACTACTGTAATAGTAAATGAAATCACAATCAATTCATCAATAGAAATCCTTCAATCAGTAGTTCAGAAATCATACATGTACTCAATCAATCATACTAGCATAAGTATAGCATGCAAGCTCTACTAGCTAAATAAGTAATCTACGGTCAATAAGTATAGCATGTATTAACACCTGTATAGCATGTATTAATAAGTATAACATGTATCAATATGTAATAGTATATCATGTAGTTCAGAAATCATAAAATCTCTACCGATATCAATAAGTAATCTAGCCTCTACTAGACATATATTAACACCTGCAAATAATCTATGGTCAAAGATAGCTATACAAATATCACATGATTATCATGTGGTGATAATAAATCACTATTATGGATTAATTCTATTTTATGGTCATTTTATATTGAAATTGGTACCATGCGGAATGTCATGTAATTTAGATTCAACATATGGTTGACTAACTAGTCAGCGACACTAATCAACTAAGATCAGATTTGTTAGTTTACCAAAACCAAAATTAATCAATTAAACTTGGTTTGCAAATGTGGTCCTAGTTGACTACGGTCTAGTTAAGTACACATTCTAACACTGATAAACTTAGTTGTAGGCACATATCTATTTGCAAACCATGGAAACCATATATCACATGCAAATGAACAAGATATGTGAACATGAAAAACAATAAACACCACACGGAGTTTTTGACAGGAAAAAACCTACCTCTGGGTTAAAAACAGGGGACTCCACTGAGTCCAATCTACTAGTGCAAATAAGGTTCTTACAAAGTACCACAATAAGCCCAATTCCTAGATCTAATCTACAGAGTAGCTTTAGCTTTGTGCAAACTTACTTTGCAGGAGATGGAGACCTCGTCGGTCTTTAAGAGGAGGTAGCTTCTACCTTGAACTCTTTTCCTTGTGGCACCAAGAGCAACAGGTCCAATGCAAATGATGTAATGATGAAGACGATTTGAAATCTGGATTCAAAACATTAGTCAGTTTCTCCAGTCAAATAATTGAAGGAAGAAACCAACATGAATCAAACCTAGGTCTGTTTGAAGATTTGAAACTTATAAAAACTAGACCATGAATGATGCTAGCCTTAACTTAAAAAACATGTGTAGAGTTCACACTGATTTGATGTATGAGAAAAGGTTATGCAACTAGGTTTGAAGTGAAAAACACAAAAGAAAGCTCAAAGTTTTTAAAGCACTCTCAAAAATTTAAACTTTCTAACCAAAAAACAAATGACCGCTAAGACCTCTTTTTAAGGAAGGCATGAATGTTTCAAACAAAGGGGACCAAGAGACATGTGTCAAGAGCAAAGGTAATCTTGCAAGATCTAAAGTGAAAATTCCACTCTTGGGAAAAAGGTGTCAGTTGTCCCATGTGGGCTGTCTTAAAGTGTGTGCTCAGCTCGTGTGAAAGCAGTCAGTGATTCTGATGAGACAACACAACAAGACATAATAGACTTGAATTTTAAGCATGAAATGCATATGCATGAGCAACCTTTTGAGGAGAGAACTCAAGCCCTTGAGTGATTATTTTCAGCAAAAGATCCCATGATGACAATGTATCCTAAAACTACCTAAAGCATGTGTGGTACCATTTACAATATTGACAAGGAAAGCTAAACACGAAAGTCTAGACTTCACATATATAAGTCTCATCCGAGACTAGCTTTAAAACATATAATTTCATCATTATAATTTGTACTTCAGTGTCATTCAAAGACTATCTCAATAAATCATTTTAATTGAAAACATAGTTTTCGAAGGGATCCACTCACCGATAATGTGAGCATAAATCCTTATAGGTGTCTTGTCCTTATTTGTAACCTTTATAATTGCACCTATAAAATAACACTTAGCTTTACTAAGAATATCTTAACATTTCACAAAATTTATCACCTAAATGTGATAATTGGCTTTGAATTTGCCTAAACAGAGTTCACCACGTGATTCGTGACGTCAAAAATCCTAAAGTAAGTCTTGGATCCCCATGCACCGCCACATGTGCCACCACGCACTATCATACGGACAGTCACATGCCTTCATGGTGGCATCACACACCATCACGTGCCCGTTGCCAGGCTGATGTCGTCATCAACATCATCGCCACTGTCGCCCACATACGCGCCGCTGTACTCATTGACGTCATCGATGAGTGCAACTGTAGTCCCTGGTGGCCACGCACATATCGTCTGGGATTCATAACGAAGTTGACGGGATAAATCTGATTATGTGGAGATTTTGTTAAAGTTAACGTCTTCTGCCGCAATTGCCGTTAGCTTTAACGACGACCGCCGTTGACATCACCGGAGCTCACTGGATTCTATGAAGAAGATCTAGAAATTGTCTAGGGTTGGAATCAGCTCTATTCCTTCACCAAATTAAATCGAAACCTCCAGAAATTATGGAATATTCTATTATATTCAATCCAAGAAGATTTAGGTTGAAATTGGCTTTGGACTCGATGAAACTCAGCCGGAGTCCGTGACCGGTTTTTGGAAAAATGCTCGTAGGCATTCAGAGGTTAATAATCTCAATTCCCACTTAAATTTCACTCAAAATTCATGTAAGAGTCCACATCTTAATTTAATAGTCCAATATCCTATTCAATCCCATGAAATTCTAAGTCACTAAATTATGACACTCCCACCTTCCTTTTCTCTATTGTCTTTCACTTTTTCTTTATACATATATCACCAAGAGTGTATACTTGTGGTTTTCATTCTCTTTAAAAAATCCTTAGCTCGTCAATTCTTTTTCTTCTTAAAATTAAGAGAAGTTTACCCACTAAAAATTTCTCTCCTTTTGTACAGACGATATTATCATACAATTACTCTCCTTTTCATCTTAATTTGATTCCCAAAACTCGCCATATCTTCATCAAACTAGCTGACGGACAACTAATGTTCATCCCTCCTTTTAGAGCATCTTTCATCATCTCTACTATATATTCAAGCCTAATTATCATTACACAAAGCCTATACAACACATTTATACATTTCTTTTGAATTCTTCGACACTGAAACATGTAGAACACTCTCTGCGTCAATATAGGTACTCTCAAATTCTTCTGATGAGTATATCCACATCCATTTTTTTTACCCATTATAAACACCCAAATACTCATATTGAAGCACTAATTCTCCTTCATAATTATGATTCTGTATATTACAAGAATTTTGCAAGTGATTCTCTAAAATTGTGAACCCAACACATTGAGTTCAAGCCTAACTCCTAGATCTCATATTAGTTATAGAATAATTCATAACTCAATTGTAAAATTACAAATCCAAAGAGATCATAGTTCTTTGTATCATCTTAGGAATAAATCTGGCAATTTGTTAGTGGTTACTCACTGCATATATAATCACATGTATACTAATTTTCCAATGAAAACACTGCAGTATCTTACAGTCCATCAATAAATCTTGACTATTAGCTTCATATCTATCCACAAGCAATCCATACACCTATTCAAACCTAAATTTCCTTTGTATTGCTCTTAAATCGCAGTATAGGAGTAACAAAAACCAAGTGTTCGTAGCATCTTAATCTCTAATATAATCATTCCAGCATCGCATGAAACTAACTTATTATAATATCTTTTGCATAAAATCCTTCTTAGTTGTCCACTACTCAAGACCAAAACAACACCGGAAATTACAAAACTCTATATCGCATCAAATTCTCATCTCATTCAACTCTTAACTCTAAACCCACTTCTAATCCCTTAACTAATTGACAAATTTTCTCGAGAAATTCCTTTTGTAGAATTTACTTGAAAACTTCCGGTTTCCTTCACTATTACGAGTTAAATGAGTTGAGTACACACTGCCTTCTACAATTTTTTTTATTACAATAACCTAACTTAAAAAAAGTCATAGCAATCCTATCTCTCTATAAATGGCAAAACATTACAACCACGTACTCAGTTTATCTCTTACTTCTTCTAGGGTAAGGATGACCATTATACTCTTACTTAAGTCCACATTTCAAGTTCTCTCGTCCTTTAGTTACTTCTGAACCCATTTGACCTGAGAAATTCATCTTCAAGTTATATGCATGCATTGCTTAACTTTCATCCTTTTTACTTTTGGATCAAACAAACTTACCTTCCTTTCACAAAAGATTCACATATAAATTCAATTGTCAAGATCACGTGCAAAACTGACTTCACATTTAAGCCTATTTCATACACTCTACATATCACTCGAGGCCAACAAAAACCTTTACATCCAAAAACCCATCTCACAAACTCTTCTAAATTCAAACCTATCTCGCTCATGCTAATCTTCTCCCACAGTTCTTATCCAAAGGTGTCTAATTCCCATTCTCTGAAACCATTCTGTCATGGCCCGAACTTGGGGTTGGTAGAAAAACTTGAACCCGAATCCGAAACATGAGTTAAAAACTAAATAAATGAAAGGAAATTGAAACGGGCTGAAAAATGAATTCCTTTTATAAAAATAACTCATGATTCTTAAACAAATAAAGAATTCTTTACAATTATACAATAAATTGATGAATAAACTTTCTATTCTCACATCTAATCCTATCTCATCTTGCCTACCCATTTGAATGTCTAGTTTGTAAACCTGCATAACAATAGAGGGATGAGCTTTAACAGCTCTGTAGAGACATAACTTTAGCATAGTAAATTGAGAATGCAAAATTAAGTGTCATGAAATCATATAGCCAAAGATCAAATCATTATTGATAACAATGCATGAATGCACTGCAACCTCTTCGGCTACAATCGTTAATTTATATAACAAAACACGCAGATCTACACGTCCCCATAAGATATCCCAAATTCATAAACCCCTTTTGCTAGTCATCTTCTCTAATTCATTGATGTCCAGCCCAAATCACCCACATCGACAATTTTCTCGCCAATATCCTATTCTAATGTGCACACCGGGCTCACATAGGAACTAGTTTCATAATGAATAGATTCAACTACACAAAAGATCTTTTCCAATTACCCTCATTTCCAGACTAGTATCAAGACTGAAGTTTCAACCACATCTCACAACATGAATGATGCACAAATAATGTCATTTCATCTTTCACATGTATCATAGTATCTTCTCAACGAATAGCATTCTAGCAATAATTCCAGAACCAATAACAAGTAAAAACTCTACTGAAGCAATTAGCCAATTAATATCCAACCATATCAATCAACCAAAAAGATCAAGAATATTATAACACTTCACGATTTAATAAAATCAATTTCTATGTAAGTCTACCGTATTTCCTCTACCTGGATTCCAAAGCATTGCTTCAACTCTCTATTACAAGGGTCAACCATCTCGATCAACTCCCATATGATAAAGGACCATCTAGAGTTTTTCCTCAAACCATCATATATAAGCAGTGTTAAAACCCACCATTTCGATCAACTCCCGTATGATATACCATTCTTAGATTGGGAATCACAATCACAACGATTTCCTCCATGCCATCAAATCTTTCCTAAACCTAACTAAAGCTTTGCATGCCATAACCACCTTCTTCTTTGTTCTCATCCCTGCCTTCTATTTCTTCTTTCCCATGCAACTTTCACTTTGCATGCACACTGCATGCATGTCACTGGTTTTTTTTTCTTTGTTCAAAACAATTATCGTGGCTAAAAGAGTCCTCTGATTGGCCCAAATAGGTGGCACATGATTGCTTTGGCTCCAATTGGATAACCCAAGTTCTTATATCAACACCTCATACTATAACTTCACGAATCACACACAGTTGTCCACTATATGTAATTTCAATGCCACCTCCAGCTTTAGAGTTCTCAACTCATTTTGTTAGCTATAAAAAGCGTAGTCATATAACTACAAAGTCACATGAAACATTGTGCTCTAGCTCAAGCTTGTAGACTTCCACGTGTACCAATACGACTTAACTATAAACACCAAACTAAGTGCTCAATAAATAAAACTTAGACAATAAGTTGTATATTTATATGTAATAAATAAATATATAAGCATGTTGTTTGGGTTAATATTTGAGCCTTGAGTTGCAAATATATGGAAGCCCAAAAAAGCCAACTAAAGGAAAACTTGCCCGAAGCCCAGCATTAAGCTCAGAGACGAATTAGTGCCTTCCCATTAATGCATAGGCCATGTACCTATGATTTAAGTGTCAAGTGATGGGGACTAACTCATAATCAGCCAAAAAGCACTTTTCAATGGCAATACAGGTTAAAAGCTGATGACTCACTACCCTTCAATTGCTTTCGGGCAAGAGTAAAGCTACTGCAATCGAGCAAATTTGCCTATAAAAGGAGAAAGAGGCCCGAGAGACAAGGACACTCAACCAATCAAACAAACAAACATACAAACTCTGCTCTCAAGCCAGATTTGCATCTAAAAGCTGTAATCAGCCCAAATCTCAATCCTTTTTAAGATCATTTCCTACAAAAGCTATATTTTGTCTAGTTTAGAAGCTCTGCTATCACCCTTAGTGGTGTAGTATCAATTCCCTTGTGTAAACTTGTTTACCATCCTCCCCTCTTTAGCGTATAAACCCTGTAAACTCGAAAGAGAAGTGATTGCAAGAAGTTTAACCTTGCCCGCCAATTTGAAATCTTGCTCAAAGCTCTTTGTTTGTTCTATAAGTTAATAAATCTACTGCTTAATGTATTATCCAGCATGTATTCAAGTCATATCCATTTATTTTTCTACTTTAAGAGTCTCATTTATGCCTGGATCTGGTCATTTTAATGGATACACCTTCATTTAAAACTAATCAAGAACCAAGTTGATGACTTAAGGGGATTTGGACTCCGCTCATTTGAATATACAAGACTATGAACTGAAAGTCCTTTGTCACAAGGCAAGAAAAAGAACTTAATATGGACTTAACCTATCCACGACAATCCTTTGATAACAAGAAGTCCGAGTAACTTGGGGCGTAAGTAATCGACTAAACACACTTGTTCTACATCTGCTATACTGAAATAGCAGTGGCACGCCTAACACTTGGTTCGTTTTGATTGCGAGCCTTAAGGCCTACACCTAAGGCCCTACAAAGGCACCTTTCTAAAAGTACGGGTTCTTACAGGTCTTGAACTTGACCCGGGTCAAGTTTTTAATTCCAGCCACCATTGACCACATGACTGTGCCTTTTTGTTTGTCTTTTGAAACCTAGGCTATCTGTCACCTTAATTTCATGTTTTGGACCATAGAGTGCATCAAATTGAGCTCAAATAGCCCTCGACCGCCGTAAGTAGTAGAACAACGATCATAACTTTTTTCGGCAATGATATCGTTGTGGCACCACCTACAGCATGTAGTTATCATCCCTATGAGTAAAACTCTGGTCTTAGGTAGTCCATTGGACGTTAGACGGTGTCGTGGCGTGGGGTGCACTGTTCATGGTTTTTTGAGGATTTTCTGGCAATTTCATATCTTCTGCCCACTTTTGGACTTTGTCGCAGATATAAGAGTTGTTCATCTTATTGAGCTGTACATGCATGTAAAATTTGGTGTCATTTGAAGGTTGTCGAAAGATTGGATTTCCATTTGCCAAAAACCACCGCGTGCGGTAGTGTGTGGAGAAAATCAGATTTTATGGATGTTGGATAGTGAGATGTTTCCGGTGTCTGTTGAAAATTTTCCTAAAGCCAATCGTAAGATGATACTTTACGAACACTTCACATATTAAACTAAGCAAGTTTAATGTTAGAGTAAAGATTATTGTATAAAGGCGTCTCATTAAATGTTAGATGCTTAATTAAACGATAAGTCCAAAGATATATCCTAAATTTTCTTGATCATAGGATTGCCAATTGGGCATTGATAATTCGGATAAACTAGTACATGTTGTCTTCTTTCGCAGGAGAGTGATTGATGTCGAGTCACTGGTGTGAATGACACCAAGACAAGTATGTAGGTGCCCAATAGAGAGTAAGTCCACTGAACGCGATCAACAATGAATTCTCCTACTCTTGTCACATGTGAACTAATGGTTGAGATAATACAAAGTAGTCATTTGACTTGAGACATGATTGTTGTCTTGTAGTTAGGTCCTCAGTCTTTGGATGTATTAAAGGCCTTCCATTTTGCGGTGTCCACAACATAATTGAGGCTAAGCTACTTAATCATATGGGCATATAAGGGATCTCAAACCTTCAAACTATTAAGGGAGAATACTCTATGATATTGTAGACATCGAAATTTCAGTTAAAAAAAAAAAACAAATGTTCACCAATGCATTAAAGTTTTGACGTGTCAAGGCATACATGGCATACGCCACGTGTTGTACAAATTGTACACATGGCGTGTGACTCAACAAAATAGGAAGAAATACCCTTGAAGGATTAAACAAGTTTTTCTTCTCATTTTGGGCAATGACAAGGCAAGTACATTTCAATCCATTGAGGATCAAAACAAGTTTTTCTTCTCATGTTGGGCAATGACAAGGCAAGCACACTTCAATCCATTACGGATCAAAGCAAGTTTTTCTCATTTGGGCAATGACAAAGCATACACATTTCAAGTTTAAAATGGTGTTAAGTGGGAAATTAGGCCATAAGTTACACCACTTCAAGTTTAAAATGGTATTAAGTGGGAAATTAGGCAATGGTGCTTGGAAAGGAAAAAAATATTTTGTGGTGGTGATTCATTCTCAAAGCCTATAAATAGGCTTCTCCATCAAGGTATCAAGCATCAACCAATTCACAAATACATTTCTCCACACACCAAAACCTTGAAGCCTTAGAGTTCTAAAGCTCTCAAGAAAATCCCGAAGGATCAAGAAAGCACTCTTCGTTCTTCGTCAAATCCTCCTTCAAGATCAAGCCCCAACGGCCCTTGAAGAACTTCCACCAACTCAAGATCAAGCCCCGACGGCCCTTGAAGAAAGTGTTCATCCGTTCATCCTAAGCTCAAGCCCCAACGACCCTTTGGATCAACAACCTCAACAAATCCACACATCCAATCGTTCTTCAAGATTAAGCCCAAAAGCCCTTGAAGATCCGCTCATCCATCAACCTTCAAGATCAAGCCCAAAAGCCCTTGAAGAAATCCACACAACCATTATTCAAGATCAAGCCCCGACGGCCCTTGAAGAAAGTGTTCATCCGTTCATCAACTGTTCATCCTTAGATCAAGCCCCGACGGCCCTTTGGATCAACAACTCATCCACAAACCTACACCCTACGAAGATAGAATCAGAGGACCAAATTTGAGAGAGATCGTAACCCCAAAATCATTAAACACAAAATATTATTTTGTACACGTTATTCTTGTTTCTTGTTTCAAGGAAACTTTCGTGTTCACAAATTTGGCACGCTCAGTGGGACCTCTCTACCTCTCATCTCTATCCTCAAATCATCGAAAAAACGCAAATGGCATCAAGAAAGGATCAAGCTGTTCCTGCAATCAAAGCAAAGAACAAGAACATCATCGCCGCAAGTGGTGGTATTTCGGGTATCACAACCCGAAGTAAAGCAAGAGCTCTTTTTGCCGCGGCTTCCGCCCCTGCATTAACTCTGTCAAAGGAACAAGAGCACCTGAGGTACGAGCCTGTGATCACCCTAGCCTCGCTAAGGGCATCAAGGGGAGAAAGCCCGAGGAAATACTCAGAGTCCCTACTCTCCGACGCTGATTCGAGCGGTAGTACAACCATGCAAGTCATGACCACTGGAGCAACTTCAATCGAGGAGCAGCTAGCTCAGATGAATGAAGCAATCGCAAAGCTCACACGGACTGTGGAAGAGAAGGACTTGCAGATTGCCGCACTTGTCAGCCAACTAGATGCGCTGCCCGACGTGAAAGTCGACCCAAATGTTGGCCTATTAAAGAAAGAAGTCGACGAAGAAGAGGAGCCACCAGCGGAGAAAGTTGAAGAGAAGCCGAAGCTAGACCAAGCAACGACATTCATGGGATCTCTCTCTATCCAGCAGCTACAGGAGTTGATCGCAAGCACTATCAAGACACAGTACGAAGGAAGCTCGCATGACTCCGTACTGTACTCAAAGCCTTACTCCAAGAAGATTGATGCTTTGAAAATGCCAAGGGGTTATCAGCCCCCAAAGTTCATGCAGTTCGATGGAAAAGGCAACCCGAAGCAACATGTCGCCCATTTCATTGAAACTTGCAACAATGCTGGGACAGAGGGAGACTACCTCGTTAAACAGTTCGTGCGTTCGCTGAAAAGTAACGCTTTTGACTGGTACACTGACCTCGAACCTGAGTCTATCAACAGTTGGGACCAGCTAGAAAGGGAATTCCTCAACCGTTTCTACAGCACTCGTCGTACTGTAAGCATGCTAGAGCTGACCAGTACGAAACAGTGGAGAGATGAACCTGTCGTCGACTACATAAATAGATGGCGCTCCTTAAGTCTGGATTGCAAAGATCGGCTTTCTGAAACCTCTGCCATTGAGATGTGCGTTCAAGGCATGCACTGGGGGTTACATTACATCCTCCAAGGCATAAAACCAAGAACTTTCGAAGAGCTAGCAACTCGTTCCCACGACATGGAGCTGAGTATCGCTAATCACGGGAAAAAGGAGCCGATTACTAACTTCAATAAGGATAAAGTATTCGCCCCAAATATAGACAAGACTGGGAAGAAGCCCGCTAAGGAAGCTTTCACCGTCAACACTACCCCCATCAAGACCTCCTCAGCACCCATCAAGACCTCCTCAGCGCCCATCAAGATCTCCTCCAAGAAGAAAGCGAAGGAGATAAAGACAAGTGAGCCTTCTCGCACCCAAGACAGATACAAGAGCACTTTGAGAGAGTTGGAACAGAAAACGTACCCTTTTCCTGACTCTGACATGGCTGCCATGTTAGATGACTTGCTGGAAAAAAAGGTGATTGAGCTACCCGAATGCAAGCGTCCTGAAGAAATGAATCGCACAAACGATCCTAGGTACTGCAAGTACCATCGTATCGTGAGCCATCCTGTTGGCAAGTGCTTCGTTCTTAAAGAACTCATCATGAAGCTAGCACAACAAGGGCAAATTGAGCTCGACCTTGAAGACACGGCCGCAACGCATACCACTACAATTGCGTTTGGATCGTTTAATCCTGTGCCTCTCCAAACGACATCTGACCGTTCCCGTGAATGCTCAAGTTGCACGGCACCTTCTACACAACCATCACTGGAGAGAAGCGGCCAAGATGCACATGCTGATGATGAAGAAGGATGGATATTGGTAACCTACAAAAAGACAAGGAAACCAAGACCACGAGTCATACAGCCAAAGGTGGAACAAAAAAGAAATCACCACGGCCGCAACAATGCGAAGCCTAAAAGAAACATAAAGCATGATAAGACAACATATGCTGGGGAACCTACGGAGCAGGAGCCACGCATTCCCGTTTCCTTGCGTGAATACTTCCCGAATGACTGTTTCCAACAGTGCACTACTGTGGCCTGTCACATGGTTGAAGTAGAAATAGAAAAGCCCTCAAAAGGCAAAGCTATCGCCACTGAGGTAGAAAAGACCCTCACACCCGAAGAAGGTCTACCAACACACTTTAGCATCGAGGAAGCGCTACCATTGCCAAAAAAGATACGAAGAGCACTAGCAGCAGTCCTGGCAGGTCCCGGCGACCACGAAGTGCGAGAAAGTAACGACGAAGGCTCGAAGCTTCAGCCACATGAATGTGCCACATGTTGTGCCACCCATGACGCAATTAACTTCACTGACGAAGACCTACTGTTGGGATCAAAGCCTCACAACCGTCCTCTCTTCGTCTCAGGGTACGTAAGGGAATACAAAGTCAATCGCATGCTTGTGGATGGTGGGTCGGCCATAAACATCATGCCAAAATCAACAATGACCATAATCGGCATCAAGGTGAATGAACTATCCCTGAGCCGTCTGCTGATCCAGGGTTTTAACCAAGGAGGACAAAGGGCGATGGGCACGATCCGAGTAGAGATGACCATTGGTGAGCTCAAATCAAGCACGATATTCCACGTGATTGATGCAAGAACTTCCTACAGCTTGCTCTTAGGAAGACCTTGGATCCACACAAATGGGGTAGTGCCGTCCACCCTTCACCAATGCCTAAAATTTTACCGAGAAGGAGTGAAGGTGATCCAAGGTGACACTAAGCCATTCACCGAAGCCGAATCACACTTTGCAGACGCCAAGTTCTACATGGACGAAGACATGGTACCCGAAGCTCTTCCGGAAGAGATCAAATCCACGGGCAAAGCAGCACCTAAAAAGCAGGAGTGGCAAGCCATGCCTAAAAAGCAAAAAGAGCAGGCCGTGCCATCTTCAAGCAAAGACGGTGACGAGTTTGCTAAACCTGCAACAACCAAAGGGAGTAGGATGCCGTCAGAAGGACCGAACGCACCCATATTCCGGTATATCCCGATGTCAAGAAGAAAGAATGGTCAATCTCCATTCGAAACTGGAACAAGAAAAGCCGACACACAGTGGCACACGGACAATGTGAAGTTGCTCAAGACGAATGCAATTTTGCCTCTGACACAGCTAGGGGGTGCTAGGGCCGCAAGACTACCACAAGGCTTCATAAAAGCTCTACCAAAGAAGGTGGAATCAAGCTTTCTTCCAACCAAGAGGACCGAGGAAGGTTTCGACCCAAACGCCTACAAACTCATGTCAAAGGCCGGGTACGACTTCGCTTCTTCTGAGGCGGCTGGAAAGAAGGTTTCAAACACTGTCAATGACAAAGAACGTAACCTTACCAAAACTCAAAAGAAGTTGAAGGAGCATGGTTACGGAGTTGACAACAACAAAGCCGGACTTGGCTTCACACCAAATGCACCCGTGAAGATTTCAAGCAAAGTGAAGAAAGCTAGCGCTCAACACATCAGCGTGAGCATTGAACAAGACCAAAAAGAGCCTAAACCCGCCCCTCGGACGTCGGTCTTCGATAGGATGAGCCATTCAAGCTCCAGAATTTCAGTGCTTAATCGCATTGGTAATCAAGACCGAACCTCTGTCTTCAAGAGGCTTAACGCGCCAACATTCCAAAGCTCTGTTTTTAAAAGGTTGTTAAAGCCTAAGAAACAAAGCAACACAGCCATCTATCCTCTGAGACGATCAGCTTCGGAAAGATTTGAAAATAATGAGAAGCCTTTTGGGAAGAGGAAGACAACACCAAAGGAAGAAAGGTTCGATGGGTTAGCAGAAAAAGGCGACGTTCGAAGCTTGATTCCTTCAAGGATGAAGCGCCAAGCAATCCTAGAGGTCGACACAAAAGGACCACTGAAGGTAAGGAGGTGCATCATCATCCACACTGGCAAATCTTCATGCCAACAAACCCAAGAGAACGGCACTGAAGATGAAATCCCTAAGAAATATGTCACTTCTGGCTCTTTCGACTCAAAGTCTTCACCTCGACTGTTGGGGGCATGCTCCAAGTCAAGTGAAATTGAAGGATTGACTCATGTCACTCCGAAGAAACTGCACGAGAAACATATGTCTTCTCCACAAGTGCACCAATCGGAAAGGGGGCAAAGCAGCTACCGTCAACCTTCAAAGCTACATGAAAATGTTGATGATGATGAAATTACAACACAAAGATCGCTCATGCGGGATCTTTTCTTCCTCGAAGACGTCTTCAATTACTCGATCAAGGCTCCTTGCTATGAAGATTGTGAGGAATGCAGTTCGAAGATCGCTTCGAAGAAATTGGACAAGCAGCAACCATCTTGTCCACAAGTTTATCAGTCGAAAATGGGGCAAAACAGCTCTTGTCAACCTCCAAAACAATGTGAAAGTGTTGGAGATGTTGAAATTTCGACACAAAGATCGTCCATCCCCATCACAATGTGCGACCTCTTCCCAGAAGACTTCTTCAATTACTCGGTCAAGGCTCATTCCTATGAAGATTGCGAGGAACGCCTCTCCCAGAACACCAGACAATCCTTATGCCGACAAGCCCAAGAAGACAGCACTGAAGATGAGATCCAAGATGTTTTCCACATCACGGTTCAAGAAGGTAAAGAAGACGAAATCCCCGAGGAAGATGTCACTGCTGCACCACCACAGCTCGAAGATGGGGGGCAAGCCACGGTCGATGATCTCAAGGAACTCAACTTAGGTACAGGCAAGGAACCAAAGCCTATCTTCGTAAGTGCATTATTAAGTACAGATGAGATAGAGGAGTATTATCAGCTGTTGTTAAAGTACAAAGACGTCTTTGCCTGGACCTACAAAGAAATGCCCGGCCTGGACCCTATCATCGCTGTTCATCATCTTGCGGTCAGGCCTGGAACACGACCTATAAAGCAAACTCAAAGACGCTATCGATCTGAGCTTATCCCACAAATCGAGGTCGAGATCGACAAGCTAATCGAAGCAGGCTTTATTCGAGAAGTGCAATACCCCAAATGGATCTCCAACATCGTCATTGTCCTTAAGAAATCAGGACAAATACGTGTTTGCGTAGACTTCCGGGACCTCAACGATGCTTGCCCAAAGGACGACTTCCCCTTGCCAATCATTGAAATCATGGTGGATGCAACCACTGGCCATGAGGCATTATCATTCATGGATGGCTCTTCTGGGTACAATCAAATTTGCATGGCCCTCGAAGACGAGGAACTAACAGCCTTTCGTACTCCAAAAGGTATCTACTGCTACAAGGTGATGCCCTTTGGTCTAAAGAACGCTGGAGCTACGTATCAACGCGCAATGCAGAAAATCTTCAATGACATGCTACACAAAAACGTAGAATGTTACGTAGATGATGTGGTGGTTAAGACAAAGAAAAGATCAGACCACTTGAAGGATCTGCGAATAGTGTTCGAAAGGTTGCAAAAATACAACCTCAAGATGAACCCGTTAAAATGTGCGTTTGGCGTCACCTCTGGAAAATTCCTCGGCTTCATCGTCAAGCACCGTGGTATTGAAGTAAACCAATCAAAGATCAAGGCCATTCAAAGCATGCCCGAGCCAAGAAACCTGCACGAGCTGAAAAGTCTACAAGGACGGCTAGCCTTCATCAGACGCTTCATCTCCAACCTCGCAGGGCGTTGTCAACCGTTTAGTCGCCTTATGAAGAAAGATGTTCCATTCGTATGGGACAAAGCATGCCATAATGCTTTTGAAAGCATAAAGAAATATTTGTCAAGTCCACCTGTCCTGGGGGCACCTATGCCCGGGAAACCACTCATATTGTATATTGCTGCTCAGGAAAGTTCAATCGGAGCACTCTTGGCGCAAGAGAATGAATCCCAAAAAGAAGGAGCACTTTACTACCTCAGTCGAACTCTCACCGGCGCTGAGTTGAACTATTCCCCAATAGAAAAGATGTGCCTCGCTTTGGTGTTTGCCATTCAGAAACTCAGACATTACATGCATGCTTACACCATCCACTTGGTTGCTAAAGCCGACCCTGTCAAATACGTTATGACTAAGCCAGTCTTGACAGGGCGACTCGCTAAATGGGCTTTGCTTCTTAATCAATATGAGATCATCTACGTCCCAGCTAAAGCCGTCAAGGGACAAGCGCTAGCAGACTTCCTTGCCGATCATCCAATCCCGGCTGATTGGAAAATCTCAGACGACTTGCCTGACGAGGAGGTGTTCTACATCGACATCTTCCCAACATGGACGATGTTCTTCGACGGATCCGCACGAGCAGACGGAGCGGGGGCAGGAGTAGTATTCATGTCGCCACAAAGGCAAATACTACCTTACTCCTTCCAACTGAATGAGCTATGCTCCAACAATGTTGCTGAGTACTAAGCATTGATCATCGGGCTCCAAATGGCGATCAACATGGAAATCATAGCTCTTGAGGTATATGGCGATTCCAAGCTCATAATCAATCAACTCTTAACTGAATATGAGGTGAGGAAAGATGATCTCGTCCCATACTTCCGGCTAGCGACCCAACTGCTACAAAAGTTCGAAGCTGTGACACTGGAACATGTGCCAAGAAAGGAAAATCAAATGGCAGACGCTCTCGCCAATCTAGCCTCGAGTATGACACTAGGAAAAGATGAAGTTGCAGACGTGCCAGTTTGCCAAAGATGGGTGATTCCGCTCGTTAATGAAATGTCACTAGATGATACAAATGTCATCTCAGTACTTCCAGTCGATGCTGAAGAGTGGAGACAGCCGCTGATCGACTACTTAGAGCACGGAAAGCTTCCAGATGATCTCAGACACCGTTCCGAAATACGACGACGAGCACCTCGCTTCCTTTACTACAAAGGAACACTTTATCGACGCTCTTTTGAAGGAGTGCTCCTGAGATGCCTAGGTGAGGAAGAAGTTAATCTAGCCATGGAAGAAGCACATTCAGGTGTGTGTGGGGCACATCAGTCTGGACCAAAGCTACATTTCCGGCTTAAAAGAATGGGTTACTACTGGCCGAGCATGGTGAAGGACTGCCTGGAACACGCCAAAAGGTGCCAAGCCTGCCAATTCCACGCCAACTTCATACATCAACCGCCTGAACCATTACACCCTACAGTTACTTCATAGCCGTTCGACGCATGGGGATTGGACGTTGTAGGACCAATTACGCCAAAGTCATCTGCAGGGGAAGCTTACATCCTAGCTGCAACAGATTACTTCTCCAAGTGGGCTGAAGCCATCCCTTTAAGGGAAGTAAAAAAGGAAACTGTTGTTCGTTTCATCAAGGAGCATATCATCCACCGATATGGGGTGCCTCGCTACATTATCACTGACAACGGAAAGCAGTTCTCCAACCGACTCGTGGACGAGCTTTGCGACAAATACAAGTTCAAGCAGCACAGGTCTTCCATGTATCATGCTCCGGCCAACGGCCTCGCGGAAGCATTCAACAAGACGCTGTGCAACCTCCTGAAAAAGGTAATCGGCCGAACAAAGAGAGATTGGCATGAAAGAATAAGTGAAGCACTTTGGGCATATAGGACTACACATAGGACTCCTACCCAAGCTATACCTTATTCTCTCGTATATGGCGTAGAAGCTGTTCTACCGCTCGAAAGTCAAATTCCCTCACTAAGGATGGCTATACAAGAAGGCTTGACTGATGAAGAAAATGCAAAGTTGCGCCTTCAGGAGTTGGAAGCGCTGGATGAGAGAAGGCTCGAAGCTCAACAACACCTGGAATGCTACCAAGCACGGTTATCCAAGGCATTCAACAAGAAAGTCCGCCCAAGGTCTTTCCAAGCCGGAGATCTCGTGCTGGCATTGCGTAGGCCTATCATTACAACTCATAAGACAAAAAGCAAGTTCACATCAAAGTGGGATGGACCCTACGTAATACAAGAGATCTATACCAATGGCGCCTACTTAATCATGGCAGAAGACGGGTTGAAGATCGGCCCCATCAACGGCAGATTTTTGAAGCGCTACTACCCCTAAAGCAAACGGCAACCAACGCTCCTGGCCCGCAAGAGCATAAACTGTGTACGGCAAAATCATCATCAAAACCATCACTCATTTGAACTACGTCATGACTTGATCCCTCCTCAACCAAGGGTACGTAGGCAACTTGAAACTTCAAAACTTCAAGTACAGTCACATCATCAAAATAAAAAAAAAGGGAAATAACACATCTTGGTGATGTATATGTTTTATCTGTATTTAGCACAATACACTGAATAAAATAAAGCATGTTCATTGATCTCCGAGAAATTACAAGTGTGTACCAAAAAAAAAAAAAAAAAAAAAAAAAAAAAAAGATGAAGCTTTCACAAAGGATGTGTACGTGAAGCCCCACTACGTGGCAACACTCTCGGAGCAGGGGGCATCGGAGCAGGAGGCATCGGAGCAGAAGGCATCGGAGATAGAGCATTCGAGGCCTCAATACTTGACGGAATGCTGGATGACCCAGGAAAAAGGTGCCTCTGGAAGAAAGACGCAAGCCTTTGACGGTCACTTTGCATTCGACCTTGAGATTCTTGCATCTCATCAAGCTTCCTCTTCATGCCCGACGAATAGTTATTTGCAAGCACATGCAAACTTCTATTCTCGTACTTAAGCTGTTTAATCTCCTGCTTAAGATCTTCCACCTCTGCCATCAATGATTCCACTTGACGAGACCGAGCAAGCAGGCGTTGGCCCATGTTGGACACAGAGCTCGCACACTGAACACTGAGAGCGAGGGACTCTTGAACGGCCAACTCATCGGACCGTCCTGAAAGCAGCCTACTATCTTTTGGTGTGAGGAGGTTCCTAGCTACTATTGTAGCTGTTGTTGCATTCTGCATCACTGAGTCTTCACCTGTAAGAGGACCGTTAGAAGATAAGAAAGACGGGCACCATACATTACCTTAACGCGGCGCAACCGGATCACTGCTGAGACTCAATTCTAAGCTAAGGTTTGATGGGTTAGCCATTTTTCAAAGGTGTTAAAAGAGATGGGTGGATGGAGTTAAAACTCAAAAGGCCGGAGATGATTTTCAGGAATGAGCAACCTTCAAAGTGTGCATGTTAGAGGTGATCAATACCTCTATAAAAAGGAAGAGGCGCTTGCTCAGAAATCGAAGAGGCGCTTGCTCAGAAATCAAAGAGGCGTTGGTTCAGAAATCGAAGGGCCGCTTATTCAAAAGTGAAGAGACATCGCTCTGCAAATCTCAAAAGCTGGATTTTCCGGCGTAAGTTGGCGACGCTTTCTCGGCTTTTCAGAGCACGGGTGCCACTTTGTCAAAAGATCACGTGGAGGTCATCATCGCAGCTACACATCTTTAGCCGACAAGCGTGAAGTTCGGTGGTGCTTTCTCTGCTTTTCAGAAAACGCGTGCAGCTTTGTCAAAAGAGGCGCTCGTTCAGAAATCGAAGAGGTGTCGTTCAGAAATCAAAGAGGCGTATTCAAAGATCGAAGAGTCGTCACTATTTCAAAAAGCCGGATTTGCGGGATAAAAAACGTTTGTCAACAAGGGTAAAAGAACAGTACCACCACTTGCTATTGGGAAATCCCTATATATGTCGACCTTCATCTTTTATGGCAAGGCAGACCTGCAAACAAAAAAAAAAAAAAAAAAAAAATGCCCAACTCTTCCTCACCTCCGAGAGTACACTCCCAGCAAAGCATCTCAAAATGCTCAGTTTTCTTCCTCTCCGGGAATGCCCTTGCAAACAAATGACACCAAGGCAAAAGTATCTCATATCATCAAGGGCGAAAGCAAAGGTATCTCATATCATGCTTTTCCCCTATCTTTTCCTTTGCCCTTGTTCTCACCTGCCAAGACAAGGACAGAGAAAGCAATATGTCGGAACCTCCACTCAAACTTGCGCTGCCACCAAGAAGTGATGGTCCATTGAAATGCAAGGTTTGCATTCAACTCCTGCATCAGGAACAAATACTACAAGAGAAGATGCTAAACCTGCATAAGGAAATACCACTTCTGCAAAGAGGAGCAAGTAAGGCAAGTGAAAATGATACATTGAAGCATGTGGAGACAAGCTACAACTGCATATGCTGAGCTATCCTCTAACCCTCTTCAATACGAATTGGAGAGATTGAACAAAGAAACAGAAAAAAAGAGTAAGCTCAGACCTTCGGAGGAGACCAAAAGAATCCTGCTGCCCAGTTCAAGAGTAGCACAAAGGAAAATCAACGAGTGGAGGAGACCAAAAGAATCCTGCTGCCCAGTTCAAGAGTAGCACAAAGGAAAATCAACGAGTGGAGGAGACAAAAAGAATCCTGCACCCAGTTCAAGAGTAAGCATGCGGAAAATCAACGATTGGAGGAAACCAGAAAATCTTCCAGTCGAACTCAAGATCAAGCCTCAATGGCCCTTGAAGAAATTTCCAGCCCAATTCAAGATCAAGCCTCGATGGCCCTTGGGTTGACATCTACATTAAGGGACTTCAAAACGCATCTTCTACACGTGTCAAGCACATGTCTACGACGCGCCTTGAAGTGGGGGCATTTGTAGACATCGAAATTTCAGTTAAAAAAAAAAAAACAAATGTTCACCAATGCATTAAAGTTTTGACGTGTCAAGGCATACGCCACGTGTTGTACAAATTGTACACATGGCGTGTGACTCAACAAAATAGGAAGAAATACCCTTGAAGGATTAAACAAGTTTTTCTTCTCATTTTGGGCAATGACAAGGCAAGTACATTTCAATCCATTGAGGATCAAAACAAGTTTTTCTTCTCATGTTGGGCAATGACAAGGCAAGCACACTTCAATCCATTACGGATCAAAGCAAGTTTTTCTCATTTGGGCAATGACAAAGCATACACATTTCAAGTTTAAAATGGTGTTAAGTGGGAAATTAGGCCATAAGTTACACCACTTCAAGTTTAAAATGGTATTAAGTGGGAAATTAGGCTATAAGTTACACCACTTCAAGTTTAAAATGGTGTTAAGTGGGAAATTAGGATTTAAGTTACACCACTTCAAGTTTAAAATGGTATTAAGTGGGAAATTAGGCCATAAGTTACACCACTTCAATTTCAATATTGCATTAAGTGGGAAAATTAGGCAATGGTGCTTGGAAAGGAAAAAAATATTTTATGGTGGTGATTCATTCTCAAAGCCTATAAATAGGCTTCTCCATCAAGGTATCAAGCATCAACCAATTCACAAATACATTTCTCCACACACCAAAACCTTGAAGCCTTAGAGTTCTAAAGCTCTCAAGAAAATCCCGAAGGATCAAGAAAGCACTCTTCGTTCTTCGTCAAATCCTCCTTCAAGATCAAGCCCCAACGGCCCTTGAAGAACTTCCACCAACTCAAGATCAAGCCCCGACGGCCCTTGAAGAAAGTGTTCATCCGTTCATCCTAAGCTCAAGCCCCAACGGCCCTTTGGATCAACAACCTCAACAAATCCACACATCCAATCGTTCTTCAAGATTAAGCCCAAAAGCCCTTGAAGATCCGCTCATCCATCAACCTTCAAGATCAAGCCCAAAAGCCCTTGAAGAAATCCACACAACCATTATTCAAGATCAAGCCCCGACGGCCCTTGAAGAAAGTGTTCATCCGTTTATCAACTGTTCATCCTTAGATCAAGCCCCGACGGCCCTTTGGATCAACAACTCATCCACAAACCTACACCCTACGAAGATAGAATCAGAGGACCAAATTTGAGAGAGATCGTAACCCCAAAATCATTAAACACAAAATATTATTTTGTACACGTTATTCTTGTTTCTTGTTTCAAGGAAACTTTCGTGTTCACAGATATGATCAAGAATCTGTAGGTAGACTAGATGAGATTTAGGAAGTTGTTCTACATCACATTCAAGGTAATCATATAGATAAGAGATTGGATAGTAGACGTGAATAAACTATCAACCAAACAATGTGATTAAGAGTATTGAATTAGAGGATGGCTGTATTGCATTGTATTCCTAAACCGAATAGGTTCTCCAACCTCTTTTGATTAGCTTGAGTAGTCGTGACATCCTGTTTAGCTGTATAGCTTATCATAATTGACGACAATCCGATTGTTAGATCGTCATGAAATTGGAATAAAATGTTACTAAGGCTTGATGAAGCTTCGTTGGCTCATTAAGATGAAGTGTTGTTCCTGGTTAACATACATCTCTATTTACATAACACTGTGCCTCATTTTGCATGTTAGTTTTCATGAGTTTTCAAAATGGAGTGTTGTGTACAATATTAGGTTCTATCAATGCATTGTTGGCTGATCGGGACATGTGACATTTCAGTTACATACACATCATTTGGCATGACGATTCAATTGTGTTGATGCTGGAAGTGTGTTAGTCTTCAGGTGAGTTGACTTTAATATTATGTGATAAGTATTTTGCATATGAAATTGCCTTGTTATATACTTCGTGTTGATAACATGAATTTACAAATGGTTATTACCCAATTATCCATCTGTTTTGCAAAATGTATATATATGTAAGCTTGAAAGGTTTGCAAATTGAGAGGGCTAATAAAGGATTGGTATCCTGTAATACTTTATTTCCAATTTCATGTGTATGGAAATTAAATCTCTAGTATATTACCTTTCTTTATTATTCCATTAGTGCATCTAGAATCCTACTAATACTCTATGTAAGGATACTATTGAGTGCGTCTAGATCCCTACATTCCATTGAGTGCATTTGGAACCGTGCATCTTATGGATTACTATAGAGTGAGTTTGGAATCCTACTTCATGTCTTGTTTATCAGTTTTATTAAATTCATGAGTGCTTCTGGAAAGCAGAGCATTGTGATTTGTGTTAGCTCGTGTATCCTCTATCTAATTCCATGAGTGCGTATGGAATGTGGAACTTTGTGGGTTGTGCCAGACTTAGGATTTTATTATATATATGAAACTGATGATTGAGTGCTTGTGTTGATCAATCATGAAAACAAGGCTAGATATGTGTATGAATTCAATTGAAATTTATGATTGAGAATTATTATTATTATATATATAAAGGATTGCGAAATGTTGTTTTTAAATGTCATACGGGCATGGCCATACATAACATAGAAATCACACTTGGAAAGGGTGGACAATTAGCTAGAGCAGTAGGTGCTATGGCAAAATTGATTGCAAAAAAGGGGAAATCAGCCACACTAAAATTACCTTATGGGGAGGTCGGCTTGATATCCAAAAACTGCTCAGCAACAGTTGGACAAGTGGGGAATGTTGGGGTGAACCAGAAAAGTTTGGGTAAAGCCGGATCTAAATGTTGGCTGGGTAAGCGTCCTGTAGTAAGAGGAGTAGTTATGAACCCTGTAGACCATCCCCATGGGGGTGGTGAAGGGAGGGCCCCAATTGGTAGAAAAAAACCTGCAACCCCCTAGGGTTATCCTACACTTGGAAGAAGAAGTAGAAAAAGGAATAAATATAGTGATAATTTGATTCTTCGTCGCCGTAGTAAATAGGCGAGAAAATAGAATTTGTTTCTTCGTCTTTACAAAAATGAAATAAAAACAAAAATAGGAGTAATTTGTGTCACATTCACTAAAAAAAAATCCTTTTGTAGCAAATCATTTATTAAGAAAAGTAAATACCCTGAACGCAAAAGTTTTATTATTATCACTCAAACGAGCTTCTCAGCTTATTCGGGTTTCGCTTTACCCGATGCACTATTCCCATGGTGCAGGGTTGCTTTGCATAGTTATAAGTAGTGGTTAGTGAAGAGGTTTTCAAGTGGTGTAGCTATATTGGGCAGTGCTAGGGTTTGTTCATTTTTATTGTAATTTGTTTATGTTGAATCTCAAATTTATATTATGTATGAGTCTCAACTAATTCTATGTATTATTATACCATTACTTTCAACTGATACGTGTCCATCTTGAGCGCGTCTCAAAATCAGGGTGTGACAAATAAACCATTAGCTATCCATCTCTCTACAAAAAACACACCTTAGAAACACCCAAACATGAAAATATATGCTCTTTTCTCTCCTTTATTGTCATTCCTTCATTCTTTCACACTAAGAAAGTCAAATAAGAATAATAATAATAATAATAATAAAATAATATTATGACATTTGAATTTCATAATTCTAATTCTGAATTTCTAATACCTTCAAGTGACCATTTTCGACCTCAATTAACGCAACCTCGAAAGTCCTCTCTCTAAAAAAATTCACACTCTAAATCGCTAGGGTTTCATCCTCTCCTCCCTTAGGTACTTTCACTTTCTAGATTCCACTGTTCGGGCTAGATCTATCCCTCACACAACTCTCCTGGGTTTTGCCTGTCGAGCAAGGTTTGTTGCTTGGTGTATTGCAATATAAGTTTGAATGGTGCCTTTGTGAGGCCTTTGTTAGGCCTTGAGGCTCATAATCAAAGCTAATATGAGTCTGAGTGTGCCACTATTATCTTTGTATAACAAATTGTTCTTTTAGTTATTAGATAGATTGATTACTTGTACCACAAGTTACTTCGAGTTCTCAATTCGATTGGATTGTTCACAAATGGGCTAAGTTTGTATAAAGTTCTTTTTCTTGCCTTGTAAACGAGGACTTTTACTCATAATATCATATGTCTAGTTAAAGGGAGTTCAAGGTCTTTCAAGTTATTTATTTGGTTACCAGTTTAGACTAACAGTAAAAAAGCAAGATTAATTAGTTTGACAAGATTAATTATAGATGATACTTGAATGAAAGAAGTTCAAAATGACATAGTATCCAATGAAAGATGCATAAACAACAGATCCACTTTATGTAAGTACAAACAAAGGAGACTCGGGCAAGATTACAACCTTGTCTGGCAAGGTTCGTCTTCTTGCAGCCACTTTTATTTGTGTTTTACAAAGTTTGAAGTCTTGGAAAATGAAATATAAACCAGGTTTTACTAAAGAGATTCGATTCTACAACACAGAGAAGGGTAGCAGAGTTTCTAAAACCTGACAAAAGATAGCTTTCTATGGTGGACCTGTGACTGAAAAAGGATAAAGGTTGAACAAACTAAAGCTTTCTGGTTTCTTGCTTTTGGAGTGCAAAGTTAAGTGTCTTTTGATTGATTGGTTGATAGAGTTTTTCCTTGTGCCCTTCATTGCTTTTAAAGACTTTCTAGCCCAATTGTCCAAGTTTTCCCTTTTGGTGATGGCTTCCAGAGTATGGTGAGTTGCCAACAACTTTTGTTATTTACCTATCCATGCCATGGAAAAGTGCTTTTTGTTGGGGTGAGCTGCCTTTTATCACTTGTCACTTCTTACATAGGCTTGTTGCCTATTCCTTGGCAAAAATGATTTTCAATTCTTCCTGGGCTGCCAACTGTCCAAGCCCAACCTCCTTCTACTTTTTGCATTCTTGGGCTTTACCATACTAAGCCCAACATTAAATATCAACCTACGCAGTGCCCCCTTTAATCATTGTTAAGTCTACTAATCAAGACATTGATAATGATTAAAATTAATTGCTTGTTGAAACTGGGTATTAGCCCTACTTAACTAGCTGTTTTAAATAAACCTTTGCACTAACCCACAATTTCCAACGTTAACTACATGCTCGTTATATAACTTCCACTTTACTCTTTTTGGCCATTACTTTTAACAAACTTTATTCTCAGGACTACCAAATTCTCTTGAATTTTCAACCCTTCCTTGCCTCAATCTCTAGCCGCTTTCTTCATTCTTCTTTATCGAATTCAATAATGCCTCCCAAATCGTGCCTTGCATGCAAGTCTGGATAAAGGATTGTCACTCTCTACCGTCCACTCAACAACCTTCATCGTCTTCGGGCTAGCTTTAATCTACCCATTTTGTAGGAATCTCTATCTCAAATTGGTCTCACTTCAAGAGGGGTGTGGACATGTAAATTTCGTTGCATACAAATGATGCATCACAAAGCTTTACATGGCATATGACTCATCACAAATGGACAAGTCATCAATGACATGTGGCATAAATCAAGTAAAGGAAGAATAAAATGTTCCCAAAATTTGGCAAAAGGGATAAAATATCTCTTAAAATTGGCAAGGGCCCAAAGTGCTCCTAAAACCAGAAAGAAAGCTAAAGCAGTAAACATGAAAATTCTGTAATGAATGAAACGAGAACATGTGTATAGAGTGGATTTGTATTGATGAATTTGTAGGGTTACAATATATGTTTACAATTTTCCTCTGATTCAATCTTCAAATTTGATGTAGATGCGTAGGTTGTTGATCCAAGGATCGCGATGACTTGATCTCGGACGAACGATTGAATGATTGCTACAAGTTTTGAGCTTGAAACAATGCGTGGATGGTCTTCACCTCAAAGCTGCGGCAAAGGTGATGTTGATATGGGATTTCGTTGATTCAAGGGTCTTGGTGACTTGATCTTGAAACGAACGTCGTTACAAGTTTTGAGCTTGCAACAAAGTCTTGAAGGAATCGGCACAAGTGCTTGTAGATTCCTCAAGGGAATGCTTCGGCTTTGGTCGAAAGAAAGCTTTGGCTTTGGTTGTACGTTCTTTAAAGAGAGCTTTGACAGCGTATTAGTCTTCAAAGATTTGGTAGAGGTTCTTCTAAATGTAGAATTTTCGACCCCTTTGTGTGTCTTGGGTCCTTGTATTTATAGACTCCTAAAGCCATGCCTTCGGATGGATTTGGCCTTGATTTATATCTTGATTCGTCCATGGGAGAATTTAGGCATGTTTTGTGTCTTAATTTTAGCCACCTTCCTCATAATAGCCAAAATTTATAGGCCTTGTTGACTATTTTGTGAGCAATGTTCAATTCTTACTTGTTTTGTGAAGATGCTTTGGCTTTCTTTCTGGTTTTTAAAGATTTTTGGTCCTTTGCCGGTTTTAAGGGGGATTTTCTCCCTTTTGCCGATTTTTAGGAATGCTTTTGAGCTTCCTTTGCTTGATTTGTGCCACATTTTATTGATGAATTGTCCATTTGTGATGAGTCATATGCCATGTGGAGCTTTGTGATGCGTCATTTGTATGCAACAAGATTTCCATGTCTACAAATGCCCCCACTTCAAGGTGCGTTGTAGGCATGTGCTTGTTAAATGTATGAAACATGTTTTGAAGTCCTGCAATGTGAATGTTCTAACTCAAGGGTCATTGAGACTTGATCTTGAATTAATTTGCTTCTTCAAGGGCCGTTAGAGTTGTATTTCTTGAACAAATTTTTTTTTCAAGGGCCATAGAGGTGTATTTCTTGAATTGAAATGATGAATTTCGTTAAGGGATGTTGAGGTGTATTTCTTGAACGAAGCATTTCTTCAAGAGCCGTAGAGGCTTGATCTTGAATGCAATGAGAATTGTCTTGAAAGGCCATAGGCTTGATCTTGAAAGAAATGAAATTTTTCTTTAAGGGCCGTAGAGGCTTGATTTTGAAAGAAATGAAAATTTAAAATGGATAAAATGGCACATACTTATTGTGCATATTTGATTTTCCATAATCTTTGACAAAATACATTTGGTGTATTTTGAGACTTGGATTTTTTTTTCTTGTGGTTGTGGGAAAAAATGTTTTTCCTTCCTTAGGTAGGAACCTCCTTCAAATTCGGCAATGAAGGTGATTTCCTTCAAAGTGTTCAAAAGCTTTGGTGATTTCCTACAAGATTTTGGAAAGATTTAATGCTTGTCCTTGGGTAAGTAGGATATGAATTGTTTCCTTTCCCTTTATATTTTCCATGGCAAGGAGGGTGTTTTTCCTTTCCCCTTTTGTTTTCCATTGCAAGGAGGGGTTCTTTCATTTCTCCTTTTGTTTTCCACGGCAAGGAGAGGTTCTTTCCTTTGTCCTTTTGGAAATTTTGAAGCCCTTTCCTTTTTTTTTTTTTTTTGTTTCCTTTTCTTTTCTTTGCTGATTTTTGGTGCAAAAACAACATGCTTTTGTTTTGGGAAAATTTGAAGATTTGTCCTTGGTTTAGGAAGCATGTCATCTGACTTGCACGCCAAGTTTATGGTCGATTTCTCTTCTGAAAAATTCTGTAAAAATATTGCAAACGTAGTTTTATATCTTATCTTTTCAAGCATATATCGCACACCCCTAGGAAAAGTCGAGAAAGCCTTCAACTCGTCATTTTCCCACAGCTGCGCAGTTCTGAAGGGTAAAACAACTTTTGCGGGAATAACTTTGAAAACTGGAATGTTTGGCTTTAGGGAAAATTATGAAATTTGGATACAAGGATCATTAGCCTCTTCCAATTGGCCTTGCAACAAAGTTGAATTATCAACAAAAACGTTCTGCTTGCGCAGGTTGGCTGTAACTTGCCATTTTTTGCTTGGAATTTGCTTCCTTCTTTTGATTGGAATGTGCTTCCTTGTTTTGATTTTCCTATTGCTATTTGGGTATGTATTTCCCTTATAGCATTAGGAAGCAATTGACCCCTATTTATAGGACCATTGGATGTGTTTTTTTTTCATAATTCACATCCTTGTTGTGCACAATGCGTCACTTTTTACTGCATGGTGCTATGAAAAAGATTACAGCGAGGTTATGCTACGTAGTGCCTTTTGGTCACAGTTTTCCCTCGATGGTGATGCTTATGTTGGCTTGTTTGTTTTGTTGCAGCCATGGTATTTTTCAAGTGCTTTAAGAGCAATACCATCACCATTCATGCGAAGAAAGGCGATTCGCAGGATAGGGGAACGATGTTGAAACTTTGTGCATTGTTGACTAGCCCTACGACACTTGTTCTTCTTGCAAAAGACAATTCAATGCATATCAAGTCATGGTCTTCTGAAGTATCTTGGGAGGTGACGAATTTTGGTTGTCCGAATACGAAGAAGAAGACATGTTGGTCGAGGATTCTTGTCTTGAACCCTTCACACCATATTCGTGACAATTCACCGGCTTTGTTTGAGCTTCTTGGTGATCACATCTGTAGTGGAGCTATGACTTGGAATAACACTTTGCCGACTCCTAGAGAAGCCATCTTTGTTGAGGTTTATTGGGAGTGGCTTGAAGATGTCTTGAGCCGATCCAAAGATGTGCTTACCAACGTGGGCCTTTATCACGCTGTGTACACATCTTTGTTTAGTTATGATCACCATCCTTTCGTCCTTCGTGCGTTCTTTAAGCATTGGTGTTTAGCAACCAGCACACTTCAAATGTCACAATGGGAGATGTCGATTTCACTTTGGGATCTCCACAAGATAGGAAGCTTGCCGATCCAGGGTAAGTTTTACGACAAGGTTGTTCCTAGCGTGGAGGAATTTTCTCATTGCAATAGTCGAGGATTGCCTACAAGCTACCGCTATTTGTTTTTGGCATATCACAAGCTTTCCCAGGAGGCTCAGGGTAAGTCAGGCGTGAAGATTTCTTCATGGATTCGATTTTGGTATTAGGATGCCATGAAGTACAAGAAACCTTTGAAGAAAAGTGGCCGCAACAAGGCTACTAAGCCAAAGGGAGATCAGACCTATTAGCTGCCATTGGTTCAGCTAGACGCCGTTCCTCTGCCGAATTGAAAACATTTAAGGGTCTTGGCATAGCGTCAGAGCACGTGGAAGAATCTTACCTAGCTGCTTTCTTATCTTGTTGGCTTAGTAAGTTTGTTTTCCCCAAAGAAAACGTCAACCTTATCCATCCTGGAGTCTTCAAAGTGGCTAGCAAGATTGCTGCAAGTGAATCTTCTAGCTTTTCTGGTTTTAGCCAATATTTATAATGGCTTAAGTATCATTTTGAACTCGATGAGCACTGAAGATCGTGCTACAGTACTTGCCTACCACTATGTGTACGGTTAGTTAGGTGAGTACTTTGGCACCTATTTTTCTTCTTTGACTTTAGACTAGTTGGGGCTTTCTTCACCAACTGTAGACAAGCTGGGACCTTTGATGACAAAGTACTCTGGCGTGCTTTCTACAAAGAACTTTGATGATTTGTAGGTTTGAGCTTTGTTTAGAATAGATGATTTGCACCTTTGTTTCTCAGACTTGTCTTATCTCATAAGTTTTCGCTCGAGGTATGTTTCTTTGCGGCAAGGAGACTGATGTATTGTTCAGTCGTATAATCCTCACCATTTCAGCAGGCAATTTGGCTTTGTCCAACATGTGCCAGGCAAGCTGAAAGAAAACGCACAGTCGGAATCCTTGCAAGTCGTATATATGCATTGAGAGTCTTGTACTCGTGCATACACAAATGCCTCTATAACCTTGCCAGCCAAGGATGAGTTCAAGAGTAATCTAGTGACCTGTGCTTACATAGGTTGGTGGTCAAAGGTACACCATGAAGAATTGGGGATGACAAGTGGCACCAATTCTTCTCGTTCACACCATGATGTGCCAAGAGAAGGTTATTATGTGGTTCTTACGCAGCTGGCACCTTTTGATTAAGTGAGTGTAGCTCCTTTGCAAGGCGGACCTGTAGTTTTAACTCTTCAACGCCCGTGTTTATCTTCTCAAAATGGGGATGCTTCTGAAGAGGTGGGTGATGGAGTTGATTCACACGAAGATAAACTTATTTTGCGGCAGCATCAACAAGTTTTGAACAAACGACCACTTGAAGGTGCTCAGGATGATAACGACGTCAATTTTTGTCATACGACGAAGAAAGTGTTTAGACCTCTTCAGTTTGACGGTTGTATGTTACTTGAGAAAGATGTATGTATTTCCTTCTTTCTTGTGATTTCTTCTACTTTCCTTGGTTTAGCTTTTGTTTTTAACACCTTTCTTTGTCTTTTTTAGGCTGGGCCTTCTTGTTCCATTGATTTGGCGGACATGGGCATTCATTCCTTTACAAAGATGTTATTTGGAGGGAATCAACCTACAAACGAGGAGATTGGGGATCCGCTCGGTGAAGAGCTTGTTCCAAATCTGCCCAGTTGTCCAAGTTTACCATGTGTAGGTGAAGGTATGCAAAAGCCCATCATGCGTCTAACACCTTTGCCAGCTAGCTCTGAGATCTCTCTTAGAAGCCTGAACATTAGTGGCATTAAGTAGTTCATCCAATGCATCAACCTTCGCGCAACTATGGACATCAAGTGTCATGTTGAGAAGAGGATTGTGAAGTGCCAATTGGAGGACCTTGTGTTGCTCAAGGAAGACTTATCGAAGCTTGTTTCTATGATTGACAACCTTAATGTTGATTCCTCGCTCTTGAGAGTCAAGATTGCCAAAATTATGGCCGCCTCGACTGAGTATTCTTCCTTTCATGTTATTTCCTCAAAGAAGTTGAGTCTAGACGTTAGAGCTCAACAACTTGCAGTAATAGATTTATCAATTGCACAAGTTTGGTTTTCTTAACAAGCTGTTTTAGAAGGTTATCAAGGTACATGGACTTCTTTGGCTTCGGTCCAAGCACGTTTAGAAGCGTTTGCGCATGAGCGAGAGCAGTTGGAAACTGAAGCATCACGACCTCAAGGTGTTCTCTCGGAGCAGGAAGCTACACTTTCTCAGCATCAAGAGGAGGTTTCTTACCTAGGGTAAGAGAAAGGCGTGGCCATGGAAATGCTCACTTTGTCCCCCACTGATGTAGAGACTTTGAAGACTTCGGAAGGCTTGCTTGAAGATTGTCGCCGTAGTTTTACGGACATAGCTCACAAGTAGTGTCTTCCATTTTTTGTGCTTAAAGCCTTCTTTGTTTTTGCTCATTTTGTAATAAGGCTTTGTAGCCAAATTCTTCCTTTAAAGAAATAAAGTATTCACATTCTTGAATTTGTTCTTTATTCTTCAAAGTGTTTGTGTTTTTCTTGATCGTGTGACTGTACTTGAGGTTTTGAAGCTTCAAGTTGCCTACGTACCCTCGGTTAAGGAGGGATCAAGTCATGACGTAGTTCAAAGGAGTGATGGATTGTTTGTTTTTTTTTTTTTTCTTTTTTGAAGATTTTGGTGGTGATCTTGATGATAATTTTGATGGTGATTTTGGTTTTGTTTTGCCGTACACAGTTTATGCTCTTGTAGGCTAGGAGCATTTGGTGCTGTGTTGCAATTTTAGCTTGTGCAGGCAAGGAACTTTGTGCCATGTGCGGTTTAGGCTCGTATAGGCGAGGAGCTTTGTGCCGTTTGTAGTTTGGGCTCATGCAGGTGAGGAGCTTTGTGCTATGTGTAGTTTAGGCTCGTGTACGTGAGGAGCTTTGCTTGTTTGGTTTTAGGGGTAGTGACGCTTCAAGAATTTTCCATTGATGGGGCCGATCTTTAAGCCATCTTCCTCCATGATGAAGTAGACGCCGTTGGTGAAGACCTCTTGTATTACATAAGGTCTATCCCACTTTAACGAGAACTTGCTTTTTGTTTTGTGAGTTGTGATGATGGCTTTCGTAATGCCAAGGCAAGATCTCCAGTTTGGAAAGACCTTGGGTGGACCTTCTTGTTGAATGTTGATGAGTCCATATTATACTATATATTTGACCCTAATCTTAGTTATAATTTATTGGTTATTTTGTTAGAATTTTGATACTTTGTTATATATTTTCAATGTAGGACATTCGACTTCCTCTGGAGCAAAAAGTGATCAAACGGATGAATATTGGAGTGATTCCAATTGGATGATGTTCATGAATCTTTCAAGATGACTGCTCAAAATCCCAGATTTTTCTACCAGGCCATTTGACCGTGGTGATGAAATTAAGGCCCAGCGCGTAGCTTTCCCAGATTGACGTTTTTGGATGTTTTGGGTATTTTGGAGGTCAAGATAGCATATTTTGAGGAAGAATTCTTTAAGGATTTGTAGGGGACGTCTTCAGCTTTCAAAAGAGACCTTTTGGGACCAAATCGGAGTTGATTTGGTTGGTCAAAAGTTTGATTTTCTAAGAAGTCCGAATTTTTGTTTAAATAGGAAACCTTTTATTTTTTGTTTTATTATTTTATTATACTTCCTAGATTTATTTTAAGACCTTTTCTAGGAAGGATTTTATTTTTTAGTAATATAAATAAGGCTTTTTAGCCATTAGGTTAGAGGGGAGAATGCACACACTACTCTAGAGGGTTTTTGAAGTTTATTTTCTAGGTGTTTTCTATGTTTTTTTTCTATTTCAATAAAATTCCTTTTGTTTTATGGTTGTTCGTAACTAATTTCCATTTGCTAGGGCGATGCCTTGAGCCTTAGCATGATTATGTAGTTTTTATTTAATTGCTTATGATATTATACATGCATTACTTTGAATTATTAATCACTGTGCTTTAAACTGTCTCTATATCTTAATGCTTAGCTACCATTAGGATGTTTAGATAAGTAATCGGTTGCAATTCGGTCGGAATACCACCGGGGAATTGAGTATTGCTTCTTGTGATAGATAGTTGTAATTTCACCTAGAATGAATACCACGTCTAAGGGGTTGCATGGTTTTTCAAAGGGTTTTCACAAAGCGTAATGAGTCGTGCATGTTTATATTTTATCTGAATACCGTGTCTTAGGGGTTGCATGGGTAATTCATGAGTAATTAGTAAATCTACATAGGATTGTTAAGGGGACGGCGGAACCCTAGGCTTTTACAATTTGGTTTTCAAAACATTTTCCTTTGTTTTCTTTACTTTGCTAATTTCTTTAATCATTTTTAATTAAATTCGTTTTTATTATTTTTAAATTCAAAATCAACCTTTTCCAATCTTTTTTTTCAAATAATTAGCTAAGAATTAGTTTAAATACATATTATTCATTCAATCCCTGCGGAAAACGACCTTGCTTGAGCTATTTATATTACAACAACCTTGTTCTCTTGCAAATATTTTTAAGTGTTTTTATCTCTACTTATGCAGGTGGTAAAAATCCCAATCAAATACCTTGGATAGCCATGCTTGGTAGCATTCCAAGTGTTGTTGAGCTTCGAGCCTCATTTCGTCGATTGCTTCCAACTATTGAAGTTGTAGCTTTGTGTTTTCCTTTTCAGTCAAGCCTTCTTGTATACCTATCCTTAGTGAGGGGATTTGACTTTCGGGAGGCAGAACAACTTCCATGCCATATACAAGAGAATAAGGCGTAGCTTGGGTAGGAGTCTTATGTGTCGTCTTATATTCCCAAAGTGCTTTGCTTATTCTTTCGTGCCTATCTTTCTTTGTTTTGCCGATTACCTTCTTCAAGAGGTTGCACAATGTTTTGTTGAATGCTTCCGCAAGACCATTGGCTGGAGCATGACACATGGAAGACTTGTGCTACTTGAACTTGTATTTCTTGCAAAACTCATCCACAAGTCGGTTGGAGAACTGTTTTCCGTTGTCAGTGATGATGTAGTGAGGCACACCATATCGGTGAATGATATGCTCATTGAGATCATCAACCATGGCTTGCCCCCCATCCTTGAGCTGTTGTGGTGCAGCAGTGATGTCTTCCTCAGGGATTTCATCTTCTTTGTCTTCTTGGATTGTGATGTGGAAGACATCTTAGACCTCCTCTTTAGTGCTTTCTTCTCAGGCTTGTTAGCGTGAAGATTGGCCAGTGTGGATGATGGTGCACCTCTTTACCTTCAGTTTTCCTTTTGTGTCAACTTCTAAGGTTGCTTGGCGTTTCATCTTTGAAAGAATCGAGCTTCGAAAGTCGTCTTTTGGTGCTACACCGTTGAGCTTTTCTTTTTTTGGCGTTGTCTTCCTTTTTCTAGAAGGCTGCTTGGTTACTTCAAGTCTTTCTAAGGTCGACCGTCATGGAGGAGGGCTAGCCGTGTTGCTTTGTTTCTTAGGTTTTGACAACCTTTCGAAAGCAGAGCTTTGGGGTGTTGGCATGTTAAGCCACTTAAAGATGGAAGTTCGGTCTTGACCATTAATGCAATCAAGTGCTAAAATTCTGGGTTTTGAACTATTCTGCCTATCAAAGACTAACGTTCAAGGGGCAGGTTTAGGCTTATCTTGATTTTGTTCAATGCTCACACTAATGTGTTAAGCGCTAATATTTTTCGCTTTGCTTGAAATCTTCACTGGTGTATTTGGTGTGAAGCTAAGTCCAGCTTTATTATTATCAACTCTGTAACCATGCTCCTTCAACTTCTTTTGAGTCTCGGTGAGGTCACGTTCTTTATCATTGACGGTTTTTGCATTATTCTTTCCAAGATTTGAAGAGGAGGCGAAATCATACCCAGCTTTTGACATGCGTTTGTAAGTGTTTGGGTCGAAACCTTCTCTAGTCTTCTTGGTTGTAATAGAGTTTGGTTCCACCCCTTTGGCAATGGTTTTATGAAGCCTTGTGGTCATTTTGAAACCTTAACATCACATAGCTTTGTGAAAGGTAAAGCTGCATTTGTCTTAAGCAACTTTACATCATCTTTGTGCAACTGTGTGTCGGCTTTGCTTGTTCTAGTTTCGAATAGGGATTAAAGGTAAAGCTGCATTTGTCTTAAGCAACTTTACATCATCTTTGTGCAACTGTGTGTCGGCTTTGCTTGTTCTAGTTTCGAACGGGGATTGCCCATTCTTTATTCTCGACATTGGGATGTATCAAAAGACGGGTGTGTTTTGATCCTTTTGAGGCCATCACACTCCCTTTGATTGTTGTGGGCTTGGTAAGCTCACCATCGTTTATGCATGAAGATGGCACGGCTTCCTCTTTTTGCTTCTTGGGCACGACTTACCACTCCTTATTTTTGGGTGCAGCTTTACCTGTGGATTTGACCTCCTTTGGAATAGCTTCGGGTACCATGTCTTCATCCATGTAGAACTTGACGTCCGTGAAGTGTGATTCGGCTTCAGCGAACGACTTGATGTTGCCTTGTATCTGAAGGAAAATTTGTGAAAAACAAGTTCACTTGAGCAACATCAACAACATGCAATTAACAATTAAAAGGCGGAATCATGTTTATATGCACTCAAAAACAAAACTTAACCCATGAACTTCAAAGCGTAGTAGATAGGTGAACCAAGACTCAACTCAAAACAAAGTGAGTTGAGAAATCAATACCTTTGTAGATTCCTCTTTGCATAAGCAAAGGCTAATCACCCAAAGAGAGGGCCTTCATTCCTTGCATCTTAGATCCATGGATTTGGATGGATGAAAAGGTTTCTCCAAGTTCCCAAAATTGAGAACCTCTAATGATTCATCACCAAGGCATAATGAAGAAGAAATGAGTGACCTTGGAGGAGTTTGATTGCTAGATGATCCCTCCAAGGTGGCCTAAATTTTAGAGAGAAAGGAGAGCTTGTGTTCTCATCCTTTCCCCAAAAATTACCATATGTAAATTTTAGGCTATAAAGTCCTTTATATAGTCCCTTCAAATAAGTGACCTAATGGACCAAAAGCCCTATTCTTCTAACATGGCAAGCCTATAGGGTTTATTGGGCTTTCAAGCCCTTTGTTTATTCAAGTTGTCATACAACTTGAGTTAATGGGCTTGACATTCAAATCCCATTGGGCCTTGCGGCCCAAAACTAACCCGAGGTCTTTAACGAACTTATTCGTTTGATTAATTAACATATTAATTAATCCTAGCCTTACATAAATAATTAAACCATTTAATTATTCTTACTCATCTCCGTTGTTTCTTCAAACTCTACCTTACTCGGTGAACGATCCATTAGGTTCCTTTTAGCGAGGCAGTGGGCGATTAAAACTCTTTCTAATCGATTGTGAATTGAAACTTACTTTCAATTCTCCCGTTAGTGATAATACACTTTTAGGGCTTCCACAAACCATGGTTGACGCCTAGCAGCATGTCATGGTTACCCAAGCTAATCAGAAGAGGTGGAGAACCTATTCAGTTTTAGGATTACAAATGCAATACGGTCTTTCTCTAATACAATACTCTTGACCACATTGTTTGGTTTGATAGTTTATTCATGTCTACTATCCAATGTGAGTCTTGTGTTTATATGATTACCTTGAATGTGATTTGGAACACATTCCTAAATCTCATTCATACTTTGGCCAAAGATTCAAAATCATATCATAGAGTATTTTCCCTCAAACAGTTTGAAGGTTAGAGATCCCTTGTTGCGCATTCACTTGCCTCCATGGCTAAGTGGCTTAACCCCAACGATGCCATGGACACCCTCATGATGGAGTGACTTTGACATAATCAAAGATTAAGGACCTAACCACAAGACAACTGTGATGCCTCAGGTCAAAAGACTAATTTGCATTATCCCAACCATGAGTTCTCATGTGAGAGTGCTCCTTGAGAACTCTTCGTTGATCGTGTTCAGTGAACTCATTCTCTATTGAGCACCTACGTACTTGTCTTGATGTCACACACACCAATGACTCGAGACTAGTCACTCTCCCTGAGAGAAGACATAGTACGTACTGATCTTAACGGACTGTCAATGCCCAATTGACAATCCTATGATCAGGAACGTTTAGGATGTGTCAACGAAAGAATGGTCTCATGAATCTAACTTCTTTAGATCGCATTCTTCCAATCACATATTCCTTAGACTTATCATTTAAGCATATAACATTTATATGAGACGGCTCAAACAATAATGTTTGCCCTTAATATTAAACTAGATTAGTTTAACATGTGAAATGTCCATAAAGTATCATCATATGATTGGTTTTAGGGCACATTTCCAACAATGGAGGCAAGTGAATGCGCAACAAGGGATCTCTAACCTTCAAACTGTTTGAGGGAGAATACTCTATGATATGATTAAGAATCTTTGGCCAAAGTATGAATGAGATTTCGGAATGTGTTCCAAATCACATTCAAGGTAATCATATAAGCACAAGACTCACATTGGATAGTAGACATGAATAAACTATCAAACCAAACAATGTGGTCAAGAGTATTGTATTAGAGAAAGACCGTATTGCATTTGTAATCCTAAAACTGAATAGGTTCTCCACCTCTTCTGATTAGCTTGGGTAACCATGACATGCTGCTAGGCGTCAACCATGGTTTGTGGAAGCCCTAAAAGTGTATTATCACTAACGGGAGAATTGAAAGTAAGTTTCAATTCACAATCGATTAGAAAGAGTTTTAATCGCCCACTGCCTCGCTAAAAGGAACCTAATGGATCGTTCACCGAGTAAGGTAGAGTTTGAAGAAACAACGGAGATGAGTAAGAATAATTAAATGGTTTAATTATTTATCTAAGGCTAGGATTAATTAATATGTTAATTAATCAAACGAATAAGTTCGTTAAAGACCTCGGGTTAGTTTTGGGCCGCAAGGCCCAATGGGATTTGAATGTCAAGCCCATTAACTCAAGTTGTATGACAACTTGAATAAACAAAGGGCTTGAAAGCCCAATAAACCCTATAGGCTTGCCATGTTAGAAGAATAGGGTTTTTGGTCCATTAGGTCACTTATTTGAAGGGACTATATAAAGGACTTTATAGCCTAAAATTTACATATGGTAATTTTTGGGGAAAGGATGAGAACACAAGCTCTCCTTTCTCTCTAAAATTTAGGCCACCTTGGAGGGATCATCTAGCAATCAAACTCTTCCAAGGTCACTCATTTCTTCTTCATTATGCCTTGGTGATGAATCATTAGAGGTTCTCAATTTTGGGAACTTGGAGAAACCTTTTCATCCATCCAAATCCATGGATCTAAGATGCAAGGAATGAAGGCCCTCTTTTTGGGTGATTAGCCTTTGCTTATGCAAAGAGGAATCTACAAAGGTATTGATTTCTCAACTCACTTTGTTTTGAGTTGAGTCTTGGTTCACCTATCTACTAGGCTTTGAATTTCATGGGTAAATGTTTTGTTTTTAAGTGCATACAAGCATGATTCCGCCTTTAATTGTTTATTGCATGCAATTGATGTTGCTTAAATGAACATGTTTTTCACAAATATTCCTTCACTTCTACATCTCAGCTAAAGTCGTCAAGGGACAAGCCCTAGCAAACTTCCTTGCCAATCATCCAATCCCAGTCGATTGGAAAATCTCGGATGACTTACCCGACGATGAGGTGTTCTACATTGACATCTTCCCAACATGGCCAATGTTTTTTGATGGATTTGCATGAATTGATGGAATGGGGGCAAGAGTAGTATTCATGTCACCACAAAGACAAGTATTACCCTATTCCTTCTGACTAAACGAGTTGTGCTCCAACAACGTTGCTGAGTACTAAGCAGTGATTATTGGACTCCAAATGGCAATCGACATGGAAATCACATCGCTAAAAGTGTGTATGGCAACTCTAAGCTCATAATTAATCAACTTTTGATTGAATATGAAGTGAGGAAAGATGATCTCGACCCGTACTTCTGAGTAGCAACTCAAATGCTACAAAAGTTCGAGGCCGTGACGTTAGAACAAGTGCCAAGAAAAGAAAATCAAATGGCGAACGTTCCCACTAACTTAGCCTCAACTATGGTGCTAGGAGAAGATGAAGCTACAGACGTGCCAGTTTGGCAAGGATGGGTAATCCCGCATGTCACTAAAATGTTACTGGATGATACAAAGTCATCTCAGTACTTTCAGTTGACACTGAAAAAAGGAGACAACCGCTAATTGACTACTTGGAGCATGGAAAGCTTCTAGATAATCCTAGGCACGGCTCTGAAATATGTCAACGAGCACCTTGCTTCCTCTATTACAAAGAAACACTCTACCAACGCTCTTTTGAAAGAGTACTTCTAAGATGCCTAGGTGAGGAAGAAGCAAATCAAGCCATGGAAGAAGCACACTCAGGCGTATGCAGAGCACAACAGTCTGGACCAAAGCTACAGTACTCAAAAGAATGGGTTACTACTAGCCGAACATGGTGAAAAAACTACCTAGAATATACCAAGAAGTGCCAAGCCTGCCAATTCCATGCCAACTTCATACATTAACCACCTGAGCCATTACACCCTACAATTATTTCATGGTCGTTTGATGCATGAGAATTGGATGTTGTAGGACCAATTACACCATAGTCATCTGCAAGAGAAGCTTACATCCTAGCCGCAACGGATTACTTCTCCAAGTGTGCTGAAGCCGTAGCCCTAAGGCAATTCATAAAGGAAACTGTCATCTATTTCATCAAGGAACATATCATCCAACGATATGGTGTGCCTTGCTACATCATCAACGACAATGGAAAACAGTTCTCCAACCGACTAATGGATGAGCTCTACGAGAAATACAAGCTCAAGCAGCACAAGTCTTCCATGTATCATGCTCCAGCAAACGATCTCGAGAAAGCATTCAACAAAATGCTGTGCAACCTCCTGAAGAAAGTAAGCAACCAAACAAAGAGAGACTGGCATGAAAGAATAAGTGAAGCACTTTGGGCATATAGGACGACACATAGAACTCCTAAACCCTAAAGCCAATCGTTTGATGATACTTTACGGACATTTCACATGTTAAACTAATCTAGTTTAATATAAAGAGCAAAGATTATTGTTTAAAGCTGTCTGATATAAATGTTATATGCTTAAATGATAAGTCCAAGGAATATGTAATTGGGAGAATGTGATCTAAAGAAGTTAAATTCATGAGACTATTCTTTTTTGTATACATACCCTAAATGTTCCAGATCATAGGATTGCCAATTGGGCATTGACAATCTGTTAAGATCAGTACGTGTTATGTTTTCTCTTAAAGAGAGTGACTGGTCACGATTCATTGGTGTGACTGACACCAAGACTTAAGGAAATTTTGTTTGTCCTAGCTAAGAGCATGTGAGAACATTTGAACACATATGCAAACTAATAACACTTTAAAGTAGGCATGCATTAAAAAACAATTCTAAAACCCATGACTTTCAAAGCGTAGTGAATGGTGAACCACAAGACTCTTTCACAACATTAAAGAGAAGAAATGATTTTGAGATTCATTACCCTTGAAGCTCATCCTTGTTTACACAAGGGATTCACCCAAGTGGAGGGCCTTCAAGTCACCTCCTAGCTCCTTAGATCTTCCTTGTGATTTTCTTCCTTTTGATACACCTTTGCTCCTTGAGGATGTGAGGAAAGGATCTCCAAGAATACCAAAGGTTTAGTGTCTCTAAGTCTCCACACCAAGGATGAGGTATGAAGATGAAATGGATGACTTAGAGGAAGAAAAGATTGCTAGCTATTTTTCCCCTAAGTGGCCGGCCTCTTTAGAGAAAAAGAGAGAAAAAGGTTTCTCTTCTTTGCCTCAAGAAAACCCTAATGAGGCAGTGGCTATAAAGTTGCCTTTATACCACCTCACAAGTGAGTGGCGAACTTGTAATAAGTCAATCAACTTACTCTCCCTAAGTGGCCGGCTTTAGCTTTGTTTTTGGGCTATTTTTCCATTTAGTTTTAGTTGTCACACAACATAAACTCAATGGGCCTTATGGACCAAAAACCCTTTTGGGCCCTGAAACCCGAAACTAACTTAAAACCCCAATATGAACCTTTCGTATAATTAATTAACTAATTAATTAATCTTGACCATTCTCAATTAAACCATTTAATTGCTTATCCATCTCATTTATATTTCTTCACTTTCATCCTTACTCGGTGTACGATCCATTAGGTTCCAATTAGTGAGGCAGTGGGTGATTGTTACTCTTAATGATTGATTGTGAATTGAAACTACATTTCAATTCTCCCTTTGATGAAGATTAGTGTTTGCTAATCTTTAGGGCTTCCACAAACCATGAGTCACACCTAGCAGTATGTCATGACTACCCAAGTGATGCGAGAATTACTTGACACTCAAATTAAACCCTCGTTTGACAATTGTAGTAGAATGGATAAGTGAGGGATCATTCTAGACCGGGGATTAGGAGGGCTTGCTAAAACCTTCTAAATTGACTTAAAAACATAAAAACACAATATAAAACACTATTTAATGCTCGAAGAAAGCAAAACTAAAAATAAGAAAGATTAAGACTAAGACTTCAACGAAATAGGGGGGAATTGGGTTTGGACGAAAATTGAAATAACGAAACAAGTTAATAACTAGACAGAATGTAAATATGAAATTGATGAAATAAGATGGTTGGTGAATTAGCTAGAGGTTCTTTCTCCACACATGATATTTATGCATATGAATCAATTTCCAGTTATTCCTTCATTGAATTATGAACGACAATGCCCCAAATTAACCGTGACATCACTAGTTAACCCTCAGATTTTCCTTATATTATTGGATTGGATGGCATCATTCGACAACCCAAAACATTCTCAAAAGTTCCCTACATGTCATCATAATAGAGATACAATCGAAGATCATTAAGAATAATGAAAACCATAAGCATTGACAAAGCACTTGCAACTATGACATCATGTTACTCATGCTAAGAATTAAACTTAACGCGATCGTGACAAGCGACCTTCACTACTTTCAAGTATAAGTTAGTAACGATTATGTGAAACCTTCTTAAACTTTAGCCACATATTCATGCATGCTAATTAAGTGTCGACCCTCAATCAACAAACACAAATAAGTTAATCATCAAATAGTTAAGCCAATTGCATTCACGAATCAAGAGTTCATAACCGGAATTCATCAATTCATATTACATAAATAATCATGGTATTGAAATCACCCCTAGCCAAAAAGGGTTTAGTTCCTCATAACTTTGAAATCAAAGAAACACCTAAACATTCCAACAACTCAAACGTGAATTGTATGAACGTTTAGGCCCTCTTATCTTCCATTCCTCATATTACAAAACAAAGAGAATTGAATTTAAACATTGAAATCAAAGAAACGCGTAAACATTCCAACAACTCAAACGTGAATTGTATGAACGTTTAGGCCCTCTTATCTTCCTCTTTATTGTGGCACAAGAACTAAGGGATGTTGTAGGTGTGTTGAATGGATTGGGGGATTATGGAAATGGAAGAAATGGAGGAGAAATGGAAGGGAAATGGAGAGAAACTCACGGCTAGGGAGAAGATGGAAGTGTTTGTGGTGTGTTGTGTATGAAATGAGATGATGCTTGAATGAATGAATGCAAGGGTATTTATAGGAGGAGTGGAGGTGCATATGGCTATTTGTTTAATGTGTTTGTGTATTATGATGAATGCATGTGAGTTAAAGAGGGAGAATGTGGTGAAATGATGAAGTAGGAAGGTGGAAATGCATGTGAGATGTTGGAAAGGAAATGGGAATATAAGTAGGCCACGGCATGGGAGTTGTTTTGTTGGTGTAAATGTGCCATGGTTGCAATGATGAAGAATAAAGGGTGCATGTGGGGTGGAATTGAATGAATGCAAAGTGAATGAATAATGAAATGAGTTAAAGAGGGAGAATGTGGTGAAATGATGAAGTAGGAAGGTGGAAATGCATGTGACTTGTTTTTGGAATAAAGAATGAATGGTGGAATGATGAAGAGTTGCATAAAGAATGCATGTAGGGTTAGCTAGGTTGGCTTTGTTTGGGTGCATGTGTGTTAATGGTGGTTTTGCATGTGAATTGATGGATTGTTTTTTATGGAATTGATGGTTCTTTGCATGGCTTTTGAAGTGATTGTGGGCTTTGGAATTAGAAGGAAATGCATGGCCTTGGGGTTGGCTTAAGAGAGAATGGGCTAGGCCCTTTGTTTTATGTCCAAAATGAATACAAGGCCTTCAAATTCGTCCAACACTTTGGCTCCAATCATATGCTATCCATTCCAAGCCCAATTTTGCTCCAAAATGCTCCAAAATGCATCTTTTTGCTTCCTTAGCCATATGAACCTAAAAACACACGAAAATGGCTTAAACTACTAAAACAACTATGAATTAACAACATAGATGCATGAAAACAAGCTAAGTAAGTCGCCTAAATATGCTCCTATCAAACTCCCCCACACTTATCTTTTGCTAGTCCTCGAGCAAAACAGAATAAAAACAAATAAACAAAACGACACTAAACACGTAAAACACAACCTACACCTTCCAACAATCGTTTCAGAGATTTCCAATGCACATGACAAGTTAAAAATCATTATTCCCACAGAATTTAGCCATCTTTACCCTTAAGTACATTCTTAATCATAGTCACCACATACTAGTTCATAATTAAGCATTTAAAACCATGTTTTGAATGTAGTAACATGCCTTAGAGAATTTGCTCAATTCCTTACAAGATATGCACTCAATTTTTACTCAGATTTTTTTAACTACACACCCTAATCTAGTCATATGTGAGAAGATTGATGTAAACATGAAAACGAACACTCACATATATGTATCACAAAGAACGCAATTTTTGGAGTTAATAAGCATGTTTAGATTATGATCTCATGAATGGAATGCTACTACTTAGACGCGAGAACCAGTGACACCATATGCTCATACCAAGTTCAAACTCCACAAATTGAAACACATAACACTCAAGATTGAAGTCACGGGTTGTAATGGGGCTTGGGGCGTGTGGATAACAAAGAAGGGATATGGAAAACAAAGGTTCTCAAAGAAATAGTGAGCAAGGCAATTGAATCAACTTAGAATTCACTTTTGAATGAAAACTCAACTTTGGAACAAAAGGGAGAATTTAGACAATTTTGGGCCAGAATTGGTGTTTTGAGCCCTTTCTTCAATCACTCATTTTTTTCAAGCTCTTTTTTATTTCTTCTTCTTTTTTTTTTTTTTTTTTTTTTTTTTCTTTTGAAACTCAAAACATACTTAAGAACAAGCATTCCTTCCCCCACACTCATTTTCTTGCATAATGTAACTCAAAAGGAATTCATTTAAGCATGCTCACTATCTTTTAAGAACAAGGGTAAGGACGGTCATATTCTAGGTTAGGTGAAGATAAAGTGGGTTAACAAAGAACATGGGCTAACATGGCTCAACGGGGGTAAAACTTACAACATATACGAAATATGGGAAGTGAGGCTATTTGGCTATGGTGGCAACTACACAACTTCATCTTGATATATGTTATGCAAATCAATAACATGCTTTGAATGAAATGGGCATGAGTTCTAGCATTTGGAACTATATGATGAAATGCCTTCTAAGTAGTAACCAAGCAAAGAATAATGAGATCATGCAACGACTTTAGAAAACAAGAAATCACAGATTATACTCTCCAAAGAACGTTATAGGCTCAAGTCTCTCAGGGTTGTAGCGTTTGTTTGAGTTCCTTCCTTCAAGCATGTTACATAACTAATTTTTTTTTTTTATTTTTTTTTTATGATTGCATGTGAAGTCATACATTATAACCATAACCAAGCATATACCAAGAGTAAATCAAACTTTTCTCCATGTTTATAACTCTTTTTAACAGTCATGCAATTAGAAACCAAATCCTTATCATTGTGTTGGAAGGTGACCTACGACACAAAAACGACTCAAAACACTCTTTTTAGGCTTTTCAAAACATGTTTTTCAAATTTTTATGTGATTTTCGAATTTTTAAGTCAAAACACACTAAACACACTTAAAAACAGCAAGAAACAACATTTGAAGTTATGGTGGATAAAACCCTACGAATTTGCATCAAAACACTTTAGTAACTCCCCCACACTTAAAACAAACATTGTCCTCAATGTTAAAAACCACACTAAACACAAACAAACATATAAACATCAATTAAACATACTAAACATGGCAGAATGTATCTAACAAAGAGAAGAGTTTAGAGATGCAAATCTGGTTATGGAGTTTTCGTTCCATCTTCTCCTTGGTGATTGCAGTGAGGCTTGGATCTTTGTGATTCCACAGGCTTACTCTTGAACTGCGCTGCTCCCATCGTTGATTTTCCTTTGTGCTACTCTTGAACTGGGCAGCAGGCTTCCTTTGGTCTCCCCCGAAGGTCTGAGCTTCCTCCTCTTATCTGTTTCTTTGTTCAATCTCTCCAATTTGTATTGAAGAGGGTTAGAGGATAGCTCAGCAAAGTTAGGTAAGCAACCAGGGAATAGAGTCCAGATAGACTCCAAGTGCCGGCTGATTGCTTCTTTCACTTTGCCATGCAAGTAATATCAAGGACAAAGGAAAAGACAGGGAAAGAGCATGATATGAGATACCTTTGCTTTTGCCCTTGATGATATGAGATACCTTTGCTTTTGAAGAAGCGGTGAATGAATCAGCACATGTATTTGTGGTGCTGTTTCCTCCTGGGTCATCTGTACTCCAGGCATCTAGTATCATCTTTGGGGAAGAAGAAAGAATGGAGTATTTCGAAAGGCTTTGTTGGGAGTGCGCCCTCAGAGGTGAGAAAGAGTTGGGCATTTTCTTCAGTTCTGTCTTGCCAAAAAAAAAAAATGAAGGTCGACATATATAGGGAATTCAATAGCAAGTGGTGATACTGTTCTTTTACCGTTGTCGACAAACATTTTGATCCCGCAAATCCGGCTTTTTGGAATAGTGACGACTCTTCGATCTTTGAAGACGCCTCTTCGATAAAGCTGCACGCGTTTTCTGAAAAGCAGATAAAGCGTCGCCGAACTTTGCGCTTGTCGGCTAAAGACGTGTAGTTGCGATGATGGCCTCCACGTGTTGAACGCGTTTTCTGAAAAGCCGAGGCTTTTTGAATCGATGGACGCGTTGCCTTGGCTTTTTATAGAGCTATCGATCACCGCCAACTTACACACTCTGAAGATTTTCCATTCTTGAAACTCGTCTCCGGCCCTTTGAAAATCTACTCCGTCCACCCCTTCTCTTTTAACTTCGTGAACAATGGCTAGCTCATCCAACCCATCGAACCTTTGCTTAGATTTGAGTCTAAGCAGTGATCCGGTCGCGTCTCGTCAGGGTAAGGTATGGTGCCCGTCTTTCTTATCTTCCCATGGCCCTCTTACAGATGAGGACTCTGTGATGACGGATCCCACAACGGCTACGATAGTGGCTCGGAACCTCCTCACTCCCAAAGACAGTCAGCTGCTTTCAGGACGGTCCGATGAGTTGGCCGTTCAAGAATCCCTGGCTCTGAGTGTTCAGTGCGCTGGCTCTGTGTCCAACATGGGCCAACGCCTTCTTGCTCGCTCCCGACAGGTTGAATCCTTGATGGCGGAGGTGGAGAGTCTTAAGCAGGAGATCAAACAGCTTAAGTACGAGAACCGAAGTTTGCACGTGCTTGCCAACAATTATTCAACAGGCATGAAGAGGAAGCTTGATGAGCTTGATGACCGTCAACGGTTTGCAGCTTTCTTCCAGAGGCACCTCTTTCCTGGGTCATCCAGCGTTCCACCAAGGTTTGGGGCCTTGAATGATCTATCTTCGGTGCCTCCCACTCCTATGCCTCCTGCTCCGATGCCTCTTGCTCCGATGCCTCCTGCTCCGATGCCTCTTGCTCCGATGCCTCTTGCTCCGAGAGTGTTGCCACGTAGTGGGGCCTCACGTACACAACCTTTGTAAAGGCTCCATCTTTCTGCCATGTTTAGATACAATTGTAATTTATCGAAAAAATCAATGAACAAGCAAAAGTTTTATTTACTGTATTGGGTTGCCTCCCAAGTAGCGCTTTCTTTTACGTCTTGCAGCCGGACGAGTACTCTCTTCAATCTTCATTTGAGCCCACGGAATGGAAAGGAATGTCTTCCACCACTTGCCCCACACCATGCTCGTAATATGGCTTCAACCGATGCCCGTTCACCTTGAATTCTACGCCATTCCTTAAGCTTTTTATGTGGACTGCACCATAAGGTAAAACGTTAGTAACAACAAACGGGCCAATCCATTTAGAACTCAACTTACCAGGAAACAAACGTAGGCGAGAGTTGAAAAGTAACACTTTCTGCCCAACTGTGAAGGTCTTGGTTCGAATCATTTTATCATGGAATGCTTTGGTCTTGGCTTTGTACATCCGGGCATTCTCATAGGCTTCATTCCGAATCTCCTCAAGTTCATTCAATTGGAGCTTCCTATGAACTCCCGCTGCATCTATGTCCATGTTGAAAGTCTTCACGGCCCAATGTGCCTTGTGCTCTAACTCTACGGGCAAATGACATGGCTTACCATAGACGAGCCGAAAAGGTGACATCCCAATGGGTGTTTTGTACGCCGTACGATATGCCCACAGTGCATCATCTAAACGTAAGCTCCAATCCCTCCTTGTTGGTCCAACGGTCTTCTCCAAAATTTGTTTGATTTCTCGGTTAGACACCTCGGCTTGGCCATTTGTTTGAGGATGGTAAGGTGTGGAGACCTTATGGTTGACATGGTACTTTCTTCGCAACGCCTCAATGGTCCGACTGCAAAAGTGAGACCCTCCATCACTTATGATTACTCTTGGCATTCCAAACCTAGCAAAAATGTTAGTTTTCACGAAATCTGCAACCACCTTAGAATCGTTAGTACGGGTGGCTTTTGCTTCCACCCATTTAGAAACATAATCAACGGCTAGCAAGATATAAGTGAAACCATAAGATGGAGGGAAAGGGCCCATGAAATCAATGCCCCAAACATCAAAAATTTCAACATTAAAGACAGGGGTTTGCGGCATTTGGTCCTTGGTACCTATGTTACCCATTCGTTGGCAACGATCACAAGACATACAAAAGGTTCTAGCATCCCTAAATATAGTCGGCCAATAAAAACCACACTCTAGAACCTTGAGGGCAGTGCGTTGTGTGCCAAAATGACCACCACATGCATATGTGTGACAAAAGCTTAGAATTGAGTGAAATTCAGAATCATGCACACATCTACGTACAATTTGATCTGAGCAATACTTCCACAAATAAGGGTCATCCCAAACATAGAAACGTGCATCATTTTTAAGCTTATCACGTTGGTGCTTGTTTAGTTCATTTGGAAATTGTTTAACCACCAAGTAATTCACTAAATCTGCATACCATGGTTCACTTACCTCAATGGATAGCAGCTGCTCATCGGGAAAAGTTTCAGGGATAGGTACGGCATGTTCATGCTCCTCGTGGATCATTCGGCTTAAATGGTCAGCCACTACATTCTCGCTTCCTTTCTTATCCCGGATTTCAATATCAAATTCTTGAAGAAGAAGAATCCAACGGATAAGCCTCGGCTTTGCTTCCTTTTTCGTGAGCAAGTACCTCAAAGCTGCATGATCAGAATAAACGATTACTTTAGTACCAATTAAATATGAACGAAATTTATCTAAAGCAAAAACCACAGCTAGAAGTTCTTTTTCCGTCGTGGAGTAGTTCAATTGGGCATCATCGAGAGTCCGAGAGGCATAGTATATGACATGCGGCCGCTTGTCTCTTCTTTGTCCTAGAACAGCTCCTAATGCATAGTCGGATGCATCGCACATGAGCTCGAACGGAAGGCTCCAATCTGGAGGTACAATAATGGGGGCCGAGACTAGCTTCTCCTTGAGTTGGTTAAATGCCGAATTACACTCTTCATCAAACTTGAATGGCACATCTTTTTGAAGCAATCGGCAAAGAGGGTTGGACATCTTGGAGAAGTCCTTGATAAAACGCCTATAGAACCCTGCATGGCCAAGAAACGAACGTACCTCTCTAACCGAAGTAGGAGAGGGTAAGTGACGTATAAGGTCTATTTTCGATTTATCTACTTCAATTCCTTTTTCTGAAACAATATGTCCTAAAACTATACCTTGTTTCACCATAAAGTGACATTTCTCCCAATTCAAGACAAGGTTAGATTCAACACATCATTTCAAAATTAAGGTCAGATTATCCAAGCAATTATCAAATGAATTCCCAAACACACTGAAATCATCCATGAAAACCTCAATGATCTTTTCAACAAAATCGGAAAATATACTTACCATACACCTTTGGAAAGTGGCCGGTGCGTTGCATAAGCCAAATGGCATGCGACGATAAGCAAATGTTCCAAAGGGACATGTGAATGTGGTCTTCTCTTGATCATCCGGGGCTATCACAATTTGGTTATATCCAGAGTATCCATCAAGAAAACAGTAAAAAGCATGACCGGCTAACCTTTCGAGCATCTGGTCGATGAATGGCAAAGGAAAGTGATCTTTCCTAGTCATGGCATTTAGCTTCCGGTAATCGATACATACTCGCCATCCAGTCTGAATGCGTGTAGGCACGAGCTCATTCTCATCATTCTTGATAACAGTTACTCCGGACTTCTTGGGAACGACTTGAACTGGAGAGACCCAACGACTATCGGAGATAGGGTAGATCACTCCGCAATCCAAAAGCTTGATTATTTCCTTCTTCACCACTTCCATCATCGGCGGGTTGAGACGGCGTTGAGCCTCTCGGGATGGCTTAGTCCCTTCCTCGAGAAGTATACGGTGCATGCATGTGGTAGGGCTTATTCCTTTAATGTAGGCCAAAGTCCACCCTATGGCCGTTTTGTGTTCTCGCAGCACCCTCACAAGCTTCTCCTTCTCCATTGCCGTGAGACTTGATGAAATGATGACGGGCAATGTTTCGCCTTCTCCCAAAAACACATATTTCAAATGGTCCGGCAACGGCTTAAGTTCAGGCGATGGTGCCTGAACAACAGAAGGTAGCATCTTAGTGGAAACTGAATTTGAAAGTGAGAGTGGAACCTTACCATATTATTGTGGCAATGACTCAAGGGCTGCCACAACCTCAATTATTTCTTCACTAGAACCCATGGCAAAGAATTCCTCCTCCTTGCCGTGGCCTTTCATTGGCCCAAATCCGTCATTTTTGCACTCTATGGCCTTAGTGATGGTTGTTTCCAGGGCGTCCTCGTTCAATTCTTCAAGGTATACCTGCGCCAAAGAATCGATAACATCAATGGAAAAACAAGAATGGTCATCAACGGGATATCTCATAGTTTCAGAAATATTAAAATCAATCACTTCCCCATCGAATTCCATTGTCAAGGTGCCTTTGTATACATCAATCTTCGTTCGGGCCGTCTTCATGAATGGCCTACCAAGGAGAATCGGCAAAGATGTAGAATGGGCTGAATCCTCCATGTCTAGGACGTAGAAATCAGCCGGAAAAATTAAATGGTTCACCTGCACAAGCACATCTTCCAAAACTCCTTTTGGATACGCGTTAGAACGATCGGCCAGTTGTATAATTACACCATCTTGTTTTAATTCACCCAAATTCATAGATGCATAAATAGAATAAGGCATGACATTTATGGATGCACCTAAATCAAGCATGGCATGTTCAAAACTATTATGTCCAATCACACAAGGAATCGTGAAACTACCGGGGTCTTTGCACTTGGTAGGCAGTTTACGTTGCAAAACAGCGGACACATTCTCGCTTACCTTCACTACCTCTTTGTTTGCCCTTCTTCTCTTTGTATTGCATAGGTCCTTGAGGAATTTAGCATACTTTGGAACCTGTTTGATTGCATCGAGAAGCGGTACGTTCACTTGCACCTTCCGGAACGTTTCAAGAATGTCCTTCTCGCTTTCTTCCTTTTTTTCTTGCATGAACCTGCGAGGAAAAGGTACATTGGGCAGATTAGGACGTGAAGTACATGAATTTGAATTTAAATTACCTGATTTGGCCGAGTTAAGGTGATTGGGGGTCTGCGGCATTGGGTTTTTCACTATTTCCGTGGGTGAGCTAGACACTTCCTCAGGTTGTGTCGTCTCTTCATCTACTTTCTGGGCAGATTTGGGATTGTTTGGCTCTGTCCCAACTTCTTTTCCACCCCTTAGGGTGATGGCCTTGGCGGATTCGAATCCTCCCTTTGGATTGACTGTGGTTGAGCTAGGAAGCTTTCCTTGCTCTCTAATCTGTCCAAGGAACTCAGAAATCTGCCCTATTTGTTTCTTCATATCCATCATCTCCTTCTCGTTATTTTCTATCCGGTTGTTTTGATTTTGCAACCCCTGCGAAATAGAGGTTAGTAATTTCATAGCTTGATCACTTTCCAAGGACGTACCTGAATGAGATGATGCCGAAGGTTGTTGGGGTTGTTGGGGTGCATACGGCTTGGAATAAAAACCAGGGGGGTTTGGCCTAAATCCTCCTTGTTGGGCAGCTTGTTGTGGCTCCCTCCATTTGAAGTTTGGATGGTCCCTCCATCCGGCATTGTAAGTGTTCGAGTATGGGTTGTTTTGATTTTGTCCTTGGAAACCAATTGCATTGGCAGATTCCCACCCACCATTCTCGATTAGTTGAGGGCACTTGTCGGATGGATGCCCTTGAATTGAGCACACGCCACAAACTTGGTGTTCTTGTGCTTTTGGACCAATCACAACCTGAGAAACAAGAGAAGTAAGATTAGCAAGTTGTGATTGAATTTCAGAAATAGCACTAACCTCATTTACACTTTGTTGCCATGGGGCTTCCCTTTGGCCCACTCTTTCATATTGTTGAGCGTTGAGCGCTCGGTTGGCTATGAGAATCTTGGCATCCCTTGGTGTTTTGTCCACCAATGCTCCTCCTGCTGATGCATCAAGCATTTGACGTTCGATAGGAAGGAGGCCCTCATAGAAATATTGAAGGAGAAGTTCCTCCTTCATTTGATGTTGAGGACATGAAGCTACAAGGCCCTTGAAGCGCTCATAATAAGCCGGGAATGTCTCACCATGATTCTGTTGAATACCACTAATTTTCTTCCGTAGGAGAATCACTCTCGAAGTAGGGAAGAATTTCTCCAAGAAAGCACGCTTCATACTTTCCCACGAAGTCACAGTTTCCGGGGCTAGTTCGTAGAGCCAATCTTTGGCCTTGTCCATAAGTGAAAATGGAAAGGCCTTCATCTTCAATATACTCTCGTCCACAGTGACGGGGGTCATGCTCGAACAAACCACCTCGAACTCCTTCAAGTGTTTGTTGGGGTCTTCCATAGACAAGCCATGGAACTTCGGAATATGGTGTAACAAACTGGATTTGAGTTCAAACACCTCAGTCTTCCCTTCTGCAGCCGTGGGGTATTGGATACAAAGAGGCAATGCATTATCCAAACCCGAGGCCGAAAGCTCCTTGATGGTTCTATTATCTGCTGCCATGGCTTGTTCTTCTTAAAAAATCTGATCCGTGGGCTTTTCTTCTACACCTACTTCGTCTTCTTCAAGCCCAGGTTGTGGTGGAGGTTGTGGTGGCTCTTGTTGACTCCTCGTTCTCCTCAAAGTGCGTTCAAAATCACCGTCAAAGCCGGAGATGCTTTCTATAATAGGCCGAGAGCTACGAGTCATACACAGTACCTGAAAAACAAGAAAACAAACAAACTAAGAATCTGAAATAAGAATGCACGAAAAACAAAAAAAAAATAAATAAATAAATAAAGACAAGGGACTAGCAAAGTTGCTAATCCCCGGCAACGGCGCCAAAATTTGATGCGAGAATTACTTGACACTAAAATTAAACCCTCGTTTGACAATTGTAGTAGAATGGATAAGTGAGGGATCGTTCTAGACCGGGGATTAGGAGGGCTTGCTAAAACCTTCTAAATTGACTTAAAAACATAAAAACACAATATAAAACGCTATTTAATGCTCGAAGAAAGCAAAACTAAAAATAAGAAAGATTAAGACTAAGACTTCAACGAAATAGGGGGGAATTGGGTTTGGACGAAAATTGAAATAACGAAACAAGTTAATAACTAGACAGAATGTAAATATGAAATTGATGAAATAAGATGGTTGGTGAATTAGCTAGAGGTTCTTTCTCCACACATGATATTTATGCATATGAATCAATTTCCAGTTATTTCTTCATTGAATTATGAACAACAATGCCCCAAATTAACCGTGACATCACTAGTTAACCCTCAGATTTTCCTTATATTATTGGATTGGATGGCATCATTCGACAACCCAAAACATTCTCAAAAGTTCCCTACATGTCATCATAATAGAGATACAATCGAAGATCATTAAGAATAATGAATACCATAAGCATTGACAAAGCACTTGCAACTATGACATCATGTTACTCATGCTAAGAATTAAACTTAACGCGATCGTGACAAGCGACCTTCACTACTTTCAAGTATAAGTTAGTAACGATTATGTGAAACCTTCTTAAACTTTAGCCACATATTCATGCATGCTAATTAAGTGTCGACCCTCAATCAACAAACACAAATAAGTTAATCATCAAATAGTTAAGCCAATTGCATTCACGAATCAAGAGTTCATAACCGGAATTCATCAATTCATATTACATAAATAATCATGGTATTGAAATCACCCCTAGCCAAAAAGGGTTTAGTTCCTCATAACTTTGAAATCAAAGAAACACCTAAACATTCCAACAACTCAAACGTGAATTGTATGAACGTTTAGGCCCTCTTATCTTCCATTCCTCATATTACAAAACAAAGAGAATTGAATTTAAACATTGAAATCAAAGAAACGCGTAAACATTCCAACAACTCAAACGTGAATTGTATGAACGTTTAGGCCCTCTTATCTTCCTCTTTATTGTGGCACAAGAACTAAGGGATGTTGTAGGTGTGTTGAATGGATTGGGGGATTATGGAAATGGAAGAAATGGAGGAGAAATGGAAGGGAAATGGAGAGAAACTCACGGCTAGGGAGAAGATGGAAGTGTTTGTGGTGTGTTGTGTATGAAATGAGATGATGCTTGAATGAATGAATGCAAGGGTATTTATAGGAGGAGTGGAGGTGCATATGGCTATTTGTTTAATGTGTTTGTGTATTATGATGAATGCATGTGAGTTAAAGAGGGAGAATGTGGTGAAATGATGAAGTAGGAAGGTGGAAATGCATGTGAGATGTTGGAAAGGAAATGGGAATATAAGTAGGCCACGGCATGGGAGTTGTTTTGTTGGTGTAAATGTGCCATGGTTGCAATGATGAAGAATAAAGGGTGCATGTGGGGTGGAATTGAATGAATGCAAAGTGAATGAATAATGAAATGAGTTAAAGAGGGAGAATGTGGTGAAATGATGAAGTAGGAAGGTGGAAATGCATGTGACTTGTTTTTGGAATAAAGAATGAATGGTGGAATGATGAAGAGTTGCATAAAGAATGCATGTAGGGTTAGCTAGGTTGGCTTTGTTTGGGTGCATGTGTGTTAATGGTGGTTTTGCATGTGAATTGATGGATTGTTTTTTATGGAATTGATGGTTCTTTGCATGGCTTTTGAAGTGATTGTGGGCTTTGGAATTAGAAGGAAATGCATGGCCTTGGGGTTGGTTTAAGAGAGAATGGGCTAGGCCCTTTGTTTTATGTCCAAAATGAATACAAGGCCTTCAAATTCGTCCAACACTTTGGCTCCAATCATATGCTATCCATTCCAAGCCCAATTTTGCTCCAAAATGCTCCAAAATGCATCTTTTTGCTTCCTTAGCCATATGAACCTAAAAACACACGAAAATGGCTTAAACTACTAAAACAACTATGAATTAACAACATAGATGCACGAAAACAAGCTAAGTAAGTCGCCTAAATATGCTCCTATCACCAAGCTAAGTAGAAGTGGTTGGAGAACCTATCCAGTTACAATTATAATGCAATACGGTCCTTCTCTAATACAATACTCTTAATCACATTGTTACTATCCAATGTGATACTTCTCTATATGATTCAATTGAATATGATTTAGAACAAACTTCCTAAGTCATATTCGTATGCTTTGGCCAAAGATTTCCAAATCATATCTCAGAGTATTCTCCCTCCACCATGGAAGGTTAGAGATCCCTTGTTGTGCATTCATATGCCTACATGACTAGATAGCTTGACCCTAACAATGCCGTGGACACTCTTGATGGAATGTCTTTGACATGATCAAAGATCAATGACCTAACCATTAGACATCTATGATGCCTCATGTTGAAGGACTATTTTGCATATTGCAACCTATGATTTCTTACATGACTTATATGTTCGAACTCCTTTTTTATCGTTGCTCAGTGTACTCAATTACTTTTTGAGCACCTATGTGTTTGTCTCAGTGTCTAACACTAAATGACTTGAAACTAGTCATACTCACGCTTGAGTTAACATAATACATACTAACCTTAGCAGATTGTCAATGCCCAATTGGCAATCCTATGGCTAGGAACATTTTAGGAATGAACATAAAAGAAAGGTCTTGTTAATCAAACTTACTTAGACCACTTCTCTCTTAGATTAAATAGATTCCTTGGATTCCTTTATTGCTTAAACACATAATACAATAAAGAGTGATTAACAATAAGCTTTTCCCTTCATTAAACATATAATAGTTTAACAAAATAAGTATTCCAAAAGCTATTACATCAAATGAGTGGCTTTGTGGGCATACTTCCAACAATCTCCCACTTGCACTCAAAGCCACCTTCCCATGTATCTAATTCCCATCATTTCCATATGGTGGTCAAGTTGGATTTGAGACATTAGCTTCGTCAGTGGATCTGCTATGTTATCAGTTGAGGCAACATTGAGGATGTTGACTTTCCCCTCGGCAACATATCTTCTAATGATATTAAAGCATATGTCAAAATGCTTGTTCTTTTGATGAGCCCTGGGTTCCTTAGCTTGAGTTATCGCCCCACTATTATCACATGTCGCCCCACTATTATCACAGTACAAAGTTACTGGTGATGTAATGTTGGAACCACTCCAAGTTCAATAATGAATTTCTTCATCCTAAACGCTTCTTTGTCGGCATCAGCTATAGCGACATATTCAACCTTCATTGTGGAATCAACAATTACATCTTCTTTCTTGCTTTTCCAGCTGACAGCCCCACCATTCTGAGTGAACACATATCCGGAGTTGGAACTTCTATCCTCGATGTCAGATTGGAAATCTGCGTCTGTATAGGCTTGCACTCTGCCCAGTGTTCTGATGTTAGGTTAGATTGATATCGACTAGTAATGCTCATAGCATATGTGATATCAGGCGTTGTGCATATCATGGCTTACATGAGACCTTCTATGGCTGAAGCATAAGGAATAGCACTCATCTTCCATATTTCTTTAGGAGTCTTAGGTTCCATGGATTTAGAAAGGTGAATTCCATGTCTCACAGGAAGAAAACCTTTCTTAGATTGTTCCATCTAAAACCTACTTAGCACCTTATCTATGTAATAGAATGGGATAATCCAATTAATTTTCTAGATCTATCGCGATAAAGCTTTATCCCAAGCACATAAGATGCATCCCCCAAATCTTTCATGTGGAAGGTTTTGGACAACCACACTTTTACAGAAGAAAGTATTGCAGTGTCATTCCCGAATAGTAATTTGTCATCTACATATAACACTAGGAATACAACTACATCCCAAACGACCTTTTGATAAACACAATTGTCATCTTCGTTTTGAGTAAAACCAATCGATTTGATTTCAGTGTCAAAACGAATGTTCCAGCTCCTCTAAAGCTTGCATACCTTAATCTTTTCAGACTTGGACACGACACCTTTGGGTTGAGTCATATAGAGCTCTTCCTCTAGGTAGCCATTCAGAAAGGCCGTCTTCACATCCATTTGCCATATCTCATAATCATGGTATGTGATGTGAAATATTCTAACACTCAAATTAAAACCCTATGATTGTAGTATATGAAAGTAGGGATCGTTTTAGGCCGGGGATTAGAAGGGATGCTAATCTACTCTAAACTGACTTAAAAACACAAAACAAAACTTAAAAACACTTAACTAGACTTATATGATTCAAAACAAACTTAAAAGACTCAAAACAAACTTAAAAGACTCAAAACAACACAAAACAGGCAAATAGACTCAAACTAGACTCTAGGACTTAATTTGGACGAAAATAGAATTGGTTTTGACTCAAAACACTTAAAAACACTAATTAGGACAGATTTGACACAACTAAATAAAGGAGATTGGGTTTTTGACGAATTTAAGATAAAAACAAGTAAGTAAAAGACTTAAGCAAGGTTTGGACGAACTTGGAGATATGGATGGGTGATTAGCTAGCTAGAGGGTCCTTCTCCACACATGACACACTTGCATACAAATTGATTTCCAGTTGCTTTTCGATAAACCATGAACCTCAACACCCCAGATTAACCGTGACATCACTAATTAACCCTCAGATTTTCCTTAAGTTATTGAATTGGATGACATCATATGACAACCCAAAGCATTCTTCAAAAGTCCCCTACATGACATCATAATAGAGATACAATCAAAGATCATTACGTTCTATGAAAATCATAAGCATTGACAAAGCAATTGTAACTATGACATCATGATACTCATGCTAGGAATTTACTTAACATGATTGTGAAAACAACCTTAACTACTTGCGAACATAAGTTTGTAACGATTATGTGAAACTCCCTTATATTCTAGCACCAAATTCAAGCATGCAAATTAAGTGTGCACCCTTAATCAACAAACAAGAATAAGTTATCCATCAAATGGTTAAGTAAATTGCTTCACAATTTATGAAGTCACAATTGGAATTAATCAATTCATATTGCAAATATAATCATGGTTTCAAAGTCTCCTCTAGCTAAAACAAGTTTAACTCCTCATGTTTACAACAAAACAAAGAAAATATAAATTAAACATTGAAAACAAAGATATAATACACCTAGAAACACTCCAGGTGGCTCCTCCTTCCTTCCTTGCTGCCAACAATGGGGATTTGTGTGAATTTAGGCTCTTGAGGTATGGTGGATGGTGTGGTGTGAATTTGTGGTAGAGGGTGGTGGTTTTTGAGTGTTGTGGCATCAAGTATTTATAGGGTGAAGGGGAGGCACGAATTTGGGCTAAAAAGGAGAGGAATTAGGACTCCAAATCACCAAAGAACAAGGATACTTTCAATTAGATTCCAAGGAGGACAAGGAATGGTCCTTGTGGCAGATTCTAGAACTTCTAGAAGGGTTAGATGTGGCATAAACTTAATGCACAAAAATAGGGCTTCTAGAACTTGATATTTAGGTGATTTAATGTGAAAAGGAGTCCTCTTTGAAGTTGGAATTAAGGTAGGAAAAGATTAGGATAGGATAAGATAAGATAAGGTTGGATAAGGTTTGGATAAAATAAGGAAATTTGGATAAGGTTCCTTATTTCTTGCTCTTTCCTTATCTTCTTTGCATTTGGACTTCTTTCTCCAGATATTTAGCTTTCCTAGCATCTCTTGACTTCAATTTCGTCCATCCACATTGCTCCATAGTTAAGCTATCCAATCCATGCCCAAAACTGCTCCAAATAGCCTCAAAATTTACTTTCTTGCTCCTTTTACCATTAGGACCTAAAAACATACGAAAATAGCTTAAAAGACTAAAATAAATAGTAATTAACTCACTAAATGCAAGGAAACAACATAACTAAGTAGCCTAAATATGCTCCTATCAGTATGCAGCTATAGGAAGCAAAATCCGAATGGACTTAATCATGGCTACAGGAGAGAAAGTCTCTTCATTGTCAATCCCTTCTCATTTTTTGAAAGTTGTCCTTTGATTTTGGTGATTTTGGGTGTATATATGGAAACACAAAAAACCCAATTCTCTCATCCCTCTAATGAAGAAATCCATAACATAGTCAAGCAATGAAACCTTCATCTTCCTGTTTCCACCCTTGCTCCCTTTGCACCTCTCCCCAGAAATCGTCTTCTTCTCGCTCCCACTCATGCCCACCTCCCTCCTTCCCCCAGACGGAATACATAGGCTCATTTGATCCGTATGAGCTTGAAAGGGAAGATTACTAAGTACGAGGAAGATCACGCGAAGAGCATCACATCCTTGAAGCAAAAATTGAAAAGGGCTCATCGACCCATGGAAATGTTAGTGGCAAAAGAGATCGAGAAGTTCATGTCATCCGAAGTGTACAATCCCGCCTTGGGCGAGCAACACAAACAAGGCTTTCGGATAGGACTTAGTGAGGGGTTTGAGATATTTTGCCGCTAAGCAATGAAAGTGGTTGTCAACGGGAAGTGGGCAACCGTTGACTACTACAAGGCACTTGCTGTTGGGGCCACTCCCCAGGTATAGTTTAATTTGATGTTAATTTGAAGTCTTCTGTGGGTCATTCATATTTTGTTTGAAGGAAGATTTGTGAAAAACAAGTTCATTTGAGCAACATCAAGTACATGCAATTAACAATTAAAAGGCGGAATCATGTTTATATGCACTCAAAAACAAAACTTAACCCATGAACTTCAAAGCCTAGTAGATAGGTGAACCAAGACTCAACTCAAAACAAAGTGAGTTGAGAAATCAATACCTTTGTAGATTCCTCTTTGCATAATCAAAGGCTAATCACCCAAAGAGAGGGCCTTCATTCCTTGCATCTTAGATCCATGGATTTGGATGGATGAAAAGGTTTCTCCAAGTTCCCAAAATTGAGAACCTCTAAGTCTCCACACCAAGGCATATTGTAGAAGAAATGAGTGACCTTGAGGAAGTAAGATTGCTAGATGTTTTCCTCAAGGGTGGCCGGCCTCTTTTAGAGCAAAGGGAGGTTTGTGTTCTCATCTTTACTCCTAAGAAAACCCTAAGGATGAAATGGCTATAAAGATGTCTTTATACCACCTCACAATGGAGTGGCAAACTTGCAATTAAGCCAAGTTCACTACCCTCCTCTAAATGGCCGGCCATATGGGATTTATTGGGCTATTTGGGCCTTTGTGAATCATTATTCATTAAGTTGTCATACAACTTAAGTCAATGGACTTGACGTTCGAAGCCCATTGGGCCTTAAGGTCCAAAACTATCCCGAGGTCTTTTAACGAACTTATTCGTTTGATTAATAATCATATTAATTAATCCTTCCCATAAACAATTAAACCATTTAATTATTCTTACTCATCTCCGTTGAATCTTCAATCTCTACCTTACACGGTGTACGATCCATTAGGTTCCTTTTAGCGAGGCAGTGGGCGATTCAAACTCTTTCAAATCGATTGTGAATTGAAACTTACTTTCAATTCTCCCGTTAGTGATAATACACTTTTAGGGCTTCCACAAACCATGGTTGACGCCTAGCAGCATGTCATGGTTACCCAAGCTAATCAGAAGAGGTGGAGAACCTATTCAGTTTTAGGATTACAAATGCAATACGGTCTTTCTCTAATACAATACTCTTGACCACATTGTTTGGTTTGATAGTTTATTCATGTCTACTATCCAATGTGAGTCTTGTGCTTATATGATTACCTTGAATGTGATTTGGAACACATTCCTAAATCTCATTCATACTTTGGCCAAAGATTCTTAATCATATCATAGAGTATTCTCCCTCAAACAGTTTGAAGGTTAGAGATCCCTTGTTGCGCATTCACTTGCCTCCATGGCTAAGTGGCTTAACCCCAACGATGCCGTGGACACCCTCCTGATGGAGTGACTTTGACATAATCAAAGATTAAGGACCTAACCACAAGACAACTGTGATGCCTCAGGTCAAAAGACTAATTTGCATTATCCCAACCATGAGTTCTCATGTGACATGAATATGAGAACTCTTCGTTGATCGTGTTCAGTGAACTCATTCTCTATTGAGCACCTACGTACTTGTCTTGATGTCACACACATCAATGACTCGAGACTAGTCACTCTCCCTGAGAGAAGACATAGCACGTACTGATCTTAACGGACTGTCAATGCCCAATTGACAATCCTATGATCAGGAACGTTTAGGATGTGTCAACGAAAGAATGGTCTCATGAATCTAACTTCTTTAGATCGCATTCTTCCAATCACATATTCCTTGGACTTATCGTTTAAGCATATAACATTTATATGAGACGGCTCAAACAATAATCTCTGCCCTTTACATTAAACTACATTAGTTTGAAATGTCCGTAAAGTATCATCATATGATTGGTTTTAGGGCACATTTCCAACATTGTTATATGTTGACATTCCACGTGTAGTTTGTCATAAATAAGAAGGACCTTAATGTTTAATGAGCTCAATGTTATCTACATATATCAATGGAATTCCGCTTTCGTTTTTTATGTTGGTTTTTTACATACAATACAATAATCGGTACTGGACATTATATGTTCATTTGATGCACATCGCATGAAGGTTCATCATGCACATCACATGTACACGTCATGCACATGAAATGCACAAGACATTCACGTACATTGCTACATAAGGAAGCCTTAGAAGTAGAAATGCCAACACAAGGCCCTTGAATGCTAAGTAATAAAATAAGGATTACATGCTCAATACAGCAATCATGTGATTGCAAAGTGTGCTAAAATTAAACTAACACGTTAATTACAACCAATGGCAACAAAAGACCCTTCAATGCGAAGTAATAAAATTAAGAACACATAATGAATATTGAAACAATGTAATGCCAAATTCATCTAAAATTACAATTACATACTAATTACTCAAATTATAATTGGAATGGTAACCCAATTGTTTAGTTATAACAATAAAACTACTGAAATAAATGGTGTCCACATAATGATTCACACAAATGCACGACCTTTGATTAACTCGATGGCAAGCTTTAGTCTAAAGGCATGTTCTCAGGTTGTACGCGGTCAATGTCCAAGCCCAATGATAGGTAGTTAGCAAATTTGAGTGAGAAAACTCCACAGTTTGGCCTACCAGAAAATAACTCTAGGTTACAGCATAATACATATTGAAATTGCTTCCGCAGCTTGGAATCTCGTCATAGAAGTTGGGGTATTACAAAACACATATGAGCAAGTTATTTCTTCATTTTTGCCCACCTCGACCTTCATGAATGAGAATCGTAGATCGTGATCTTGCGAAGTACAAGATGGATATCAGCCAACATCCAATGGTCGCCATTCATATGACATGGGATGAATAATTGGTCAACATCATTCCATGCACGCGTGTGTGGCATCGCACTTCCATTGGCTTACACGAACTTCATCAAGTGCTTCGAAGGTGTAAAAACAGGAGCTTCTTTTGCCTTTGCCTTAGACTTGCCCTTACCATTTCCTGCAACAAGGGTCTCAAATTGTGCATTTTCCTATTTCATTTTTTCTTGCACTTATGTGTTGCAACATGATTTCAGATTTTCCCACAAAACAAAAACTGAGGACATGTCTTCCTATTTGTAAGTGGGGTGCAAAATCGTATTACTAACATAAGTAGATAGAAGAGAGGGTGCCAATAATAACATAACACTTACCCAAAAATAGAAGTCAACAGTTGTCCACTGCGCCCCGAATTCTCTAGGATGTTGCATTGATCGCTTCCTCAGAAGGTAAATGTCAACGTTGATGTGCTGAATCCAAGGTCAAATGCATTGTAAAAGCCAAAATTAAACTGTTGTACTAACTTAGTTAAAAATGAAGGACAATTACTTACATTGTTGTTCAAAGTACCCTTGGACTGGAGGAGTGTGGTAAAAAAATCCCAACCCACAGTAGCTAATCCAAATAAGTCCAGTTTATCGTAGTACACACAAAAAAAAGGACAGGTTGTTAAGGCTATGTGGACACCGAGTTCATATTCAATTGTTTGAATGACGACCGAAAGTGAACTTACCTCAGTGAACCCATCTAACGCGTCAAGATGTCGACAAAAACCTCCACATTTGGCTTTAGGATGATCTGCATGGGCTTCTGGAGAACAACAAAATCCTTGATGGAACGACCATCGCCAACTTTCCTTTTTTTGTAGGATTCGAGAGGGGTGAAAGGGTGCACCAGCTGTATTCCTTTACGTTTATGCCGCATTCCCTTACTAAAAAGGGGCTATGAACCAGATAGCGATGGCCTCGTTCATGCTGGCGCCTTCGTCAGTGTGGGTACTATGCTCACTGACCTCTATGTCATTGTCTTCCTCCCGAAGATAGAAAACTTCTCCTTCTCCCTACTCATCTTTCACTCTAAACTACAATATATGCAGCAAGGATTGGGGGACATCATTTGCGTTCTCGGCCTTAATTATCTCTAACAAGTCAGCATGAAAAGTAGGCAAATTCATAGTAGGGGCTATGTCTTTTCATCGATCTGACTTCCTTTCACCAGTAAAGGTTTCAGGTTGAGGGGAACAACCGGTGAGATACTCATAACCCGGTAGACGTTCTAAGTGAAGGGAAATATTGAGATTTCTATGGGATTTCTAGTGACTAGCATGCATATACAATTCTAAATATATATACATAAGCAACAGAAGCATATTATCACATATTTTCACATATTATCAAAGCTACAGTCATACAAATCCCCTTCAAGAAGCATTGGTTCATATATGACGCATCAAACAAAATATTGAAGAATAAAGTGAAGGTTGAGTTTTATACCTTTTGATCTAGACTTTAGACCAAGGATGGACCACTTCCTAGCTCTTTTTTCTTTGAACTCCTTGAGTGTAGCCTCCCTTCTTGCTTCCTCCATCTTGATAGATTTGGAACTCCTTTGATTCTCCTCTAGTCCCCAAGGTAGAAGACCTCTAAAGATCCACACCCACTAGTGTAGTGAGATGTGGACGACCAAAAAGAGAAAAAGGTGATTAGTAGTTTTCTCCCCTTGGTGGCTAGCTGTGCATGTGTAGAGAGAGAGACTTGGTTTTCTCTTGTTGAAAAGAACACACAAAAGCCCCATTGAAATGTTTTCATTAAACTCCCTTTATAAAGATAAAAGAAGTAAGTCAACTAATTGACTATTTCTCTCTCTTCTTTCCTTATCTTTGTCTGGCCCCTTAGTATTGGTTTGGACTTTGGGTTTTTATCATTTCAAATCATTCTATGCTTGAATAAAAAGACTCAATGGGTTTGGGCCCAATGGGCCTGAATGAACCCTAACTTCTATGATTTCTTTAGACTTTCTAATTAACCATAGCACTTAATTAATCCGATTAATTAATTCCATCATCCTTTAGTTGTCTCACCACAAGAGTGTATCTGTGTACAATCGTTTTAGGTTCTAATTAGCGAGGCAGTGAAGTGATTGGTACCAATCCAATTGATTAGTATTTATCCAATCATCAAGAAGGACCCACAAGCCATGAGTGACATCTAACCATATATCATGGCCACCCAAACTAATGTAGAATTTGGTCGGAGAACTATTCTGTTGGAATTACAATGTAATTTGATCTTTCTCTAAATCAATACTCTCAATCACTTTACTAGGGTATGGATACTTTATGTCAAACCCCTAATATGATTAAACTATGTCATATGAATTAACTGAGCCGTATAAGAATGCCTTCCATCATGACGCTCAATACTTCTGCTGAAGATTCCTAAATCATATCTTAGAGTATTCTTCCTCTCGTAATGAGGATTAGAGATCCCTTGTTGATCATTCACATGCCTTTGAGAATAAATCACTAACTCCAACAATGCATAGAACACATCCAAGATGAGATGTGGTTACGTTTCATTATCAAATGATTAGCAACGTATCCCCAAGACAACTAAGATGTCTTAGGTCAAAGGATTACTTACATTATTCCAACCAGTAGAGTTACTTGCTTGACATATGAGTAGACCTCCATGCAAGTACTCTCATTTGATTATGTTCAGTGAACTCATTCCCTTAACGAGCACCAATATGCTTGTCTTAGTGTCCCTACATGAATGGCATGAGACTTGCCATTCTTCCAATTGAAGCAGACATAGCATGTATTAGTTTATCCGAATTGTCAGCGTCCCTCTAATAATCCTATGACTAGGAACCCTTTGGACATTATGGTTATATGAAGAAGGTCTCTGTAGTCTAACATCTTTAAATTACTTCTTCCTTCGATCCATTGTCCATAGACTCACTAATTTTGGACGTATATCGTTCGTTGAGATAGTCCTAATAATTAACTTTGCCCATTTTCTGATGTATTAGACTTAACCATACATTCAAACATTGACCTAAAAGGTTTCTTCCAAAGATTGACTCTCAGGGCATATCTCTAACAATCTCCCACTTGCACTAAAGTCAATCGCTTGTGCATCTTATAGATGCTAATCGACTAAGCTTGAGATCGTAGGTTAACCAGGTTATGTATTAATCCTTTTAACTTAAAAGGATTTACTTATTAAATGTTTCCAAAACATTTAACGTTGTCTCTTTCTTTTGTTTAAATACTTTCATGAGACCTTGATTCCATGGCTTGAGCTATCCCCCCCATTACGTTGCAGTATCCTACTAACGACCTTATGGTTTGGACTCAATCATTCATTCAAGATGAACCCCGTTTATTCGAAACACCTTTTGAAGCAATTTCTAAAACTTTAATATATATATATATATATCGACACATATTTCTTTTGTATACTTTATACAAACTTTGCTCTAACCTTGAGACCATTGTAGTACCATACTAACTATACATTCATATGATTAGTACTTCATCCAGCATGAAGTTCCATTTGTTAAAATGGGTTATTGTCACTTTGGTTTACAACCTAAGTGAATGCACGCTTCCAGAGTCTCACTCTGATATTCCTTTCTCCAAGCTAATAATACTCTATCAATTGCTATGGTTCTGATCCTGGGCTTTAGTAATATCCCAAAGTGCTTCCCATGATGGTTATTCACATTTGGATATCACATCACAAGTCCATACATGTGTACTTTTGTGATTTTGTGACATATTCTTTATAAGGATCAAGAAAGTATTTTTTTTTTCCTTATCATATGAAGAAATGCTTTCACCAATCTTCAACATTTGAGATTTCATTACCTTATACAACAGACTTGAGATAGCCCAATTGTATCAATAAGTCTATTCTTAATTGACTTCATTTATGTCAAGTCCAATTTTAAGTCTACACTTCAAATTGACCATGTCACCGTTTGTCATTTTGAGTAACATTCATTTTTCAGTCTATCCAATAGACTTAATTTTAAAACTATGTTTCTCAAAAATTGACATTTCTCCCACTGGCCTTCTTGTAACTAAGCATTCATTCAGAAGTTCAAGGAAAACTTAACGTTTAGAATTTCTTGATTCGAATGCATATAGCTCCCACTAACTTGTCTTGGATCTATTGACAATCTTTAATATCCATTAGCTTATTGATGACGTCTCAATAGTTTTGGGACAATCAACAACTCTAGCTAACATAAGTTATTTAAACGAACATACACAAACATAATTCCTTCTCAAGTAATCCCATTTAATATCTGTAACTTGTTTTATCAAGTCCATTCACTTAATTATATGGTGTCAAACACCATACTTCAAGTTTTAGTCATACTAAGACCTTTAAAGTAGTCATATAAGAATTATCCAAATCATTAGTGGAAGCATGGCTCTTACTAAGAATATAGGAATTTAACCAAACCTTCTAGGTGGCTGATTTAATTCTTCATCAAAACTACATAGAGCATTACATGAGGTGCCAAAACCGGGTTATCTTGTTGTTGAACACTATGTTGTGACTTAATTTGAAACTATTCCTTTTTGTTTCATCAACTTGTCCATTTGCTTTGATCTTAGCTTGTTCTCATAAAAGAGAATGCTGGAACTCCCAACATAACCATTATATGCTAGGTTGGGAAAACGAACATCCATAGGTCACCCTTAGGATGTTACACAATGTAGAATCTTTAACACTTGTAGAGCTTGACATCTTTGACAATTAAAATTCCAAGCTCAAATAGGAATGGTATCAGACCATTAATTATAGACAACCATAAACTAATCACGTTTAAGTTTATATCCCTTTTCACCTCCCACTGTTTCTCATGACCTTAATGAGAAATTGCATTATACATTCAAAGTGCACAATTATGAATACATGGGTAGAGGGCATAGTGGAGAAGTTTCAAACCTTTTAAGCTTATCATTTTAACTCTATTAAGTTGATGTCTTGTTATTAAGTGACTAAGGTCTTTAAACCTTTTATAGATTTTAGACACTTACTCTTAGTTTGGTTACTACTAACACATTTGACATTTCTTAAGACAATTTAAGAATGTCCAATTAGTTGTTCAAAACTATTAGTTTAACCAAGAGTGATCTTGGTGATTGTGCTCAAGTAAGTTATAACCACATAAGAAACGTTTCCTTATGTACTATTCACTTCATTATAATGTGATCTTCCTTTTCTACTAGAAAGGAATCTCTAGACTTTCTCAATACATATAGAGCTCATATGAAGGCAATTGGAACCAAATCTAAAGATTCATTGTATCCATCTAAGGCCAAAATGTGAGACCTATCTTTAATTGATAGATCTAAAGTTTGGTTATCATATTATGTAAGTGATAGATTATTTTGTATTTCAACTAGAATACAACAAGCAATATTCAATTCTTAACACTACTTTAGGGAACAATTATAGTAGAAGGCATTCACCATATTACATTAATATGATAAGTTAAACATTCATAAAGTTTACTACAAAAGAATTAGATCTAACATTAGAGACCACTTATATGCCTTCATATAGGCACCAAAATGGATCTTCCATCACATGAAGCCACATAATAAGCTCTTAACAAATTTAAGAACAAGTTAAAGACTGTCTTTAAATGCCTAATGTCTTCCTTAGTAGTAGCAAAAAATAATGGATCGAACTCTTCTTCTCCATCCTTCTTCCTTGCTCGTCCATCTTCTACTTGGTTGCTTCACCTGCATACAATTGCATAAGTGATTAGCCATATATATCTCATATAAAATTAGAAGATCTAACAATTAGAATTGAACGTAAGAACGAACTCATACCTTGTGGTTTGTCCTTAAGAGATGTGAGGTAAGACCTGCAATTCCTCTTCTAATGCCCGTCCTTTCCACAGTGGAAACAAGGTCCCTTGGGCTCCTTTGCCTTCTTCTTCTTCACTCCTCCTTGGGCCTTAGGAGTGGATGACTTCTTCTCCTTCCCCTTCCCTTTGCCTTTCGGCTTGGCCTTTGAAGTGGATGGCTTGCTGTGGACCACAACTACAGCCCCTACAACGATCTTTTTCTTCATAGTCCTCTTAGCGGTTACTAACATATTTAGTAACTTAGAAAGAATGTTATCCATCATGTTCATATTGTAGTTCATCACGAACTGTAAGAATGAATCAGAAAGAAAAGCCAAGATGAAGTCTTGGGCCAATTCCCCGTCAAGTGGAGTACCTAAGTTCTCCAATTATTCAATGAATCCAATCATCTTCAGTACATGTTGATGCATTGGAGCTCCCTTGACCATTTTGGTCTTCACAAGGTAAGGTCACTGACAATGCTGAAGCAATGGTTGCGTATCCCTTCACCATATAACTTCTTAAGATGGAGTATTATGGAAGATGGACTGTCCATACCCTCGTGTTGTTTCTACAGCTCCTCATTCATGGAAGCCAACAAATAGCACTTGGCTTGTGTATCATCCTCAACGTGCTTGTCATACTTAGCATGCTCATCCTCAGTGGCCTCAAGGCCAGGAGGTATGTAAGGTGGAGCTTTCTCTAGCACGTAAGCAATCTTTTCCAAGGTAAGGAGAATCTTGACATTGGAACCAGGATGGGAAATTGTGCCCCTCAAGGCAATGCTTGTTGAGTATCTTTGATAGTGCGTTTCCAACCATATCTAAATACATAACAATAAAATAAATTAGTTTGACTGTTGATTAAGTCAAATGATTTGGGTCTTAAAACCAAATGACATCACCCACTACTTTTGGCAAATCCCACATCCCTCAAGATGGAATCCAGGAGATTTCAAAGAAAGCTCCTAGCGGGTTATGGGAGGCTTACTATTATCAAGCCCACCTCACAATGATATGATGTTGGCTAGCAAAAATAATAACGAGGGGGTAGAGTTACCCATTCACAACAACCTCTTGTGATTACCCATCTAGTTGGCCTCTAGAGAACAATGCCTCACAATGATATGATGTTGGCACCATTTCTCTTAGTTAAGTTTTGACCCACCATGCCGGTTCAAATAGGGGTCCAAATATGACCTCACGATGATAAGATGTTGGCCATACTCATTGCCTACCTTCACCACATCAAATGTTGAAATAAACTCTTCCTGAGTATAAGCACTTACTTTGAACTCCCCCATGATAGGGTGAAGGCAGTGTATACGCCATAAACGATTCGAGCCTACCATGGTGGAAGGCCACAAAGAAGTATTCAAAGCACCTCTCCGCTTTCAACTTAATATTGGATGTTGACTAAGGGATTTTAAGGTCTCATCATTTTATTTATTTAACCATTTTGAAATAAATTGTGTCCTATAACAACTACTATTCCATAGCAAATGAGATTAGTAGTATATGATATGCCCACTATTCATTTTCGCAAAACAAATCAATATCAAAACAATTTCTCAAAATATTGGAGATATATAAAACTAATGATTAATTTCATTTAGTTTAGTAGCGTATAATAATCCCACTATTCGTTTTCTCAAAACAAATCAATATCAAAACAATTTTTCAAAATATTGGAAGTATATACTACTACTAAGAGAAGTTTGCATTCCTTTTGAATTTGAACTTTATAGTTATCTTAGGCTCTTTGTATGACTATGGACTTACTAGGTTGATTCAACAACGAGCCAACATTATTGAATAAGATCTAGGGAAGATTGTATCGTTTTAATTACTCACTTTAATTCCAATTAAAACATTTTTCATTGAGCCATTAGAAATGAAAGACAATCATTCATTGCTAATTAGGGCTTTGGACCCAACAAATCTTTAATCTCATGAAAACCCCTTTTAATATGTCTCCTTACCAATAGTTAAAGAAACTCTAGTCTAGTACTAGAGGGAATCAACTAGTTGAAAGAGATAAAGAAGTAATAAAAATTACAAACCGATCTATACAAATTCTTACAAATTACATATACTAAGAGGGAGAGAAAGATTAATGGCTAACGTGTTATGGTCCAATTGAATTGATAATTAAAACACATTCCCAAGGTTCAAAACAATTTGAATAGCTCAATTATCGTTTAAGGCACAAGTCCATAGTCAACCATTTCTCTAACTACTTAATCACATTAAATAATTAAATTTGAATGCAACACAATCAATTTGATTTAGTACATATGAGCATAATTGTATGATGAGTTTAACCTACAAACAAAATTAAAAAATAAAAATATTTTGCCCTCTACAAACAAAAGATAAACATATCTAGAATGAAGAAATAATATGTCAAACATAAAATCAAAACCCATATGCATAAAATCCAAAAGGACACATCAAATATAAACCTTTGGCTCTGATACCACTTGAAGGGAAATACTGAGATTTCTATGGGATGTGTAGTGACTAGCATGCATATACAATTCTAAATTTATATACATAAGCAACAGAAGCATATTATCACATATTACCAAAGCTATAGTCATGCAAATCCCCTTCAAGAAGCATAGGTTCATATATGATGCATCAAACAAAATATTGAAGAACAAAGTGAAGGTTGAGTTTTATATCTCTTGTTCTAGACTTTAGACAAAGGATGGACCACCTCCAAGCTCTTTGTTCTTTGAACTCCTTGAGTCTAGCCTCCCTCCTTGCTTCCTTCACCTTGATAGATTTGGAACTCCTTTGATTCTCCTCTAGTCTCCAAGGTAGAAGACCTCAAAAGATCCACACCCACTAGTGTAGTGAGATGTGGATGACCAAAAGGAGAAAAGGTGATTAGTAGTTTTCTCCCCTTGGTGGCCGGCTATGTTTGTGTACAGAGAGAGAGAGAGACTTGTTTTATTCTTGTTGAAAAGAACACACAAAAGCCCCAATGAAACTTTTTCATTAAACTCCCTTTATAAAGGTAAAAAAAGTAAGTCAACTAATTGACTCTTTCTCTCTCTTCTTTCCTCATCTTTGGCCGGACCCTTAGTGTTGGTTTGGACTTTGGGTTTTTATCATTTCAAGTCATCTATGCTTGAATAAAAAGACCCAATGGGCTCGAATGAATCCGAACTTTTCTTTAAGCCCGAAATGATCTTTCATCGCTTCTATGATTTCTTTAGACTTTCTAATTAATTATAGCACTTAATTAATCCATTTAATTAATTCCATCATCCTTTATTTGTCTCACCACAAGAGTGTATCGGTGTACAATCGTTTTAGGTTCTAATTAGCGAGGCAATGAGGTGATTGGTACCAATCCAATTGATTAGTATTTATCCAATCACTTAGTGAATTAAAACTTACTTTTAATTATCCTTCTTCTTTGATGACTACTTATTCAATCATCAAGAAGGACCCACAAGCCATGAGTGACATCTAACCATATATCATGGCTACCCAAGCTAATGTAGAATTTGGTCGGAGAACCTATTTAGTTGGAATTACAATGTAATTCGATCCTTCTCTAAATCAATACTCTCAATCACATTACTAGGGTATGGATACTTTATGTCAAACCCCTAATGTGATTAAAGTTCCCTAATGTGATTAAACTATGTCATATGATTTAATTGAGTAGTGTAGGAATGCCTTCCATCATTACACTTAATACTTAGGTCGAACATTCCTAAATCATATCTTAGAGTATTTTTCCTCTCGTAACAAGGATTAGAGATCCCTTGTTAATCATTAACATGCCTCTGAGAATAAGCCACAGACCACAACAATGCATAGAACACATCCAAGATGAGATGTGGTCACGTCTCATTATCAAATGGTCAGCAATGCATCCTCAAGAACTCTATGATGTCTCAGATCACAGGATTACTTACATTATTCCAACTAGTAGAGTTACTTGCTTGGCATGTGAGTAAACCACCATGCAAGTACTCTCATTTGATTGTGTTCAGTGAGCGCATTCCCTTAACGAGCACCAACATACTTGTCTTAGTGTCTCTACGCAAATGGCTTGTGACTTGTCATCCTTCCAATTGAAGTAGACATAGTATGTACTAGTCTATTCAAATTGTCAGCGTCCCTCTAACAATCTTATGACTAGGAACCTTTTGGACATTATGGTTATGTGAAGAAGGTCTCTGTCGTCTAACATCTTTAGATTACTTCTTCCATCGATCCATTGTCCATGGACTCGCTAATTTTGGACATATATCATTCATTGAGATAGTCCTATTAAGTGATTTTGCCCTTTTTTTTGATGTATTAGACTTAACCATACATTCAGACATTGTCCTGAAAGGTTTCTTCCAAATATTGACTTTCAAGGCATATCTCTAACCCTAGGGAACTGTCGACCTTCTCATCCTCGGGGACATTATCTATGTTACGCCCTGACCCTACCTGCTTTTCATCGGTCAGGGGCTTGTTAAACGATTTTCCAGGTGCGTCACTTCAAAGACACTCAAGCTTGACAGCCAACTCCATGCAGGCACGTCGGTCCTCCTCCAATGCCTCTACAACTATCCTCAACTAGACTTCCATTGTCACTGAAAATACTTCAAACTGTCATTAGAAACAAACTCAAACTCCTGCATATAAAAAAAACTGTGATTTCATATCATAAGTCCACCGAAAATCATATCCAGTAAAAAAAGTATGCGCATGGAAATTCAAACTACAATTTACGGGGATTTATGTACTCACCACTAACTGAGATGACGATGGCAATGCTCCCACACGTGTGTGGTATCCTTTCTTCTCCTTCCCTTTCGATTCAGATGAAGGCATGGCCTCGAAGTCTTGATCAGCATCCACAACACCTTTACTTTAGTCCTCTGGTGTTGCATCCCTACTAGCCTTAACATCATTGAACATGATGTTCTAATAAGGAGCCATCTTTTCTTCCTCGATCAGAGTAATTGGGTGGACAACAACCTACATCAGACAAAATCGATGTTGCATACGTAAGTACAACCAATTCACAATACAAAATTCACTAAGTTTATTAAAACTCGAACAAACATGCACCCTTTTTTACCAGAAAGACTGCTTTTCAGCTTATGATGGGACGAATTTAGGTAGGTGTCCCAATGGAAAATCCAGGGCAATAACTGAGGGTTCTCTATGCACACCTTCGCGTAGTTTTTTTACCTTAAGTACGACAAAGTTTCAAACAACTAGATCTACAAAATTTAAAGTGAAAATGTCAATAAGTTGTAGCGAAAACAAATGCAAAAGTGTGTTCAACTTATAACAACAAAACAAAGGGAAATTACCTGAAAAGCATAAGCAAACCCCCTCAAATTATAGGAGTCCCGGATCATACCCCACGGTTTCTCTATGGCTTTTTCTTTTACAACCTTGTGGCGGGTCAATGGATATGCTACGCATCAACACTTGGAATGATGTGGTTCCCCAGGGATATGTCTCCCATTTTCTTCATCTTTTACCAACTGAAGTAGGTGGTAGTAAATGAAAATTATTTGTTAAATAAGGATAAAATGATAAAAATGCCCTCAATTTTTGTCACATCATTTTAGCCTATCATTTATTAAATTGAGTGTATTTTTGTCATTTTAAGTTTATTTCACATTTATATTTCACAGAATGATCAAAATAATTGATAGTAAATAAACTCAAGGATTAGTTTTATCGATTTCAAATCGTAGGAACCAAAATGAGAAGTTATGATAATCTCAAAGACTATTTTGGATAAAGTATAGTAGACCCAGCTTGTACCTATCTTCTAGATGTTGGCACATGTTGAATTGCTCCTCCAATTATTTCAGGGTTATCTTCTTCTTCCTCCTAAAATAGATGTCTCTAAGACAACATTCATCATCTTTCTCTTTGGGGGGGAATTCTCATAAGCTGAATCTCGTCACCAAATAGAATTTGTGGCTCCTGAAAGTCACAACATGTTCCCCAAAAAGGAAAGAGATGGAATCATCACTCACTCTATCCTTAATAGCCCTAAGGATAGCGTAGTGGGTGAGCTGCTTGAACCAGTAAATGCGGTCCACATCAACCAAATGCCTGAAACAAGAAGCCTCAAATTTATTTAGTAGATCTTTTGTAAATCGGCCTCAAATATTACCAAGACACCTCGAGGCATATGACAGACAATAGATGGTTGCAAGAAACACCTCATCCAGTGGACACACGAGTTTTGTCAAAGACGAAGATTTGATTTTGAACCTGCAATATTTAGAACATAAGCAAATCAATTAAATAAGATGAGCATGCACACAAGATATGCACAACAAATGCATATTGTCTACCCAAATTACACCAGTTCATCAACCAATACAACCAAGTATGGCCAACATCAACGAGTGCACAGGATATGCACGATATATGCACAGACTATGCAAAATATATGCACATAGCATCTACCAATTCATGAAAAAAATTCAATCGAATATTTCCAGCAATATCAAAAGGATATGCACAAAATATACATATAGTATTCACAAATTCAACGAATTCATGAACCAAGTTCAATCATGCCCAATATATAGACATGCACGGATTATGCATGAATTGATGACATTTTTCAATCAATTAATTTCCACCAACCTCTAAACATGCACAATAGAAATTTAACATCAAATAACTTAATTGTACAAGACACTAATTCGCACCCAAAACCCAAACTTCCCAATTTTACAAAACCTAGGTTCAAATAATTAAATTTCATTTCAATGCGTACCTCTTTTTGGATTTTGCCATTGAAATCTTTTGGAAATGATGTGCAAATGCTGGGTTGGAAACAACTTTTTCAAATATTTCGAAAAGATGTGCAGATGTATAGCACAACTCCTCCTAAATATATAAAGTGGATGGAAAAGGTTGCGTCGCTCGGAAACTAGGGTGGAAAAGGGTTGCGTTGGCCAGGAATAAGGTGGAAAAGGTTGCATCAGTTGGAAATGGGGTGGAAAAGGGTCACGCCGTTTAGGGTTAGGGTTATTAGAGCTAAGGGTTCAGCACCACATATTTTAGAACAATGAGGAAGAAATGTTGACTTGATTTGATAAATTAACGCATTTTTATACAAGGGGAATTAGGTCATTTTAAGGTGTGGGAAAATTTCTATTTCTATCCAATTGTTGTGCATTGCACGTGCGCATGGCGTGTGCATATTTTAAATCTCCTATTTATGTCCCATGATTAAGAAATTGTCCCATTTTTGGGTATTTCCCAATAATCTATGAGAAACTTGAGCCCATGAGATACACTGAAAACAACTTTATTATTCAAAAGCGTAAACGACTTGAGAAGATGTTCTACATCGTAGACAGATTTGTGTCCATTCAAGAGTGATGTTCTGATGATTCAAGACGAGGTACAGGAGAATTATGTGGACAAGAACTTCTACGTTGGTCATTCTCCTATGAATTCTATTACTTCCGTTCCACAAAACTATGGGCAACTGAATTTGTCAAGGTAATTGGTGTTGTTGAAGCCCTTACTCTTCACTACGTCGACTTGTTCGTGTAAGCTCTTAATCAAATGCACATTTCCCTTTATTACAATTGAGAATCCATAGGAAAATTAATTGGGATAAGAGAGATATCCAAGAATTATCCTTATTTAAACTAGGGTCATTTTGATTTTGATCCCTAATCAACAACTGAAACCTTATTTGTTTAAATATTTTGATTGAGGTCCTTAACATCATTTAAGAGATTTAACTCATGTATTTATTCATTTAATGTCCAACAAATTATGAAATTTAAACAAATTCAAATAATATTTAAAAATTATAATAAGTACTTAAAAACAAATATTAGAATAATATTGTTCTTCACAAAATTATAGCAAGAAAATAATGTACCCCTTGTTGTTGCCCTATTGGATTAGGAATATGATTGTGTAAATCCTAGTGTATCTAGGAGTACCTTTGTATATTCCCTTTAGTAGTTAAATTCCTATTAGAGTTGTAATCCTAATAGGGTAAGGATTTAACCTTCCCCGCTACTATAAATAAAGGCACAACACCTTAGAATTACATCTTTCTCTTCTCTCTCTGTTGGCCCCTCACCCTATCTGTCCTAAATACAGCTCAATCAAATAGGCCTACAACACATTATCAGCACGTTCTTTCCAGAAGACACATTATTAGCACACTTTTTCCAGAAGCTAAGGAACTAAAGGATCGTGGAGGAGGCTTTCTTCTACAACATCAAAGGCTTTCAATTATTTTCTACCAATCATGTTCTTCTAAAAGAAGTGAAGATATTTGAAAACACCTTAAAGCATGAAAACATTCCCCATGATGCATAAACCCCCTATATTTATATTTTCCTTCCAATTATATATACTGTATATGTGTTCCTATATTTTGTCAATATATATACTTGTTCATGCAATACGCAATTATGCTATGTGGAATTTGTGAGCCAAAGCATCAAAATTAATTTAGAAGCAATTAGGGTTTTTAACCCTAGAATTCAAAAAAAAAAAAAAATTCTAGGATTTTGTGGCATAAACTGCGGCTCACCACCGTGCCACCGCCAACACCACCACTGTCTGGCCCCGTTGCTAGCCTGCAGCAGCTGTGTGGAGCACATTGGGACGACATCGTTTCCATGCCAAGGACCACTAAACAGCAGCCCCGTGGGCTTACTACTCCTGCACAGACAATTAGGCTTCGGCCTGGGTTAGGTTTCCCAAGGGCATGAAGCCCCGAGCCTACCAGCAGGCATGCAGCCTTGCTGGGTCGTCCCCTACAGCCTGGCCTAACCTGCCAGCAAGCCTTTGTACTTGCTAGGCCTTGTCCTAGCCTTGGCTTGCGATTCGAAGCCAGTATTTTGGGCTTCTCGCACCCAAGCCCAAAATCAAAGCCAGCCCGCGGCTGGGCTTCGCGCACACCCATGTCCAACTTCCGAGCTGGGCTTATTCCAAACCCTGGCCCGTGGCCTGTAACCATGATTAAGCTACTCCACAGTTAACCTGAGGCCCACTAAGCCGTTTTAGGGCCTTGCCCTACACACGGCACTTAAGCCCACCAATATTGGGCTATGGTTTTTCAAATCCAAAGCTATTTTTGGCATTCTCTATAATTTTAACTCAAATGTTATAATTATTTTTGCTTCTACAATTGACCCTGTATGGTCCGATCTGTTGAATTAATTGAAGTGGCCAATAGTTTATTAATCAGACAATTAATCCAAAATTATTGGCCTGAATCTCACTTTTTGGCAATTAACGATTCAATAAATTATTTCGTTTCTTTGAACCATTGACTATCGTTTGTATTCCCAAAGCACTCACACTTAGGTTCCTGAAGCAATCCACTACACTTTATTGTATATTGTATTCAGTGTTCTTGCAGGTAGCCCTATATATAAACTGAACGTTCATAACTAAATCGAATTTATAGTTTCAAATTTAGTGCCTTTGAAACCCGAAGTTTTCATTCAAAACTTACCACATGAAACCTATAGCTTTGATGCTTAAATTAAACCAATACATGTCTATAGAACCCACATGTTCTATAATATATGTCTATGGCTTTCAATACGACTAACCACGTTCTGTTGTACCCTCCGTTTTAGGGGACATGTCGAACTTGAACAAGCTCGATTTCACCGCTCTGGAAGTCTCTGGAAGAAATTACCTGAAGTGGTTTCAAGATGTGAAGCTCTATCTAACTGCAAAGAGTCTTAAAGCTACTATCGAAGAACCTACCAACGATGAATGCATCACGAAGCTCAAAAAGCTACGATCTTCATTTGTAGACATATCCATGATGCACTGCAAACCAAGTACCTCACAGAGGAGGATCTACGTATTTTCTGGCTCGGTTTGGCTAATCGCTTCGATCACCAGAAAGACATTTACTTGCATGAAGCAAGACACGACTAACATCATTTACACTTCCAAAACTTTAAGTCTGTGAATCCAATCACTGCTTTAAGTTCTGTAAAGAAGACTTAACCAAACAGGATCTCTTAAAGAAGACCTATTTGACCTTAAATGTTACCAATATTGTCCTGCAGCAACAATATAGGGCACAGAAGTTCACCAAATATTTGGAATTGATATTTGATGAAGAATCATTAAGCTCGACCAACTGACTCGAACGCCGCGCCTGAAGCGTATGCGACCAATTCTAATAGCCACAACTGATGAAAATCCCATTGTGGCCGTGGAAATAGGTGGTAAGCCCCACCACGAGCCCAAGGTCAATAAAACAGAGGCCCACACAAGGGAAGAAATTTGACGCAAAAGCGCCAACCCCTTACCCCTAAGGTCCAAAACTTTAAGAACACGGGAAAAGCTAACGTTCAATCGGCTTCCACTGAACTCAACATCTGATATTGATGTGGATCAAAGGATCATTGGTCACGCATATGCTGAGCTACCCTCGAGGCTATGGCCAAGTATCATTCCCGTCATGAGTCTAACTTTGCGCTTGTAAAACATCCCGAAGATACTACTACAACTCTAAAGGTTTCATATTTTCAGGAGGCATCTGCTCTTATGGAAGATTAAAGTTTTATTTTTCTAAGACATGTTAGGACATTTTACACCCCTAGTGGCCGAAATCCCTCTTCCCTAAAATTTTAGGACTATGGTTTAATTTTGGACAATTTTTCTAAGTTCTTTGGAATGATTTGTTTGGTTTTGGTTTGTTTTGAATGATGTATAATTATTTTATGGATATTATTTCTCGAATTGATTAATTGTATGAATGGAATTATATTTATGCATGTGACCGATTCAATTAATTTATTTCTAGGTATGACTAGTGGGGAAGTTAGTTGTCTGGCTGATAGTGCTACCATGCACACCATATTGCATGAGAAACACTATTTTATTAACATTGTACATAAAAATGCACCTCTGACAATCCTCTCAGACTCATGCAACCTGATAGAAAGATACGAAAAAGCCCGTATTATGTTGTCCAATGGTACTGAATTAACGATTATGTTGCTGAGTTTTAGAGATATTTGAGATAATCAATATCATGTTGAAACCACTGAAGAGAATGGTCCTGAATTTCTTTGTATCACTTCTAACGAATATGGCCAGAAGTGTATTCACAAAAAGTGGGAACGTCTCTCGAGTGGGTTGTATATAACAACCATTCGCGCCATTGAGACCCATCACGTGGCCAGCCCTATGGCTAAGTTCTAGAGCACTCTCCTGCTTTGGCATGATCGAATGGGACACCCCGAATGAGATATGATGCGCTGTATCCTCAAAGCATCACATGGGAATCATTTGAAATCTTATCCCGACCATCCGCTTTGCAAAGCATGCTCCCTGGGGATGCTGAACATTCAACCCTTATTTACAAAGATTATTCACGACCCTTCTAAGTTTCTTCAGAGGATTCAAGGGGATATTTGTGGACCTATCTAACCAACATGTGGACCATTTAGATACTTCATGGTGTTGGTTGATGCATCGACACGATGGTCACATGTCTGCTTATTGTCCACACGCAATGCTGCATTGGCCAAACTCCTAGCACAAATTATTAAGCTTAGGGCTTACCACCCTCATTATCCGATCAAGTCGATTCAACTGGATAATGCTGGAGAGTTAACATCACAGACCTTTGATGATTATTGCCTATCTGTTAGGATTGAAGTTGAACATCTTGTACCCCATGTTTTCACCCAAAACGGCCTAGCAGAAGCTTTCATAAAGCGCCTTCAAATGATAACTCAGACTTTGGTTATGCAAACCAATTTGCCGGTATCTGCCTAGGGCTATGCAATATTACACACAGCTATGTTGGTCCGCTTGAGGCCCACCGCCACCTAACCTCATTCATCGTTACAGTTGGTTACTAGATACGAGCTTGACATCTCGCATTTACATGTGCTAATAGCGCCGCCACTATGTACCAAAATAGGTCCTTAGAGAAAAATGGGAATCTATGACGGTTATGATTCATCTACAATTATTTGCTACTTATAGCCCTTGATAAGAGATCTCTTTACTGCATGTTTTACGGATTGTCACTTTGATGAGATAATCTTCCTGTCGTTATGGGGAGATAAGATCACTAACGTTCCTATAGAACACTGCGAATTGTCATGGATTACTCCCACTATGTCTCATTTAGATCCTTGTACCCCTCAGTTTGAAACTGAAGTGCAATGTATTCTAGATCTTCAAAGCATCGCTCAAAGCATGTTGGATGCTTTTACTGATTTAGCAAAGGTGACGAGATCACATATACCTGCAAGGATGGACATACTTAATGTACATTGTAATACCACCTTAGAAGGCCAGACTATCCTCGAGGGTGGGGCGGTTGCACCTCCCACGCGGCCTAGTACACTGGCGGCTAGCTTATCGCCTGCTTCTACCTTGAAGCATGGCAGGCCCCCTGGTTCAAAGAATTCACAACCCCGAAATAGGAAAACGACATAAACTAGTGACCCTAGTTTGAATCCAACCATTGCTTACTCATCTGTTCCAACGCATGAGGTTATTCTAGATTATGGTGATTTCTTAGATGAGACATACCGATCTCTCAAGAATCACGAGATTTCAATCCATTAAGAAGTATTGGATGAGGTTTGAAATCGGAATGAGATGATTGTTGATGATGCATTCGCATATACCTTTGCTTCTGACATTATGTTTAGAGATGACATTGAACCACGTTCCATTGATGAATGTCAACGTAGAACGGATTGGTCAAGCTAGAAACAAGCAATCTAGGTCGAAATCAATTAGCTCACTAAATGCAAGGTGTTTGGGCTTGTAGCTCCTACTCCACCACATGTGAAAGTTGTGGGCTACAAGTGGGTTTTGTGAGGAAGTGTAATGAGAAGAATGAAATAGTGTGATACAAAGCATGCCTCATAGTGCAAAGCTTCTCTCAATGCCTTAGGATTGATTACGAGGAGATGTATTCCCTCGTAATGGATGTCATAACGTTCAGCTACCCTATCAGTTTGGTAGTTTCTGAAAAACTGAATATGCAGCTTATGCACGTGGTAACACGTATCTCTATGGGGATCTAGATACATACATGAAAGTTCTAGAAAGACTTCCAATGACTGGTTCAAATAGTTCTAGACCACAGAACATTCTCTTAATTAGATTGAGGAGATCACTCTACAGATTGAAGCAATTCGGGCAGATATGGTATAACCGTCTGAGTGAATATTTGACAAATCAGGGTTATGCGAACAATGAATTATACCTATGTGTGTTCATAAAGAAGTCACATTCCGGATTTACAATCGTTGCAGTTTATGTCGACGACATGAACCTCCCTCATCAGAACTCCCGTAGAGCTTGAGGAAATTGCCGCTCACTTGAAATCGAAATTTGAGATGAAAGATCTTGGGAAAACTCAATATTGTCTCGGCTTGGAGATCAAGCATTATTCAGATGGAATCCTAGTACATCAATCGAACAACACCCAAAAGATGTTGCAACGTTGTAATGAGGATAAAGTGAAACCTTTTATGGTTGTTTGGGCTCTAGATCCTAAATGAGATCCCTTTTGTCCCAATAAAGATGAAGAATAGATTTTGGAGCTCGAAGCTCCATGCCTAAGTGCAATTGGTGCTTTATTGTACTTGGCACAATGCATTAGACCTGACATTTCATTCCCTGTTAATCTTTTGGCTAGATACAACAATGCGCCTACACGCAGACACTGGAATGGTTTTAAAGACATTTTCCGCTACCTTAAGGGTACAATGGATTTAGGCTTGTTCTATACCCATGAATCCTCAAAAGGAGCCGCCACTCTCCTCGATCCTTGAGTTGAATCTCGTCTCATTGGTTACGCAGATGCTGGTTATCTGTCTGACCCACATAGGGCACGTTCTCAAACGAACTATGTCTTTACTATTGGAGACACCGATATATCTTGGATATCTACCAAGCAAACGCTAGTTGTGACTTTTTTAAACCATGCTGAGATTCTCACCCTGCATGAAGCATCGCGTGAGTGCTTTTAGTTGAGACAAGTCATGGAACATATTCGAAGCACTAGTGGTCTTTCTTCCGTAGTGACCTTCCTATGACGATCTTTAAAGCATGTATCTAGCAGTTAAAGAAGGGATACATCAAGGGACATCTCTTCACCAGCAATAACAACATCAAAACATTGAAGTCAAGCAAATCTATTCCTGGGACAACCTGCCGATCTCTTCACCAAGTTATTGCCTAAGTCTACTTTTCAGAAGTTCGTCCAAGGAATCGGTATGCGTAAATTATCTGAGCTGAATTGTTTGTAGTTCTCTTATTTGGAAGTTATGTCTAACTCAGGGGGAGTATCCAAAAGCATACTCACTTGGTCTAATGTACTCTTTTTCCTACGATTAGGAGCATTTTTCCCATTGGGTTTTTGTGAGATCTCACATCGACCAACAGAGAAGGGGTGATGTGCCTTATATGTACATGCTCGCCTCCCTATAGCACGAGGCCTTTTGGGAACTCACTGGCTTCAGATCCATTGAAACTCCGAAGTTAAGCGAGTTTAGGTGAAAGCAATCCTAGGATGGGTGACCCACTAGGAAGTTGCTCGTGAGTTCCCAGAAACAAAATCGTGAGGGAATGGTAAGCCCAAAGTGAACAATATCGTGCTACGGCAAAGCCGAGACTAGGATGTGACAGTTTGGTATCAGAGCCTTTCTGCCATTCAGTACGGATGTGCTAGCGAGGACACCGGGTTCCCCTTAAGTGGGGTGGATTATGAGATCCCACATCGACTAACGGAGAAGGGGTGATGTGCCGTATATGTACATGTTCCCCTCCCCATAACATGAGGCCTTTTGGGAACTCACTGGCTTTGGATTCCATCGAAACTCCAAAGTTAAGCGAGTTTGGGCGAGAATAATCCGAGGAAGGGTGACTTGTTGGGAAGTTGCTCATGAGTTCTCAGAAACAAAACCGTGAAGGAATGGTAAGCCCAAAGCGAACAATATCGTGCTACGGCGAAGCCGAGACTGGGATGTGATAGTTTTTGCTACCTAACGAGGGTTTAATGAGGCATCTATCCTAGGATGATCATACTCTATTGAGTTCACTACTTTCGTCCTGTTTGATGTTTTTTTTAAGACATTATGCATACTTCTTGTGACAATCCGTCCCTAATTTTACGTTTTTATTTATTTTAATCAAGGGAATTGACGAAAATGTCCTAGAGGCAAAGACTTTGACTTTCGTTAACCATCGTTTAGAGAAGCGTATGACTTATTCTTTCAGCATATTTAAGTAGTACTTGTTGGTACCAACACATAGGCAAAAGCCGTTTGTAAGCGAGTCTGGATTATAACGGTATAGTTACGAACGTTTGATGTTGGTTATTTAAAGTTCGTTAATTGGTTAAGGAGGACCAATTAGATAAAAGGTACAAAAAAGGTAGCAGCCCAATCAGAAAACAGAAGGAAAAAAAAAAAAAGGAAGAAAACTCCCAGCTTTCTCGTGCATGCCACCACTGCGACCACCCAACTTCCAAGGCTGATTCAGGCCAACTCCTGTGGAATTTCTCGACACCACCACCGCCATCTTGAAGCTCTCATTCCCCTCTACAAAATCCACCAAGAACCACCTTGATTAACCTCTATATGTGGCGGTTTAAGGCCACGAAAGTTAACAGTTCTCACGATGCTCTGGCAACCCTTTTTTATTTTTTCGCCAAAATGGCAAAGCGATGGCCGATGCCACCACTTGGGCTTTGTAGCTGTGACAGCCCGTCCCAAAATATTACAATGTATGTGTGAAAAGACGAAATTGCCCCTAGTTCGATTCCTTTACATTTATTGGTTGTTTTTGAGTTTGGTTGGCATGTTGTTGGCCACACACACATTCCCACATACCACAACCTTTTCTCCTGTTTCCCTGCACCTGTCCCGAGCCCTATTCCCTTCCCATTTCCATTGAAATGTACGGACACACCCACAAATCCATCAAACCTTCACAGATCGTGCAATCCAAGCACATATTCAGACTCGTGAGGCTTGTAGAAGTCTAACCATGCCCATTTTAGGTAAGAACACCTTCGTTTTCACGTCGATTACACGATGTCCGATTTGAGGTACTGTTCATGCACACGTGATTTCTCACGTTTTAGGGAATTTCAAGCTTGTGGGTAGCTTGGTGAGGTTCCTAGAAGGCTCGGGGTGGTTCGTTTGATGGTTTTGGACGTCGGGATCACGAGTTTCAAAGTTGGCCGGAGTTGGGGTGATTTTCCAAGTGAGATTTAGTGGTTTTTGGTGCTTGAAAGTGGTATGATTGTGTTCCTCTAGTTCTAAGCTTCATTTTGATACCAATTTTGTGAAATTTGGATGAAAAACGAAGAAGATATTGAAGTTTGAAATTTTCCCGCGCTGGCGCCGGAGGCTCGCCGGAGAAGACGACGGAATATTCCGTCAAGTCTGACGGAATATTCCTGACACCGTTGACAGAATCTGTTAAATCTGACGGAATATTCCCTACGGCATCAGTTAACACCGTCAGCGTGCCAGGCACGTGCCTGTGCGTGGCCGGCTTGTGTGGCTGTGCCTTGGCCGACGCGTGGGGGCGCGTGCGACGGTGAAAAATTATTTTAAAAATATGGGGATGTTCCTAAGGTTGAGTAGATCACGTTGGTGTATTCATACACCCCATTTGAGCATTGTATGAGAAGTTATTTCTAAAGTTTGGTTATGTGCTTTAAAATTAACGTTTTTATAGTTGTTTCGCATATAGGTGAGACGTATCCCGAGGACGAGCGTGGTCACTCGAGGCAGGGGGGTTACGACCCTTCCACTTACCAGTGAGTGGGCTTTTGGTTTTCCGTATATACCTATATACTTATATTTTCCTAGAAATCGATTTGAATTGTCATTTACCATATGCCATGCATTAGATTATCGTTATTTATGCATCGTTAGTTGCATTATTAGTTGTATATATATATATATATATATATATATATATATACACGTATGCATATTGGGTGCTGCGGACGCACAGGTAAGTGCCAGGTAAGTGTTGTTCATGTTTACATTCAGTAGCGATTCGAGATGCTTAGAGAGCTCATAACCTGCACCCCTGGTATTAGTGCTCCCGCCCAGAGTAGGGCACAATCCTTCACGTGTTGTTCACCTCCCGCACCACACGCTCAGCTTGGATCCAAGTTAGGTGCACAGTCCTGTCGTACAGACCACTTTAGGTGGTTCCGACTCGTAGGTGACCCGCGATTATTCGCACAGCCTTCATGTGATCGTAGCACTAGAGCGTTTATATGTATTACACCCAGGCCTGTCGTACAGACCACTTTAGGTGGTTCCGACTCATGGGCAGGTTTAGTTATTGAGATTGACATCTGAGCTCTAGATGCAGCTGTACAGGTCACGTTAGGTGACTCCAGCTGCCAGACTATATGATATTGATATGATTTTCACCTGAGCACTTGCATTTCATTGTGAGATTTGGCATGGCATATCCTAAAGCATGGTTGATATATTTAATTATACATATATATGTACATATGTTATTTTCTGGGAAGTATACAGGTTTTACGGCGAGGGGTTAGAACTTATTTGTAAATGGTTTTCGAAAAGCTTTGTTGTTGCCCACTCACGTTTTTGTTTTGCGCCCCTCCAGGTTCTACTGTCTAGCAGGTTGGGTGGTTTCCCAGAGGGCTTTCCGGCATTTCTGACAGACGATCACCAGAGTAGGGCCACCTTTGGGTGTACTGTTGTCGCGTCATTTTCGTTTGGACTGCTTAGGCGTTATGCTCTGAACTTGTGTCTCACTTACGCTAGCACTTGTTCTATTACCTTATGTATGCTAGTTTTTATTTATTCGTACTTCTTCTATTATTGTTTTATTAGCTTCCGCACTGTGCACATGGTTACGTCACCTCCGCGTGATGGCCAGCACGCCCTGATTTCGGTCGGGGTGTGTCAGTAGCCCATCACCCCAGAAGCAAAACCCAACCAACCTTGATTTTGTTGGACCACCGTAGCAACGAATCGACATTGGGAAGCTTTAGGCACCCACCGGCTACGTGGGCAAAAATTGACCATCTTCCGTCCACTTTTGAACTTCGTGGCAGGTAGGAAAGTTGTTCCTCTCATTGAGATCTTCATTTCTGTCATTTTTGAGAATTTTTAGAAATAGTTAAATTTCCAGCAAGTCTGAGTAGCCGACCGCCACTCACAGCGGCGCGTGGCCAGAGGACTGTCAATGCTATGTTTAGGATAAATTAGATGTCTGGAGTTTAGTCCTGAGGATCGTTTGATGTAGATTGATTGTTGGAACCTAAATTCTCTACAATACGTTAAAAGGTCATTATATGAATCGACAATCCGACCGTTGGATCGTCACCAAACTTTAATACGTTATAATACATAATATTTAAGAATCATAGAAACTTACGGATTGGGAATGCGATGTATGGATCTTCCCGAATTGAATTTGTAAGTTCATAAAATAAAATGTTGACCGTCACTTGGTTTTAGCAATTGGCGGAGATCCGACCGTTGGATCGTAATGAAACCTTAGGACATTATTCTAGAAACATAATGTAGATCTTTGAAATAACGGATAGGAGATCCGTGATGCAGATCTTCTGGATTGTATTATGTAGGGATGTGTTTTATGTAAATTATGTATTCTATCGGTAAGAACTCTGAGACATAATTTGATAATTGGTCACAGGCGATGATAGTTCGTGATGTCTCGATATTCGTGCGAGGGAAGCGTAGCGTGGACCTAAGGTGAGTGGGTCTTTTCCCTTCTATCGTGTGTGTGTGTGTGTGTGTGTACACACACACACATAAGATTAACATCTCCACAATTGTTTATAAATTGAATATTTCATATAAATTCTGTGAATGCTTTGGAGGACAAGTGAGAACTACGAATGGCTTGATCCCTGTTTAGGGTACGTAGGCAGTCTAACGAGACGTTAGATGCAGCCATACAATAAACGAGACTAATTAATTGGGACAATAGCCTTGTTTGGGGAACTGAGCAATGCGAAGGATATTGGTGGAAAATATGAGATTTAACCTTATGATTTTGGTGGTTAAATGTTGGTCATAAATCGATATGTGAGGAATCAAGGAAATGAAGTAAGGAAACGTAAGTAATAATGGTTAATTAAATTAGTGTCTAGTTGGGCTTATCAATGATAATTATTCCCGAAAATAAATAGTTCGGGAGTAGAGCATTATAGATTGTACATTTTACGCCATATTATATATATTTATATATACTTGAAAATGCTATGGTATGGGTGAGTTTTAGATTGCATCATGGCATATCCATATGTATATTACCGGCACATAATTATTGTGAATGCACCCCGGTGTTAGTGCTCCTGCCTGTGGCCAAGGCACAGTCTTTCATGTGATGTTCACCTCCCACACCTTAAGCTCACCTTGAATTCAAGGTAGGTGCACAGGCCTATCATATAGACCACTATAGGTGGTTCCGACTCGTAGGTGACCCGCGATTATTCGCAGTCTTCACATGATCGTAGCACTTGAGCATACTTATTTACACCCAGTCCTATCGTACAGACCACTAAAGGTGGTTCCGACTTGTGTGCAGGGATATTTGATGAGCTATTGCTTCAGTCATACAGGTTACTATAAGTGACTCCGACTTATGTGCTAGTATTGATTGATGAGATATGGATAAGTCGTATAGGCCACTATAGGTGACTCCAACTTATGTGCTAGCATTGATTGATGAGAGATGGATAAGTCATACAGGTCACTATAAGTGACTCCTACTTATAGGGGTGGGTTCAAAAAACCGAAAACCGAAAAAAACCGACAACCAAACCGGACCGAGGCCGAAAAAAACCGAACCGCAAAAAAACCGAACCGAAATTGTCAAACCGAACCGAACCGAATCTGACCAGTTCTGTTTCGGTTTTTGAGGCTCGAAAACCGAACCGAACCGAACCGAACCGATATATATATATATAATTTTTTTGAATATTTATAAATAGTTTAGTCATACAATCATAACAGAACAGAACATGTTGCCAAGTTGGTTTCAGTGAAAGTTTACAAGCTGGAGGCATGGGTTCGAACCCTCATGCCTCTAGGATTTGTAAGATTATTTTTAATTTTTTAATCTTTTTAAGTTTTAACAAAACCCTTAACTGTGACGCCGCCGGTGTAAGTTGTTCTGTTGTTGTAACCCTAACCCTCATCCTCCTTATTTTTCATTCCCCTGGCCTGGCCTCTTCTCTCTAGACTCTCGTTCCCTCCCTTCCCTGCCTTCAGTTCTTCTTCTTCAGTTCAGAGTTCGTTCACAGATCGCAGTTTCGCGCAGCCTGAGGCCCTGAGCCTCCTCTCTCTCTCGCTCTGTCTCTCAGGCGACTCGCGTCGTCAGTCTCTCTCTCTTATCTCGCCGTCAGATTTCCTCTCTTCCCACCTTCTGCACTGCGCCGTTCCCTCGTCTCTTGCGATTCAGCAAGGCCTTCTGCGACGCTGTTTCTTCGTCTTCTCCAAGCTCTCGCAGTATCTTCTTAAACTCGAACCTGCAGGTCAGTGTTCATATCTTATCTCTCTCACTGCATCTGCTGTCGCGTTTTATATTTTGTTCTTTGTTTATGTTATTCTTTTAATTAGAATTTGGTTTGAATTTTTAGTTCACAATTTTTGGTTTAAGCTGATTAAGTTAGTGATTTATATCTTTTTTTCGTTCTTTTCATATTTTCTGCTAGTTTTATTTGTCTAATTTTTGTTTATTTGTAGAAAAATATGGTTAGATTTGGTCCCTCTAATCGATTTATATATATATTATCATCGCAATATTTGAGGTAATGTTAAATAGTGATCATTTTTTCTATAATCTGATTTACTGGTTTTAATATTACCGGAGGAAGTTCGATCATCAGAAAGTTTACTTTGCAGCTCGGTTCTTAATGGGATCTACCAAATACCACTAGTTTTGGATACCCATTTGATTTTTATTGCTCCTTTTTCTGGAACACCTCCACAGGGATCTGATGGCCAATCACATGCTTCAAAAAATGGGCTCGCTGTTGGGGCTTTGGTAGGGATAATTCTGGGTTCTGTTTTTGTTGCTCTCATTGTCTTACTTGCTCTTGCCTTTTGCATACGCAAAAATAAAAGGGAGGACAAGATTCCAAGAGCTTCTGGGGGAAATGTCTCTGCTCGCACAAATAATGGTAGAATTGCTTTCCTCTTCTTTTCCTTTCCCTTTTCCTTTTGGAGCTTGGCTTTTTAATATGTTGGAACTATGATTTGAGAGGCACGTGGTTTCTTTGAAACAAGATTTGTTTTTTAGTAGCGTAAATACAAGCATTTTCCTCTTTCCAAATAGACGCAGAAGGGTTAACGCTATTTCTTACAAATATTGGATGGTACTCTGAGTATCGTAAACATTTACATGCTGCACCCTGCTCTATTTTGCAGTAAATACTGAGATGCAAGAGCAGAGGGTAAAAAGTGCGACTACTGTAACTGATCTCATGCCTCCACCCGCAGAAATTTTGGTGGTTGATAGGTTACATAGTAAAAATGGATCGAAAAAAAGGATAAAATCACCTATCACTGCTACTCCTTATACTGTTGCCTCTCTCCAATCAGCAACTAATAGCTTCAGTCAAGAATTTCTTATTGGTGAAGGATCTCTTGGTCGTGTTTACAGAGCAGAGTTCCCTAATGGAAAGGTAAATTTGTTTATTGTTGTTTTCTTCCCTTTCTTTAAAACAGATTTTATGCACATGTATAAAGTGACGGCTGAATTAGATACTGTAACAAAGATGTACATTATAAGCTGTTGATGGTGCTGCCATCATTATAGCTTCTGTGGTGGGAACTGAACTGCTGGGATCCCGAGCTAGTTCTCTCCATACACGACACAAATGCAGACACAAATATTGATGGATGTATCTTTATTTTCTTTTTCCTTGCCGTATGGATTGTAACTAATCTTAATAGACACATTTTTCAAATTATGGCCACCTTTTGCCGATTTAGCTAGTGAGATATGTAATCTCAGCTGAAGTAAAAAGCTAAAATTAGGATAAAATTTAGTTTGTTACCTGCAATATAGACTTTGGTCTTTGATAGTATTAGATGGGGTTATCTCCACCATCTGCTTCTTGCCTTATCTGTTCGGTAGTACTTAGTTTCACTTGCTTAGTACTGTTGGCTATATATATTCTCGCAACCCGAGCTCCTAGGTTTACTGAGGTTGAATTCTCCTGTAATACCACCTCTTTGGTAGTTGTACTAGTTGATTTGTTCTGTTTCTTGATTTACAAACTAAGATAAATTGTTGATCTCCCTAATCAAGAGGCATTTGTTTTCCTTTAGCTGGCAGCTGCTGTCTTTTTGCATGTATTTTGTATTCAAAAAGTTCTCGTAGAACCTGTTGCCAGTTCCAGTTGCCTGTTGGTTTTGAGAACCTGTTGCCAGTTGCCTGTTGGTTTTGAAAACTTTTGAGAACCTTTCAGAAATTGTAAATGTAATTGGTTATTTATACATGTTGATTTTGATTTGATAATTGATGTTAAAGACTTTAACATCAGAATGAATGTTGTAAAACTGTGCTTGTTGTCAATATGGACAACAATTTGGGAGAAAGAAAGAAAGAAAGAAAGAAAGAAAGAAAAAAAAAAAAAACCGAACCGGGCCGAAACCGAACCGAATACAAACCGAACCGAACCCAAACCGATAGAAAACCGAACCGAACCGAACCGAACAGTAATTTCGGTTCGGTTTCCGGTTTTCGTAAAAAACCGAACCGAACGGAACCGAACCCACCCCTACCTACTTATGTGCTAGCATTGATTGATGAGATATGGATAAGTCATACAGGTCACTATAGGTGACTCTGACTTATGTGCTAGCATTGATTGATGAGCTATTGATTCAGCCGTACATGTCATGTGAGGTGACTTCGGCTAGCATGTTGATGAGCTATTGATTTAGCTGTACATGTCACGTGAGGTGACTCCGGCTAATATGTTGATGAGCTATTGGTTCAGTCGTACAGGGCACAATAGGTGGATCCTGTTGACATACCATTTCATATTGATTTATTTCACTTGGGTTACTTGTTCTTGTTGATATATTTGACATGGCATAATTGTGAGACTATTATTTTGGTTATGGTTTTGAGTTATATCACGCCTGTTATTTCTGGGAAATTATACAGGTGTTCCGGCGAGAGGCTACTGCCTTTGGTAATTGAAATTGGTTTGAAAAGTTTTGTTTCACTCACTCACATTTTCTATTTTTGCACCCCTCTAGGTTCTAGCAGTAGAGTTCCGTATCGACGAGGATTCGTGGCACTTTTTAGTACAAATGTCTTCTTATGATGGTACAATCATTATCTTACCTTACTGTACTATACCTATGCTTTGTATAATGCGTGAAATGGGTCCAAACCCGCTCACCATGCACTCGTATACTTAGTCACTTTTAGATTTTAATTTATTTATATTTAAAATTAAATATAAATAGTATCTAAAGAAAACTGATCACATGATGTACGATAAATGAACACAATTACGATATCCCTTGAATCCGTAGAAAAATGATCCGGCAATGGTCCTTTTCCTAATTTAACTCCCTTAAAGAAAATAAATCTATATAGTTGTATGGAAAAAATAATAATAACAATAATAAAATAAGAGTCCCATTAATGGTGGCAAGGATAGGGGAGACGGTGTTGCAATCCGATGAGGATAAACATCCTTGTTGTCGTCGGACCGCAACAAATAACATATGGCTGTTAGTTTAATCAACGAATCAAGCGGTAGGGTCCTATTTGTTTAAATAATCTGTGACGACTTTGGCACTCGTAAATGTCATGTCAGCTACTCACTCAGCTACGTCTACTTTTGAATTGTTGGACTCATCCAGCTCCTGACCCGAGTATTCAAAGAAAGATTGAAAGGAAAGATGGTGATGATCCGCAATCTCAGTCGCAGTCTCGGTCGCAGTGCCATCGCCAAAACACTCCTCTCGCCATCAAATTCAGGGCCCTCTTCTTCTTCATCCTCTGCCCATTCTGCTATTCCGTTGTTGGCGCCGTTGGCGGGTCAACGCCTACGCAACAACTCTGCTGCATTTGAACCCGAATTCAGAGATGCCACCACCAGCACCACCAGATGCCTTCACTCCAACGCCTCGCTTGGCGGCGGTGGTGGACTGCCTTCCTCCATGAGGGCAGCTGTCTTCAGGGAACCCAACAAACCTCTCACCTTCGAGGAATTTCACATCCCTCGCCCCAAATCCGGTGAACTTCTAATCAAAACCAAGGGTGGGTACTAATTTAATCTCTCTCTCTCTCTCTCTCTCTGTGGATCCGTAATTATTGTATCTTTGTTCCTCATGTTTATTCATTTCCAACTCCTTGATTAAATCAAACACCCTGAAATTATGTTAATTAATTGCATAGCTGCCGATTGACCGAAGAAATGAAGTTAAAAAGGGAATCATTTGATTTCAGCCTAATTTGTCCATCTTAATTTGTTATCATTGTTTCATGCGTGCCCAGGTTGAAAATGATTGCTCAATTCAATTGTGATCAATGTGTCGTCGTCGTCGTCTTCGCCATTGTATTTTATATTCGTTCGGTGTTGCCATTTTGATTCTTTAATCTTCTCGAGTAACTTATCATTTTACCTTTGTTGTTTACTTACAAATGATAGTTTCTTTTTCCTCTGCCTTGTTGCTTCTTTTGGCTTGTTCACCTCTTCATTCCGTTGCTACTATGGTGGCTGATATTGTTCGTGTTTCTTTGTTATAGCATGCGGAGTTTGCCACTCTGATCTCCATGTTATGAAAGGCGAGCTTCCATTTGCTAGCCCATGTGTTGTGGGACATGAGATAACTGGTGAGGTTGTCGAACATGGACCGGCCACAGACACCAAAACTATAGCAAGGTGCACTTTGTTTAGATTTCAACAATCTTCATCATCTTCTGTAAATAATGCTCTCATTAGATTATCCATTGAAAGAAACTTCGAATCTGGAGTTCATAAATCCCAACTTTAAATTCCACCTGAATACGTTTTGTTCCCAATATCTAAGATATGTCAGTTTTTTTAAGAAAACGGGGCTACAACTACCATAACCTCCATATTCACTACCACCATCTTCCCTTGGCCATCACCACAACCTTGTTTCCATCACCATCCTTCCTCCACAGTTATCTGCATCACCGCTGGAAGCATCAGCAGTGCCACTAAGACAACCATTAACATAACTACCACCGCCATGATCGTTTTATAATGTTTGTGAATCTCATTTTCCTGAATGTGTACATGCCATATCTTTTGTTGAAATTTGAAACAGAGGGAAACCAAAATGGATCATTAGTTTCATTTTCTCAAATTTTTCAGATTACCAATTGGATCTCGAGTTGTTGGAGCTTTCATCATGCCTTGTGGCAACTGTTCCTACTGTTCAAAGGTAATACTTCTCGGAGATGCTACTTTGCTCATTTAAATTTTGTTATTGACATATGATGGTTTATTAACTGCTTTACAAATGTGGTAATTACCATTTTCTTTTGGGAGGAAACAGTGTATTCTATAGTTGATTGTGTTTTTTAATCACTGAACTGGAATAAAGGGCCATGATGATCTATGCGAGGATTTCTTTGCTTATAACCGTGCAAAAGGAACTCTTTATGATGGTGAAACTCGGCTGTTCCTCCGCAGCAGTGGTAAGCGTGCTTTTCTCTCCTCTCTGTATGTCTGTCTGTCTCTTTTTATCTCTCTGCCTCTATATCTATATTTTTTTTGGTTTTGTTTTTGTCAATTTCATGAACTCTCAAGCTAAAGTATAAATTGTTGTTTCTAGTATCTGTAATTGTAATGCGGGGCTAAAAGGATTTGAAATGAACACGTCTTTACTTCTGATTGCTGTAAGACATTACCATGGTCATTTCATGGTGAAACTCTATTGTTGAATATGTCAATCTCTGAATGTCAAGACAAACTGAACTCTTTCAACACATAGCAGTAAAGTTCCTTAAATCCTACCACTTAGAGAATCTTTACTTGTGATGGTAGTTTTTTGTTCTTACCTTTGTATATGGTAGCATACATGATCCATTGTATTTATTTGGCTATTTCCATAATTTTTTTTGGTAAGCAAGACACCTTTTCTTTTTGTGTAAAAGTTAAAACGTGACTGCTCATTTGTGCAATTAGTGGAAAGTTGAAGGAAAAATTAGTAATGTTCTTTTAGTCAAAATCTTGTTTCATGTCCCTGACATGTCTGTGATGTGTTTCAAGATTCCTCCTCGAAATTCTGCTTCTTTTTTTTTTCCTGTTTTGATATGTCAGCTAAGCTTGTGGAGATTACAGATGTTCATTGTTTGATAACCAAAAGGTATTCTATACTGTGCAGGAGAACCAGTATACATGTATAGTATGGGAGGCCTTGCTGAATACTGTGTTGTGCCGGCAAATGGATTGACTATTTTGCCCGAGTCATTGCCATACATCGAGTCTGCAGTTTTAGGTTGTGCAGTGTTTACCGCTTATGGTACTATGGCTAATGCGGCTCAGGTGAAGCCTGGGGATTCAGTTGCTGTGATTGGAATTGGGGGTGTAGGGTCAAGGTACTGTAAGATCTTGTATTCGCTCAGAATTTTCTTTTTGGTTATACGGTTGATACTAAGGCGTTATATTTTGTCTTTTCTATTTTTCCCTTCCAATTTTGGACTTGATATAATATCATCCATACACGGAAGGCATTCTACTTTAGCTTTGGTGGTTTTTTTGTTTAACTTGAATGTTCCTTTTACTTCTGTTTATGAAATTATTATAAACATGTTACAATTATATCACTTGTGACAGCTGTTTGCAGATAGCAAGAGCATTTGGTGCCTCTGATATTATCGCTGTGGATGTTCAAGATGAAAAAGTGCAGAAAGCCAAGATATTTGGAGCTACGCATGCTGTAAATGCAGCTAAAGAAGATGCTGTTGGCAAAATAATGGTACATATTAAAGCACTTTTCTGTTATTTTTTATTACATATGATGCAGTAGTTGATATAGTAATTGTGCAATGTGATTTTTTCCTAATCCTGGTGTCCATAATTTGTTTCAGTCTCATTTTTCCAAAATAGTTTGGTTGTCTTTGTGTTGTCTCAATTAAACGTCCAACAAAATACATTAAACTACCCCATGGAGCCAACCATAAGTCATGAGTTATTTCCTATTGAGGAACTTACACAAGGACCTGTTAATCAGTCATTAGATGAAATATGGAGGTCTGAATGCCCAGTTAGTGCTGTTAGTGGTGGATCACATTTTTTAACTTGGTAGATTATTGTGGTACTTCCCCGATGTGAGGTTATGCCTGTCTGTACATGGCTTGTATCAAGCTACACAACCCCAACAGAAACATTTCCTCATTTTAAGACCATATTGAATGACCTCATTTGAGAATTATTATAAGCACGTACACACAGCATATTACATAAAGCAAGATTCTTGGAAATCTTTGTGTGATTGTTTGTGTCATCCCCACTAGCATTGCCCCTATTGTGTGGTGTAAAAGTGATGACACAAATAATACTCAAGTACCATGATGAATAACCTGTGGGTGTGCTAGCAAAAGAGCATAAACTAATATTAGAGTTAAGTTGAATCTGTACCTTTGAAATTGATATTGAGATGAAGCAAAACCTTTTCCGTGTTCTATCCCTGTACTGTTGACTTGCTGTTCACTTGTTCTGGACAGGAAATAACTGGTGGAAAGGGTGTGGACATCGCTGTGGAAGCCCTGGGAAGGCCGCAGACATTTTTGCAATGTGTGCAAAGTGTGAAAGATGGAGGAAAAGCTGTAATGGTTGGGCTTTCACAAGCTGGTGCAGTTGGGGAAGTAGATATAAACCGTCTTGTCCGTAGAAAGGTGAGTATGATAAATGCTGTATCAAAGTGACAATTGATTTTCAATTTCTGGAATATGGTATGATGTTTATGGAACCACATCAATGTTTATTAGATGAATGTAATTAGGTAGAGTTGTGATAAGATTCTTGGAATTATAACAGAATTGAGAAGTCTAGGGGAAGCTCGTATTCTCGTACAAGAAGTTATGTAGTTAGCAGCGTGAATGATCTTTCAGATTCCATCCATTTATAGTCTTGTACTTGAGTACGCTGATTCTGTTCTGAATCAGTGCTACAGAGTGAAGTCATTGAAGTACTGAGGTTTTGTAGCGTACATATGGCCTATTGATGCTGAACAAACAGGCATAAATATAATCTTTTGAATTGCTATAAGACTGGTAGGTAAGATCAATTGTCAAACTTGGGACTTCCGCTCCTGCTAAACACTGGCTCTGCCAATGATTACCAGTGTCTAGGAGATGGCTAGTATTGAGAGTCTGAGTCCCTTGTTGGGAATTAAAGAACGTTGCATAAGCTTGTAAAGAGATGGGCTACTTCAGCCCTTACCAATTGGTTTCGGGTTGAAAGTCAACTTCCTTCAGCTAGTTGGTCATGGGGGGATTTGAGAGTTAGATCCTGTGGCTGCTAAATGGTATTATCCAAATGGTATTATGATTAAATTTTCCTTTTGTTTTGAGCAATTACTTCCTCTTGCATCTAAATGACCACAACATTAGCTCAAGTCTCGAGGTACCATTTCATAGATTCATCTCATGTTTGTTTAGTTGTATGTTTTGACTTTGTAATTTTTTGTCATCTGTTGAGACAAGCAGACTAAATATCAAGTTGTCCAGGACTCTGTGTTTCATTTCAGCAAACATCTTTACTTCTTTGGCAATAATCTTGTGGAACAGATACAAATCATTGGATCTTACGGAGGGAGGGCAAGGCAGGATCTGCCAAAGTTGGTCAGATTGGCAGAATCAGGCGTATTTGATCTAGCTAATGCTGTTTCTAGAAGGTACAAATTTGAGGAGAGTAACGAAGCATTCCAGGAACTCAATAAGGGAAGCATTGTTGGTCGGGCAGTGGTTGAGATAATGTAAGTTCTTTTCACTCCAAGCGGCTGTTCTTGATGCGAAACTTCAGCCTCAAGTACAAGGCAGCTCCTGGTGTAGAAATCTGAAGATCTGCAGGTGCATAACCAATGTAGCCTCATAAACAATCTCTCATCAAACGCATTCTAGGATCACAAATGGTTCTAACGTCTCTGTTTGTTGTTTCCTCCCCTCCCTTTATTTTGGGTCAACCTCACATACATACATAAACTCTTGGTGTTTGAATAAAACTTTGCTGTGTGGTCGGCCGAATAACATGATATAAGAGAGGTTATGAATTTACACGTGATTTGAATAATATATATTACAAGTTTCTTCTGATTAACCACTATATTTTAGTTACAAATTTCCCCGGATTGAAATCTTTGGGGCATAGAGCTAGAAATGAGCAGCTTTAACCCGATATTGGAAGCGTAAACAATATGGCTTGACGGCAAAGCCGTGGATAGGGTATCCACTATGTCCCAGGTTTAAACTTTCCTTCATCCCCTCAGTGTAGATTAGCATAGTTCCTACGGTGTTTCTCTAACCAAAATAAACTTTTTTAGTACATCAAAAATTTGTATTATCAAATGATATCATGGAAGAATGAAGCTTAAACATTGTTTTGTAGCACTAACCAAACATTGGAGAGTTCATAAAAAGAGTGGTTGTGACAGCCCATCCCGAATTATTTGTACCATAGGTGTGAAATGACAATAATGCCCTTGGTGGATATTTGCCATTTTGGTGTGTTGTTTTTGGTGGTTGACTCTACAGAACACACACATACACCTATACTATACACTCCCATGACTCCCTCTCTCTTCTTTCTCTCGGATTTTCTTCCATTTCCTTTGCAAGTGTACGGACGAACTTCAAAACCAACCTTTCACGCATGGATCGACATCTAGAAGGTAAGATTCGAACTCCTTGCAAGCTCCTGAGTTCATCCATACCGTTTTTAGAACTTGAAACCCTCGAAAACCCTAGAACCCTCGAACCCAATTTTCATGCACTAATCATTGCGAAGGTTTCAGTGGATTTTAAGGTCTTAGGGAGCTTTAGAATACTCTCACGAAGCTCGGGGAACAAGTTTGAAGGATTTTGGACGTCGGGATAGCAAGTTCTAAGGTTGGCCGGATTTTGCGAGGTTTTTTCAGTGAGATTTCGTGAATTTCAGGGCTTGAAAGTGGTAAGGTTTTGTTCTACTTATTGTAAGCTTCATTTTGGTATGAATTTCATGGAATTTGGTTGAGAGATGAAGACGATATGAAGTTTTAAAAATTTTCCAGTTTCAGAGGAGAATTCAAGTTGCTGACGGCGGGGCTGACAGCGGCGGTGTTGGAAATGTGCCCTAAAACCAATCATATGATGATACTTTACGGACATTTCAAACTAATGTAGTTTAAATGTAAAGGGCAAAGATTATTGTTTGAGCCGTCTCATATAAATGTTATATGCTTAAACGATAAGTCCAAGGAATATGTGATTGGAAGAATGCGATCTAAAGAAGTTAGATTCATGAGACCATTCTTTCGTTGACACATCCTAAACGTTCCTGATCATAGGATTGTCAATTGGGCATTGACAGTCCGTTAAGATCAGTACGTGCTATGTCTTTTCTCAGGGAGAGTGACTAGTCTCGAGTCATTGGTGTGTGTGACATCAAGACAAGTACGTAGGTGCTCAATAGAGAATGAGTTCACTGAACACGATCAACGAAGAGTTCTCATATTCATGTCACATGAGAACTCATGGTTGGGATAATGCAAATTAGTCTTTTGACCTGAGGCATCACAATTGTCTTGTGGTTAGGTCCTTAATCTTTGATTATGTCAAAGTCACTCCATCAGGAGGGTGTCCACGGCATCGTTGGGGTTAAGCCACTTAGCCATGGAGGCAAGTGAATGCGCAACAAGGGATCTCTAACCTTCAAACTGTTTGAGGGAGAATACTCTATGATATGATTAAGAATCTTTGGCCAAAGTATGAATGAGATTTAGGAATGTGTTCCAAATCACATTCAAGGTAATCATATAAGCACAAGACTCACATTGGATAGTAGACATGAATAAACTATCAAACCAAACAATGTGGTCAAGAGTATTGTATTAGAGAAAGACCGTATTGCATTTGTAATCCTAAAACTGAATAGGTTCTCCACCTCTTCTGATTAGCTTGGGTAACCATGACATGCTACTAGGCGTCAACCATGGTTTGTGGAAGCCCTAAAAGTGTATTATCACTAACGGGAGAATTGAAAGTAAGTTTCAATTCACAATCGATTAGAAAGAGTTTTAATCGCCCACTGCCTCGCTAAAAGGAACCTAATGGATCGTTCACCGAGTAAGGTAGAGTTTGAAGAAACAACGGAGATGAGTAAGAATAATTAAATGGTTTAATTATTTATCTAAGGCTAGGATTAATTAATATGTTAATTAATCAAACGAATAAGTTCGTTAAAGACCTCGGGTTAGTTTTGGGCCGCAAGGCCCAATGGGATTTGAATGTCAAGCCCATTAACTCAAGTTGTATGACAACTTGAATAAACAAAGGGCTTGAAAGCCCAATAAACCCTATAGGCCGGCCATATTAGAAGAATAGGGCTTTTGGTCCATTAGGTCACTTATTTGAAGGGACTATATAAAGGACTTTATAGCCTAAATTCATTAAGGGTTGTTTTTGGGGAAAGGATGAGAACACAAGCTCTCCTTTCTCTCTAAAATTTCGGCCACCTTGGAGGGATCATCTAGCAATCAAACTCCTCCAAGGTCACTCATTTCTTCTTCATTATGCCTTGGTGATGAATCATTAGAGGTTCTCAATTTTGGGAACTTTGGAGAAACCTTTTTTTTCATCCATCCAAATCCATAGATCTAAGATGCAAGGAATGAAGGCCCTCTCTTTGGGTGATTAGCCTTTGTTTAAATACAAAGAGGAATCTACAAAGGTATATATTTCAACTCACTTTGTTTTGAGTTGATTATTGGTTCACCATTTTACTAGGCTTTGAACATTCATGGGTAATGTTTTGTTTTTAAGTGCATGCTAGCATGATTCTGCCTTTAATTTGTTAATTGCATGCTAATGATGTTGCTTAAATGAACATGTCATCTTCCAAAATAATCCTTCAGGCGGCCGGTGAGACTCACTGGAGAAGACAAGGAATATTCCGTCAATTTTGACGGAATATACTAATGGCGTTACTAACGGCGTCATGTATATATAACGGTATATTCCATTTTTACGTAATATTCCTTAACGCCGTTAAGGTTACCACACGTGTGCCAGGCACGTGCCCCCGCATGGCCGGCGCGTGGGAGGTTAGAAAATTATTTAAAAATATGGGGTGTTCGCGAGGTTGAGTAGATCAAGTTGGTATATCTAAACACCCTATTTGAGCATTGTATGAGAAGTTATTACCTAGTTTTGGTTATGTGCTTTAAATTGTTTCGCATATAGGTGAGACCCATCCTGAGGACGAGCGTAGTCACTCGAGATAAAGGGGTTATAGCCCTACCACATAGCAGTGAGTAGGCTTTTGATTTTCTGTATATACCTATATACTTGTGGTTTTTCCCAGAAAATGAAATGTAATGTTTATATGTTTTAAATGCCATGCATAGCATTTGCCTATTTATTTATGCATTAGTAGTTGCATATATGTATGTTTAGTGTTGCAGACGCACAGGTAAGTGCCAAGTAAGTTTATGGTTTATGATTGTGAATTAGTGGCTATGTGAGATGCATAGAGAGCTCATAACTTGCACCCCCGGTGTTAGTGCTCCCGCCCAGAGTAGGGCATAGTCCTTCACGTGATGTTCACTTCCCGCACCACACGATCATCTTGGATCCAAGTTAGGTGCACAGTCCTGTTGTACAGACCACTATAGGTGGTTCCGACTCGTAGGTGACCCGCGATTATTCACCCAGTCTTCACGTGATCGTAGCACTTGAGCGTATTTATTTACACCCAGTCCTGTCGAACAGACCACTTTAGGTGGTTCCAACTCATGTGCAAGTATAGTTAGTGAGTTGGGGATTGAGCTCTAGATTCAGCCGTACAGGTCACGTTAGGTGACTCCGGCTGACATGTTACTTGCATTGTTTGACATTACCTGGGTTACTTACAGTTTATGTGGAGGCATTCGACATGGCATATTTCTGAACATGTGTTTCAATATATGTGTATATTCTATTTTTTGGGAAACTATACAGGTTTTACGGTAAAGGGTTAGAACTTTTGATAATGAAATGATTTTGAAAAGCTTTGTTTTTGGCCACTCACACTTTCTGTTTTGTGCTCTACTAGGTTCTAGTTAGAAGCAGCTTTGGTGGTTCACGAGGACTTGATGGTGGTTCTGACAAAACATCACAAATGTAGGATCACCTTTGGGTGTTGTTTAATTAGTATTCGTTCTTCTGGACTGCACTTAGGCTTTCTGTGCTTTGATTATGTTTATCACACTTAGTCTCGCACTAGTGTGTTACTTTAACTAGTTTATTTAGTAGTTTGGTTTTTATTTATTCATACTTTTATTATTATCGTTTTCTTCCGCACTGTGCACATGGCTACGTCACCCTCACATGACGGCCAGCACGCCTTGATTTCGGTCGGGGTGTGTCAGTTTGGTATCAGAGCATAGATCTGGCAGTCCTACATATTTTGTGAGTGTTCTAATTGTTTTGGTGTCTTCTGTCAGAACTATGTCGCCTCGTAGGGAACTATGTCGCTCTGCTGAGCCTAGTTTCCCCGATGTAGCTCAATTGAGGGAAGTTTTTGCTACCGCTATTCAGTCTGCGCTCCGCCCTCCCCAGAGGACTCATCTGGAGACCATGTATAATTTAAAACTGGATAAGTTTGAGGGCCACGAGGGTTTTGAGGGAGCTGAGCGGTGGCTTGAGCATATTGAAAAGACTTTTCGAGTGTTGCATAATCAGGGAAATCTTTCTGTTGAAAGGTGGGTAGAGACAACTTTATGGTTCTTGGGTAAGGAATTGTCATCCTGGTGGGGACAGGAGGTTCGTCATTTGACCCCAGAGGAAAGGGCTGACTGGGAAGTGTTTAAGCAGTTGTTTAGGAAAAGGTTTATGCCTCCTGAGTACATTGATCGTAAGAAGCAAGAATTTACCAAATTGAGGCAAGGGAAGTTGACAGCGAATGAATATTATAGGAGGTTCACTGATTTATCTCGTTATTATCCGGAGGTTGCTACTAATCCGGTAGAGATGCTTCGTCGTTTTCGATTGGGTACTAAGAAGAAGTGGCGTTCTATAGCGACCACTACTCCTTGTGACTCTTATCAGGAGTTCTATAAGATTTTGTTAAGGATTGAGGATCCTGAGAATATGCCTAGTGAGAGTAAGGAAGAAGAAAAAGATGGCAATCAGAGGAAAAACGATAAAGGCAAAGGTCAAGCATCTCAAGGACCTTGCAAAACCCAAAGTTTTAAGCGGAGTGGAGCCAGTTCCAGTTCTTCCAACGAGGTTTTAGTGCCACTGGTCAGGGAAGAGGTGGTAGAGTTTCTGGGGGTCCTAGAGGCCAGAGACAGGGTGATACTGGTAGAGGAAGAGCTCTGTTGATGCAAAAAATCGGTGAGGACTTTGGTACAACAAAAAGTGTCAAGTTTGTGACCTTCGCTAGGTTGCTCTGGTCATTAGTGTGGATAAGTATGTAAATGAATAGAGACAGGGAAGCAAATAACACAAGATGTATGTGGTTCACCCAGATTGGCTACGTCTACGGAGTAGAGGAGTTCTCATTAGTTGTGAAGGGTTTACACAAATACATAGGTTCAAGCTCTCTTTTTGTGAGTTCTAGTGAATAGTTTAGTACAAATGACATTAGAGATTATTGTGGGAGAATGATCCCCTTTTATAGAAGAGAATTTCTAGTTTTGTTGTGACATTGACACGTGACGTGTTATGATTGGCCTCTGATATCGACAAGTGTTGCGCTGTGATTGGCCTCTGATATCGACACGTGTCGCATTGTGATTGGCCTCCTAGTTGGAGGAAAAGTCTTGTGGGTCCTTGACGGTATGCTGTTGACCGGTGCTTAGTAGTTTTGGGATTGGTCAAGTATGGTACAAACAGTGTTCCCCTAAGTTCCTGAGTGAGGGAAGCTCCTCGGTTGGGGACTTGCAAGATCCAAGCCATTAAGTAATCACGAAACTTCCAAGTATCGAAGTGTGGTGTCGCCTTCACTTGCCTTCTCTGTCCTGTAAGTAGATGTGGCATCTTCTCTTGGAAGTACTTTTCCTTCATCCAGGAGTGGTATCTTTGGTTGGCGTTGACACACAAGGTAATGTATCATTTTCATTTAAAGCTTACTTATAGTTTCAGGTTTGGTCAAGTGTGATACAAACCATATAGTAGAAGTTCCCCAAGTCTCTAAGCGAGGAGATCCACCGAAGGAGGTGACAGACAAGGTAAGCAATCAAGGTTCCAAGCAATCAGTCTCAAATCGGTAAGTTGATCTTGTGTTTCGGCTGATTGTAATCATTCTCCCTGTCTCTCATTCAACAATAAGGATAATGAGAAGAAACAGGGAGAAGAGATGATATGAGGTACTTTTGTTTTTGGAGAAGATGGACGAATCGGCACTTGCTTTATTGCACTTAACTTTCCATAGGTGTATTCTTGAATTGGGCTGGAGAGTTTTCTGGTTTCCTCCAAAGGAGTGAGCTGACTCTAGAATTTGAGGGTCAAAACAAGTCCGTCAGACCTGGAGTATGTTCGATCCTGATGATATGGGATACTTTTGTTGTTTGATAAAGTAGTAGATGTGGTATGGCGAAGCTTTGTTCTTCGACGACGGTGCTAGCAAAAGGCTGTTGAGACTTCTCGATCTCTTCAATTAGAGCAATGATGCCGAGCTTGGATTTGACTTAGACTCTTCCGTCTAGATTCTGCGGTTCCACAAGAAAGGGTATCGTGCTGTAGTGATCTGTTTTAGCTTGCCGTTGAACCTTCTGCTTCAATCTTTTGTATAGCACGCAACCTTTGCATTTAAATGGTCCCTCAGAGCACTACTTCTCAGTGACTTATCCATGCTTGCCAGCTTCAGTGTAAAGAGCCAATATCGTACCAACTGTTCTGAGGTATTTGCCGAAGGAATTCATGACCTTGACAACAGTTGAGGATGAGTACTCGAGAGCAATGCTAGGCATGTGACCAGGCAAAGGTTTCGGGCAATCAGTTCTAGATCGGAAGTTTGATTTCAGGTTTCGACTGATTGCATTCTTTCTCCTTGTCCTGCAGGTAAGAGCAAGGGCAAAGGAAAAGACAGGGAAAAAGCATGATATGGGATACTCTTGCGTTCAACCCTGATGATATGAGATATTCTTGCTCTGGTGTGGCTGGTTGGCATGGGTATTATCGAAGGAGAAGAAAACGGAGTATTTCGAGGGGCTAGATTGGGAGTGCCATTTCGGATATGGGGAAGGGTTGAGCATTTTTTTTTTGTTTGGCAGGTCTGCCTGGCTGTGGTGGATGAAGGTCGACATATATAGGAATTGTCCTAACAGCGAGTGGTAATGTTGTTCCTTTACCCTTCTCGGTCAAAGCAATGTAATGGTCACTGCAAGGTTCACGTGTTTTAACTTTGTTAGAGCACTTTGAAAAAGTGGTATGTGGTATCCAGAAAGCTGATGTTGCGTGTGAGAATTGTGGACAAATTTTATCCAATGAAATCCGACTTCTCAAGTTCGGGAAGCGGTGCCTCTTTGATTTTTGAGCAGGCAATCTTGTTGGGGATATGGTTCTCGAGATTCGGAGAGCGGTGCCTCTTTGATTTCTGGGCAAGCAATCCTGTTGGGAGTGTTTTCTCAGATGTGAAGAAAGGTTGGGCATTTTTGCAAGTCTGCTTTGCCACGGAGCACAGAGGTTGACACACATAAGGATTTTCCAATAATCAAGCAGTGGTGCTATTCCTTTATCCTTGTGGGTAATAGTAGTGTAACTGGGCCTTCAACACTTACCTATCTTAACTTTGTCAGAGTTCTTTGGCAAAGTTGTCCTTGGTATCGGAGGAACTGATGTCACATGTGGGGATTGCTAATAAATTTTAACCCAGGAAATCCGCTTCTCGAAATTTGGAGAGTGGTGCCTCTTCGATTTTTGAACAAGCAGCCCTATTGAAGATCTGGCTCTTTCTTTTATAGGAGCACCAATTAAGTTCAAGGAGTCCGTTCTGAAAGTTATTGCTTGTAGGAATTTTTCCCTTATCTTCGTACTTCTGAGACTTACTGTACTTCATTTTTTTCTTCATCTTTTCTGAGAATGTCTGGCCCTTCCGACCATCGTTTGGACTTGAATGATGTAGAAGAGGTAGCCATGTCTCCTCAAGATAACATATGGCGCCCATCCTTCTTATCTTCTACTGGTCCCCTTACTATTGGGGACTTTGTGATGAAGAATGATATGACTGCTGTGGTGGTGGCCAAGAATCTTCTTACTCCCAAAGACAACAGACTACTTTCCAAACGGTCCGATGAGTTGGTTGTTAAGGATTTTCTGGCTTTCAGTGTTCAATGTGCAGGTTTTCTGTCTAATATGGCCCAACACCTATTTGCTCGAACCCGCCAAGTTGAATCGTTGGCGGCTGAAGTGATAAATCTCAAACAGGAGATCAGAGGGCTTAAGCACGAGAATAGACAGTTGCACATGCTCGCACATAGCTATGCTACAACCATGAAGAGAAAGCTTGACTAGTTACAGGAATCCGAGGGTCAGATTTTAAATGATCATCAGAGGTTTGTGAGTTTGTTCGAAAGGCATTTGTTGCCTTCGTCCTCTGGGGCTGTACCACATACTGAAGCTCCAAATGATCATCCTCTGGTGCCTCCTCTTTTTGTGGTTTTGCCCAGTACTGAGGCTCTAAATAATCACCCTCTGGTGCCTCCTATTTCTAGGACTTTGCCGAGTGTTGAGACTTCTCCTGATCAGCCTTTGTAAAGGCGCCTGATAGGAGCATATTTATGCGACTTAATTGGCTTGTTCTCGTGCATTTACGTTGTGTTTCTTTAGTTATTTTAGTCCTTTATGCCATTTTCGTGTGTTTCTAGGTTAATATGGCTAAGGAGGCAAAAAGGTGCATGTCGGAGCATTTTGGAGCAAGTTTGGGCTTAGAATGGAAAGCTTATGCTTGGAGCCAAAGTGTTGGACGAATTTGAAGGCCTTGTATGCACTTTGAACATAAAACAAAGGGCCTAGCCCAATCAAACAATCCTTTGAGCCATGCAAAACCTCTAGCCCAATCAAACAATCCATCAAAGCCATGCAAAACCACTATTCACACACATGCATCCTGAAATCCTCCTTTGCCGTGCACTCCTATCCCTTTGCATTTCCCTTTCATTTCAGCCACATGTATTCATCATTGCAGCCACCATTCACTCTTTAATCCACATGCATTCACACACACTTCACACAAACAACATTCACATGCAAATACATGCATTTCCAACACCAAACACAACCATTGCCGTGCCTTCCACACCAATTCCAGCTTTTCTTCATCATTGCATCCACGTTGCCCTTTTATTTATGCATTAAACCTATTTCCTTTCCCTAAATTGCAGCCACAATCCACACCTTTCCAGCCTAGCTGCACCCTACATACATTAATTAGTCATTCTTTTCATATTGCACTCACATGCATTCACATGCATTTCAAGAACCAAAACAACCTTGTGCCGTGCATCCCTTATGCCATTTTCAGATTTCCTCCTTGCAATTTCACATGCATTTCCAACCTAGCAACACCCCTTTAATCATTCCTAGCTGCAATTCACATGTTCTCCCATCCATTCTCTCCCTATAAAAACCACTCACACTTCATTCATTTGTCATTCAATTCTACACCTCATTTCATACACAAACACATCATCACACAAGTCTTGCCGTGCATCCCTTCCAATTCCAGCTTCTATTCTTCCATTTCCACCACTCCCCAACCCTCCAAAACACTATCCAACCATTCCTCCATACAAACACCAATCCAAACCTATCCTTAGACCTTATGCCACAACGAAGAGGAGGAGAAGAGTGCCTAAACGTTCATACAATTCAAGTTTGAGTTGTTGGAATTTTTAGGTGTTGCTTTTCCTCGATTGCAATGTTTAATTTCAATTCTCTTTGTCTTGTACGTATGAGGAACTAAACCCCCCATAGCTAGGGGGTGATTTGAAACCATGTTTACGCTTGCAATATGAATTGATTACCTTTGGTTGGAATTTCATGAGTTGTGATTCAATTTGTTTAACTATTTGATTGATAACCTATTTATGTATGTTTATTGAGAGTGCACGCTTAATTTTCATGCATGAATATGACGCTAGAATATAAGTGAGTTTCACCTAAAAGTTATGAACTTATATTCACAAGTAGTGGAGGTTGCTTATAAACAATCGCGTTAAGTAAATTCTTGGCATAAGTTTCATGCAATACATAGTAACGAATGCCTCGTCAACACTTATAGTTTTCATGATGCTTAATGATTCTTGCTTGTATCTCTATTATGCAATTCATGTAGGGAACTTGTGGGGAATACTTTGGGTTGCCGCATGCAATCATCCAATTCATTAACTTAAGGAAAACTTGACGGTTAATTTAAGCGGACCTAATTAACCCGGGGTGTTGAGTTTGATAATTCCTCGAAAGACCAACCGAAAATCATTTCGTATGCAAGTGTAACATGTGTGGAGAAGTATCCCTTGGCTATCCCATCATCCATTAGTTTTTCTTATTTTCGTCCAAAATCTGTTTTAAAGTTTTAAATCACTCGTTTTCTTTTAAATTCATCCAAAATCAAAACCCCCCTTCTTATTTGTTCCAAATCTGTCCACAAGAGTCCTTTTGAATCTTTAGAGTCAAAACCAAGTGTATTTTCGTCCAAATTAAGTCCTAGAGTCTAAATTGAGTTTTTGGTTGTTTTGAGTTTTTAAAGTTTGAGTCATATAAGTTAGTAAGAGTCTTGTGAGTCTATTTAAAGTGTTTTAAAACATAATTTTACATCTTTGAGTCAATTTTCATTAGATTAGCAATCCCTCCTAATCCCCGGCCTAGAACGATCCCTACTTACATACTTACTACATTTGACAAAAAGAGGGTTTAATTTGTGTGCGTATAATTCACGCATCAAATTTTGGCGCCGTTGCCGGGGATTAGCAACTTTGCTAATCTCTTAGATTGTTTTATTTTCTTTTGTTTTTATTTTATTCCAGATTCTTAGTCTTGTTTTGTTTCTTGTTTTAGGTACTAGTTTATGACTCGGAGTTCTCATCCGATTCGTGAACCTATCTCGGTCTTTGACGCCGATTTCGAGCGAGAATTGAGACGAAAGAGAAAGAACCCAGAACCTAGCGAATCAAGTGAAAGCTCCGAGTCCGTTTCTGAATCTGAAGAAGAACCCAAGACAACAGTGGGTGAAGAAGACATGGCAGCAAACAACCAAACAATCAAGGAGCTTTCCGCTTAGGGATTGGACATTGCCACACCCCTATGTATTCAATATCCTAGGGTGGCTCTAGGCAAGACCGATGAGTTCGAATTAAAGTCAAGCTTGCTGCATCATATTCCTAAGTACCATGGGCTGTCCATGGAAGATCCAAACAAACATTTGAAGGAGTATGAAGTTGTATGCTCAAGCATGACACCCATTAATGTTGATGGGAATATTTTGAAGATGAAAGCTTTTCCATTCTCTCTTGTGGAAAAGGCTAAGGACTGGCTTTATGAATTGGCACCCGGGACAGTGACTTCTTGGGAAAGCATGAAGAGAGCGTTCTTGGAGAAGTTCTTCCCTACTTCAAGAGTCATTCTCTTGAGGAAGAAAATTAGCGGAATCCAACAAAGTCAAGGAGAATCTTTTCCGGCATACTGTGAGCGTTTTAAAGCCCTTGTTGCATCATGTCCTCAACATCAAATGAAGGAGGAGCTTCTCCTTCAATACTTCTATGAGGGTCTTCTTCCCATTGAAAGGCAAATGCTCGATGTTTTGGCAGGAGGTGCATTGGTGGACAAAACTCCTATGGCAGCCAAGACCCTAATTGCAAACCGTGCTCTAAATGCACAACAATATGAAGGACTTGGACAAAGAGACCCCCCACGGCAACACCAAGTCAATGAGGTAAGTACCATAACCGAACTTCAAAATCAAATGGCTAACCTTACTACGTTGCTTTCTCAGGTGGTGGAAGGTCCAAAAGTCAAAACCGTAGCTTCTTGTGGCGTATGTTCCATGCAAGGACACCCTAAAGACACGTGCCCACAATTGATCGAGAATGGAGGGTGGGAGACACTCAATGCCGTGGGATATGGCAACCAATACCAAACACGTGGTGATCCGTTTTCTAATACTTACAATCCCGGTTGGCGTGATCATCCGAATTTCAAATGGCGAGATCCCCAACAAGGTCAACAACAAAGCGGATTTAGACAACAACCCCCGGGGTTTTACACCAGAACCCACAGCCAAGACCAAAACCAACCACAATCCAGCCAAAACCATCAAGGTACGTCTTTAGATAATGCTACAATTCTTAAGTTACTTACTAGTTTGTCTCAGGGACAAGAAAATCAAAACAAGGCGATGCAAAACCAAGACAAAAACGTGGACCAATTAGAGAAGCAAATAGGGCAGATTGCGGAGTTTGTGGGACAATTCCGAGACCAAGGTAAGCTTCCAAGCTCAACAATTGTCAATCCAAAGGGTGGCTTTGAAACCGCCAATGCAATCACCTTAAGAAGTGGCAAGGAAGTTGGAACCACCTCACAACCACCAAAATCAAGTCAAGACGAGGAGGACAAGTTGTTGCAAGAAGAAGCACAGGGAGCAAAGCCCACAGCCAAGGATGACCAAACCTTGCCGAATTCATCTAGTCCTCCTAAACCATCCTAAACCACCAAGGTAAGTCCCAATTCGACTTTTTCTAGTTCTATTCCACTAAACGTGCCCTTTCCTGGCAGGTTTTTGCAATCCAAGAAAGACGAGGAGGAAAAAGATGTTCTAGAGACATTTAGGAAAGTTCAAGTCAACATACCCCTTTTGGATGCAATCAAGCAAATCCCGAAGTATGCGAAGTTCTTGAAAAAGCTTTGTACAACAAGGAAATGGATTCGGGAGAAAGAGGTAGTACATGTAAATGAGAATGTCTCTGCATTGTTGCAAAGAAAGCTACCACCTAAATGCAAAGATCCAGGTAGTTTCACTATCCCTTGCGTAATTGGTAATACAAGGTTTGAACATGCCATGCTAGATTTAGGTGCTTCAATTAATGTCATGCCATATTCTGTTTATGCATCGATGAATCTAGGAGAGCTTAAAAATAATGGTGTTATTATCCAATTAGCCGATCAATCTAATGCATATCCGAAAGGAGTTTTGGAGGATGTTTTGGTGCAGGTAGACCATTTGATTTTTCCTGCAGATTTCTATGTGCTTGACATGGAAGATTCGGCACACTCTCCATCATCACCACTCTTACTTGGATGACCTTTCATGAAAACAGCTCAAACCAAGATTGATGTGGCCAAGGGAGCAGTCACTATGGCCTTTGGTGGTGATATGATTAACTTTAAGATTCCTGAATCGATTGAGAATACTAATGTGTTCGTTCTTGTTGTGCCATTAATGTAATTGAACACATATGGACGGAGTATTCAACAAAGATCAAGAAGGATGTTTCTCGAACTACCACCGAGAAGGAACTTGGAGTAGAGCACAAGGAGTGCATAGCTCCAACCTTGAAAGCACCACAATTGGCCATAAGCAACCCTTGTGCATCCGTCCATTATGCTGCCACTTCTTTGCCGTACAAAGGTAAGCCACCTATTCCAAATTCGATTCCCATTTCAACTAATAGGTTGTTACCTTGTTTGGTGCAGGTACCCAATCAATTACAAGGTGGAGGAGATCCCATTACATGCTGTGGGTCCTAAGTGAGAAAAGAAGGTCTCGTCCGGCTGCAAGACGTAAAAGAAAGCGCTACTTGGGAGGCAACCCAATACAGTGAATAAAACAAGGCTTGTTCATTGATTTCCGAGAGATTACAAGTGAGTAAAAAAAAAAAATGAAATGTATCTAACAAAGAAAGAGAAAGATGGAGCCTTCACAAAGGTTGTGTACATGAAGCCCCACTACGTGGCAACACTCTAGGAGCAGGAGGTATCGGAGCAGGAGGCATCGAAGTAGGAGGCATCGGAGTGAGAGGAATCGGAGCGTGAGGCATCGAAGATAGATCATTCAAGGCCCCAATCCTTGGTGGAACGCTAGATGATGCAGGAAAGAGGTGCCTCTGGAAGAAAGCCGCAAGCCTTTGACGGTCATTTTGAATTCGACCTTCAGATTCTTGCAGCTCATCAAGCTTCCTCTTCATGTGCAAACTTCTATTCTCGTACTTAAGCTGTTTGATCTCTTGCTTAAGACTTTCCACCTCCGCCATCAATGATTCAACTTGACGGGAGCGAGCAAGTAGGCGTTGGCCCATGTTGGACACAGAGCCAACGCACTGAACACTGAGAGCTAAGGACTCTTGAACATTCAACTCATCGGACCGTCCTGAAAGTAGCTGACTATCTTTAGGAGTGAGGAGGTTCCGAGCTACTATCATAGCTGTTGTTGCATCCGTCATCACAGAGTCTTCACCTGTAAGAGGGCCATGAGAAGATAAGAAAGACGGGCACCATACCTTACCCTGACGCGGCGCGACCGGATCACTGCTGAGACTCAAATCTAAGCAAATGTTCGATGGGTTAGATGAGCTAGCCATTGTTCAAGAAGTTAAAAGAGAAGGGTTGGATGGAGTAAAATCTCAAAGGGTCGGAGACGATTTTCACGAATGGGAAATCTTCAAGGTGTGCATGTTAGAGGTGATCGATCACCTCTATAAAAGAAGAGGCGACACAATCACCAATTCAGAATTGAAGAGACACCACTCTTCAAAGCCGGATTTTCCGCCGTAAAGATCGCCAGCTCTTCAGACGCAATCCCGGCTTTTCAGATAAAGCATGCAACTTTGTCAAAAGATTTCTGAAAAAGTTGAAGACGCGTGGAGGGCGAGAAAGCAGCTGCACACTTTTGCCGACAAGCGTGTGCAACTTTGTCAAAAGCTCCCGGCTTTTCAGAAAACGTGTGCAACTTTGTCAAAAGCTCCCGGCTTTTCAGAAGACGCGTGGAGGACATTGCCGCATCCGCACTGCCACTTGCCATTACAATTCCTATATACATCAACATTCATGGCAAGGCATACACCCAAAAACGCATGACTTCCCTTCTCGGCCGAGAATGTAACTGCAACCAACCCTCTCAAACATGCTCAGTTTTCTTCTTCTCTTGAGAACACATTTTCAACCATTGATGTATCCCCCAAAGAAGATACCAGATGCCTGGAGTACAAATGAGGCAAGAGGAAACGGTGGATCGAAGCATGTGGAGACAAGCGCAACAAATATATCTGCTGGTTCATTCACTGCTTCTGCAAAAGCAAAAGTATCTCATATCATCAAGGGCGAAAGCAAAGGTATCTCATATCATGATCATTCCCTGTCCTTTCCTTTGTCCTTGTTATTACTCGCATGGCAAAGTAAAGTGAGCAATCAGCCGGCACTTGGAGTCAGTCTTCTGATCTGGAACCAACTACTTGAAATCTATTCCCTGGTTGCTTACCTAGTGTTGCTCTCGAGTAGTCATCTTCAAAGGTTGATACACTTCCAGAGAAGGGACCACATCAGCTTGGAGAACAGCTAAGACGAGTGACGAGGAAACATCAATCTTGTGGATAGTCAGCAAACGCAACAACTGCATATGCTGAGTTATCCTCTAACCCTCTTCAATACGAATTGGAAAGATTGAACAAAGAAACAGGTCATCACCTCCACCTCGTGCTTGCCTGCCATGTGTCAGAATCCTCCAGCTTAGTTCAAGAGTAGTCTGTGGAAAAGCTCACGATCAAGCCTCACTGCAATCGCCAAGGAGAAGATGGAATTTACACTCCATAACCAGATTTGCATCCCTAAACTCTTCTCTTTGTTAGATACATTCTGCCATGTTTAGTATGTTTAGTTGCTGTTTATGTGTTTACTTTTGTTTGGTGTGTTTAAAGCTTAAAACATTGAGGACAATGTTTGATTGAAGTGTGGGGGGGTAACTAAGTATGTTGATGCAAATTCGTTGGATTTTATCACCCATAACTTCAAGTGTTGTTCCTTGCTGTTTTAAAATGTTTTTGAGCTGATTTGGAGTGTTTTAGTGTGTTTTGTTTTATAACTCCGAAAATCACAGAAAAATTTGAAAAACATGTTTTGAAAAGCCTAAAAAGAGTGTTTTGAGTTGTTTTTGTGTGTTTGTGTCGTAGGTCACCTTCCAACACAATGATGAGGATTTGGTTTTTAATTGCATGACTGTTAAAAAGAGTTATAAACATGGAGAAAAGTTTGATATACTCTTGATATATGCTTGGTTATGGTTATAATGTATGACTTCACATGCAATCAAATATGAAAAAAAAAAAATTTCTTGTAACATGCTTGAAGGAAGGAACTCAAACAAACGCTACAACCTTATGAGACTTGAGCCTAAACGTTATTTGGAGAGTTAAAATCTGTGCATTATTGTTTCTAAAAGTCGTTGCATGATCTCATTATTCTTTGCTTGGTTACTACTTAGAAGGCGTTTCATTATATAGTTCCAAATGCTAGAACTCATGCCCATTTCATTCAAAGCATGTTATTGATTTGCATAACACATATTCAAGAAGAAGTTGTGTAGTGACCACCACCAAAGCCAAATTGCCATGTATCCTACTTCATTATTTGTGTAAGTTAACCCCGTTGAGCCTTGTTAAGCCTTTATTCCTTGTTAACCCTCATTATCCTCACCTAGCCTAGTTTAGGACAGTCCACACCCTTGTTCTTAAAAGATAGTGAGCATGACTTAAATGAATTCCTTTTGGGTTACATTATGCAAGAAAATGAGTGTGGGGGAAGGAATGCTTGTTCTTAAGTATGTTTCGAGATTCAAAAGAAAAGAAAAACATAAAAGAAAAGAAAGAAAAAAGAGCTTGAAAAAAATGAAAGAATGAGTGATTGAAGAAAGGGTCCAAAACACCAATTCTGGCCCTAAATTGTCTAAATTCTCCCTTTTTGTTCAAAAGTTGAGTTTTCATTCAAAAGTGAATTCTAAGTTGATTCAAGTGCTTTGCTCAATATTTCTTTAAGAACCTTTGTTTTCCATATCCCTTCTTTGTTATCCACATGCCCCAAGCCCCATTACAACCCGTGACTTCAATCTTGAGTGTTATGTGTTTCAATTTGTGGAGTTTGAACTTGGTATGAGCATATGGTGTCACTGGTTCTCGCATCTAAGTCGTAGCATTCCATTCATGAGATCATATCTAAAAATGCTTATTAACTTCAGAAATTGCTTTCTTTGTGATATATATATGTGATGCGAACTAAGTAAGCACACAAATTAAAACCCTCTTGTGACAATTGTAGTAAAGATGCAAGTAGGGATCGTTCTAGACTGGGGATTAGGAGAGATTACTAAATCACTTGGACACTGACTCAAAAACGTAAAACAAACGTTAAAAACACTAAACTAGACTCAAAGAATGCAAAACTAAACAATAAAACACTAAAACAAACCAAAAGACTCAAAGAATACAAAACACTTATAAACACAAATTAAGACACTTTCTAACTAAATTAGACACTAAGGTAAAGGGGGATTGTGGTTTTGACGAAAATAAATTAAATGCACAGATTGTAAATTAAAGGCAGAATGTAAATATGAATGTGATGAAAATATGGAATGAATGCTAGCTAGAAGGTTCTTCTCCACACATGTTACACTTGCATACAAAATGATTTTCAGTTGGTCTTTCGATAAATTATGAAACTCAACACCCCAGGTTAATTAGGTCCGCTTAAATTAACCGTCAAGTTCTCCTTTAGTTAATGAATTGGATGGGTTAGCACAACGCAATTCAAAACATTCTCCAAAAGTCCTTTACGTGAAAAGCACAATAAAGATACAATCAAAGCTCATTAAGCATCATGAAAACTATAAGTGTTGACGAGGCATTCGTTACTATGATGAGCATGAAACTAGTGCCAAGAATTCATTTAACGCGATTGTTTATAAGCAACCTCCACTACTTGTGAATATAAGTTCATAATTATTAGGTGAAACTCACTTATATTCTAGCGTCATATTCATGCATGAAAATTAAGCGTGCACTCTCAATCAACATACATAAATAAGTTATCGATCAAGCAGTTAAACAAATTGAATTCACCATTCATGAAATTCCAACCAAATGTAATCAAATCATATTGCAAGCATAAACATGGTTTCGAATCACCCCCTAGCTAAATAGGGGTTTAGCCTCTCATGTTCACAACAAGAAAAATAAAATTGAATTTAAACATAAAGAACAAAGGATGGATTACACCTAGAACGCCCAACGACTCCACTTGAATTTCTGCGCGTCTAAGTCCTCTTTCCTCTTCTCCTTGATGCGGCAGTGAGGTTAAATGGATGATTTGCGGGTTTAGGGATGGATTTATGGAGGTTGGGTGGTGCGGCAAGGTGGTGGAGTGATGGAGGAAGGATGGTATGGTGGCTGGAAAGGTGGAGGAAAGGTGCAGCAGTGATGGGAAAATGTGGAAGATGGCTGCGGCTGATTGTGAAAATATGTGGAAGATATGCGGCTCGAATGAATATGGAGGAATTAGGGTTAAATGGAACAATCACGGCCTAGGGCCACGGCTTATGGTGAATGAATAATGGGAAGTCAATGGCTTAGAATAAAATATAAAAATATATGGTAGTGACTGCTTGAAACTTTTCTTTGTTTATTAGGTTTTCTTGTGATAAATGGGGGGGGGGGGCACGGCTTTTGGGAATTATGGAATGGAATGGTGGGATGCACGGCTTAGAGTGAAAAATTAGGGTGAATGGCTGAATGGGGGGCCACGGCTTAGAGTGAAAAGATTAGGTTCTTGCGGCTGCTAGGATTAATGTGTCAAGGCCGAATAGAATGAATGGGAAAATATAGAATAATGTGCGGCTAGGTTGTAAAAATGTGTAAGGTTTTAGAAAATAAACCCTAGCTTATTAAAATTAAATTAAAGTTAATTCAAAGGCTGCTAGAATTAGGGAATTAAATTAGAAATTAAAGGGGATTGCTTAATAGGTGCGGCTAGGGTTTAGGGTTAGGGCTTTTGTGCATAAAATTGGACCAAAGTGCCCCCCTTGCACGGCAAGGGAAGGGAATTAGGGTTAAGGCACGGCAAGATTGTGTAATTGGGCTAGGGCTTTGGTTTTGTCTCCTAAAGCGCCTACAAGGACTTCAAAGTGGCTAGAAAATATGGACGTTTAAGATTAGGAAAGGTTACCAAAACGGGAAACTTAGGGTTAACTTTCCTAAAATAGGAAACCTTGTTTGAGTAGGATTCCTCGTTTTGGTAAGAATTCATCGTTGGAGTAGGAATTCGTCGTTTCTTCAAGTCTTCAACTCATTCATTCCTCTTTCGCTCCAAAAGGCTCCAATTTGCATCTTCTTGCACACTTTGGCCTTATAATCTGAAAATACACAAAAGTGGCCTTAAACACTAACATAGATAAGTAAACACAACATAAATGCACGAGAACAAGCTAATTAAGTCGCATGAATATGCTCCTATCAAATTCCCCCACACTTAACTTTTGCTAGTCCTCGAGCAAAACAGAACAACTTAAAGAAAATAAGACGAAACAAAACAACAAAACATAACCTAAACCTTCCAACGTTTGCCTCAGGGATTTCCAATGAAACATGACATATCAAAGATCATTACTCACATAGCTTTTAGTCTTCCTTCCCCTCGAGCACATACTTAATCATAGTCACCATTCACTAGTTCGCATTTAATCAATTAAAACACATTTTGAATGTAGTAACATGCCTTAGAGAATTCCCTCAATTCCTCACTAGTTATGCACTCAATTTTCACTCAGATTTTCTGACTACACACCCTATACTAGTTATATGTGAGAAGATTGATTTAAACATGAAAGACTAGTACTCACATATGTTATAACAAAGAATGCAATTTCTGGAGTAATTAAACGTGTTTTGTTTCGTCTTATTTTCTTTAAGTGTTCTGTTTTGCTCGAGGACTAGCAAAAGTTAAGTGTGGGGGAATTTGATAGGAGCATATTCATGCGACTTAATTAGCTTGTTCTCGTGCATTTATGTTGTGTTTACTTAGTTATTTTAGTGTTTAAGGCCATTTTTGTGTATTTTCAGATTATAAGGCCAAAGTGTGCAAGAAGATGCAAATTGGAGCCTTTTGGAGCAAAAGAGGAATGAATGAGTTGAAGACGTGAAGAAACGACGAATTCCTATGCCAACGATGAATTCTTACCAAAACGAGGAATCCTACTCAAACAAGGTTTCCTATTTTAGGAAAGTTAACCCTAAGTTTCCCGTTTTGGTAACCTTTCCTAATCTTAAACATCCGTATTTTCTTGCCACTTTGAATTCCTTGTAGGCGCTTTAGGACACAAAACCAAGGCCCTAGCCACACCCTTTAATCTTTCCCTCTTTAATTTCTGATTTTATTTCCTACTTCTAGAAGCCTTTGAATTTATTTTCGTTAATAAAAATAAGCTAGGAACCAAACATATTTAAAACCCTAGGTTTTACATCTTTAGCCGTCACAATCCCATCCATTTATTTGATAAAACAATCTCAGCCATTAATCACTTTTTCCCATAATTCCCAAGCCGTGATTCATGCATGTTTTTCTATTCAGCCATTATCCCCTAATTCATTCCAAAGCCGTGCATTTGGCACACCACTCCAGCCATCAACCCGTGCATACACACAGCCACTTTCACCCCAACACATTCAGCCACCATTCTCCCATTATCACAAAATTGCCGCATTCATCATTCTCTCATTTTTTATTCATAATCAGCCGCACCATTCCACCACCATTGCCGTGCCTTTTCTCCACCCTTCCAGCCACCATAAATCCATCCCTAAACCCGCAAATCATCCACCAACACCATTTAACCTCACTGCCGCAGCAAGGAGAAGAGGAAAGAGGACTTAGACGCGCAGAAATTCAAGTGGATTCGTTGGGCGTTCTAGGTGTAATCGTTCCTTTGTTCTTTATGTTTAAATTCAATTTTATTTTTCTTTTTGTGAACATGAGAGGCTAAATCCCCCTAGTTAGCTAGGGGGTGATTCGAAACCATGTTTATGCTTGCAATATGAATTGATTATTTTTGGTTGGAATTTCATGAATGGTGAATTCAATTTGTTTAACTGCTTGTTCGATAACTTATTTATGTATGTTGATTGAGAGTGCACGCTTAATTTTCATGCATGAATATGATGCTAGATTATGAGGGAGTTTCACCTAATAGTTACAATCTTATAATCACAAGTAGTGAAGGTCGCTTGAAAACGATCGCGTTGAATGAATTCTTAGCATAAGTTTCATGCAATTCATAGTAATGAATGCTTCGTCAATGCTTATGTTTTTCATAGAACTTAATGATTCTTGCTTGTATCTCTATTATGCAATTCATGTAGGGAACTTGTAGGGAATGTTTTGGGTTGTCGTATGCAATCATCCAACTTAATAACTTGTGGAAAAACTGAGGGTTAATTAGTGCAATTCACGGTTAATTTGGGGCGTTGAGTTTCATAATTTATCGAAAGACCAACTGAAAATCATTTTGTATGCAAGTGCGACATGTGTGGAGAAGAACCTTCTAGCTAGCATTCATTCCATATTTCATCACATTCATATTTAAATTCTGCATTTAAATTACAATTTGTGCATTTAATTTATTTTCGTCAAAATCTCAATCCCCCTTTACCTTAGTGTCTAATTTAGTTAGAAAGTGTCTTAGTTTGTGTTTATAAGTGTTTTGTATTCTTTGAGTCCTTTGATTTGTTTTAGTATTTTATTGTTTAGTTTTACATTCTTTGAGTCTAGTTTAGTGTTTTTAACGTTTGTTTTACGTTTTTGAGTCAGTTTCCAAGTGATTTAGTAATCCCTCCTAATCCCCGGTCTAGAACGATCCCTACTTACATCTTTACTACAATTGTCACAAGAGGGTTTTAATTTGTGTGCTTACTTAGTTAGCATCAAATTTTTGGTGCCGTTGCCGGGGATTAGCAACTTTGCTAATCCCTTGGATTGTTTAATTTTTGTTTATTTATTTATTTTGTTAAAGTTTCTGATTTTGTTTCGTTTTCCTTGTTTTAGGTACTAGTGCATGACTCGGAGTTCTCAACCGATTTGTGAGCGTATCTCGGACTTTGATAGTGACTTTGAGAGGACTTTGAGACGAAGGAAGAAGCATCACGAATCAAATCCGCCAAGCCCGGAACCTGAGCTTGACGAACAAGGCCTAGAAGAGGAAGAAGAGGCCACGGCAGGGATCTTTGAGGAGCCACAAGACATGGCCGTAGACAACCGGACACTTAAGGAGCTTTCCGCTTCGGGATTGGCTAATGCAGCACCCTTGTGCATCCAATATCCCCCACCGGCCGAAGGGAAGACCGAGGAGTTTGAGTTGAAGTCAAGCTTACTCCATCATATTCCGAAGTACCATGGGTTGTCCATGGAGGATCCGAACAAGCACCTAAAGGAATTTGAGGTGGTGTGCTCAAGTATGACTCCCGTCAACGTTGACGGAAGTATACTGAAGATGAAGGCTTTTCCATTTTCTTTGATGGACAAAGCCAAGGATTGGTTGTACGATTTGGCTCCCGGAACCGTCACATCGTGGGAGAGCATGAAGAGGGCCTTTCTGGAGAAGTTTTTCCCAACTTCTCGAATCATCCTTTTACGAAAAAGGATAAGTGGTATACAGCAAGAAGATGGTGAGTCTTTTCCTACGTATTACGAACGTTTTAAATCTCTTGTTGCTTCTTGTCCACAGCACCAGATGAAGGAGGAGTTGCTTCTGCAATACTTCTATGAGGGGCTCCTGCCAATTGAACGACAAATGCTTGACGCATCGGCGGGTGGAGCATTGGTGGACAAGACGCCCAGGGATGCCAAGGTCTTGATCGCGAACCGAGCGTTGAACGCTCAACAATATGAAGGAGTGGGACAAAGAGGACCCCCACGGCAGCAAGTGCATGAGGTAAGTTCCACCCCCGATATTCATTCCCAGTTAGCTAATCTTACGTCCATTGTGTCTCAGATGGCCGAAGGCTTGAGGATGCAAGGACCGGTTGTATGCGGGGTGTGTTCGATCCAAGGACATGCTTCTGAGAAGTGCCCACAGCTCATAGAGAATGGTGGATGGGAAAGCGCCAACGCCATTGGATTTCAGGGCCAGAACCAACCGAGGAACGATCCATATTCTAACACTTATAATCCAGGGTGGAGAGACCACCCAAACTTCAAATGGAGAGAGCCCCAACAACCACCACAACAAGGGGGATTTAGGCAACAACCTCCGGGCTTCTTCACCAAGCCATTCGTCCCCACACAAGCACCTCCACAAGCTGCCCAAACAAGTTTAGGTAACACGTTAGATAATGATACACTTCTGAAGTTACTAACGAATTTGTCTCAGGGGCAAGAAAATCAAGCCAAAGCAATGCAGAATCAAGAAAAGAGGGTGGATCAATTGGAAAAACAAATTGGCCAGATTGCGGAGTTTGTAGGGCAATTCCGAGACCAAGGCAAGCTCCCTAGCTCAACCATTCCAAATCCAAAGGGAGGCTTTGAGACTGCCAACGCAATTACTTTGAGAAGTGGTAAGGAAGTTGGAACCACCCCACAACCACAAAAATCAAGCGAAGAAGAGGATGAAAAGATGCAACATGAAGAGGAAGATGCAAGCAAGCCCACGGCAAGGGTACAAACACCCTTGCCGCAACTACCTAGGGACATTAATGCACCCAACTCATCCCATTCGGCCACCAAAGGTAATTTGGGTTCAAACTTGATTAATTCTAACTTTGTTCCACCCGATGTTCCTTTTCCTAGCAGATTTTTGCAAACAAAGAAGGAGGAGGATGAAAAAGACATCCTGGAGACGTTTAGGAAGGTGCATGTCAATATCCCGCTCCTTGATGCAATAAAACAAATTCCAAAGTACGCGAAGTTTTTGAAGAAGATTTGTACAACAAGGAAGCGGATTCGGGAAAAAAAGGTGGTTCATGTAAGTGAGAATGTCTCTGCCATCTTGCAACGCAAACTACCTCCCAAATGCAAAGATCCAGGTAGTTTCACTATCCCTTGTGTCATTGGGAATACTAGATTTGAATCTGCCATGCTTGATTTAGGTGCTTCTATAAATGTTATGCCATATTCCATTTATGCATCTATGAACTTAGGAGCATTGAAAAATGATGGTGTTGTTATACAATTAGCTGATCGATCTAATGCATACCCGAGAGGAGTCTTGGAAGATGTTTTGGTGCAGGTAGAACACTTGATTTTTCCTGCAGATTTCTATGTGCTTGACATGGAGGATTCAACCCACTCTCCACCATCGCCACTCTTACTTGGACGACCTTTCATGAAAACAGCCCACACCAAGATTGATGTGGCCAAATGAGCTTTAACTATGGAGTTTGGTGGTGATACAATTAACTTTAAAGTTTCTGAATCCATTAAGAGTACTAATGATGTTCATTCTTGTTGTGTTATAGATGTGCATAAGGACTTAGGGCCGAAAGGATCCGCACCAATCAAGAAGGATGCATCTAGAATCACCATTGAGGAAGGAGTTGGATTGGAGCACAACGAGCATGTCGTTACCATAAAAACATCCAATATGGCCGTGCCTTGTGCTAAAATTGGCGAGATGGTGGCTGCCCTAGGGACATTGCCACAACATCCTAGTAAGTCTCCAATCCCAATTCCGATTCCCATTTCAAGTAATAGGTTGTTACCTTCTGTGGTGCAGGTGAAAAACCAATTTAAAGGTGGTGGGAGCATGTACATGGAGTGTCGGAACCCAAGCACCAAAATCAGGGAGGATCACTATCCCCTCCCATTCATCGAGCCGTACTATGAGAAATTTCAAGGAGTATACCGTGGAGGACATAACCCTCCATTCCGTGAGCCAGAGTGAAGAGTAAAAGAAGGTTTCGTCCGGCTGGAAGACGTTAAAGCAAGCGCTTCTTGGGAGGCAACCCATGCAATCAACAAAGGAAGAACTTGGGAATCACTCCACACTCAGATTTGCGTCCCTAAACCCTTTCCTTTGTTGCTTACTTTATGCTTTGTGTAATGTTTTTAATTGTGTCTAAAACATTGAGGACAATGTTTAGTTTAAGTGTGGGGGGGTAACATTCTGTTTTGAGACTTTGTGCATGAAATTCGTAGGGTTTTACCACTTAACATATCTAAACTTGTTCTTTGCTGTTTTTAAGTGTTTTTAAGCTATTTTAGAGTGTTTTAGTGTGTGTTGACTTAAAAATCCGAAAATACCATAAAAATTTGAAAAATTGTGTTGAAAAACCCAAAAAGAGTTGTTTTTGTGTGTTTGTTTGTGTCGTAGGTCACCTTCCAACACAATGATGAGGATTTGGTTTTTAATTGCATGATGGTTAAAGAAAGTTACAAACATGGTTGGACGTTTGATATACTCTTTGGTTTATGCTTGGTTGTCGTTATAGTTTACGAATTCACATGTAATCACAAATGATAAAAATTAGTTTTTGTAACATGCTCGAAGGAAGGAACTTAAACAAACGCTACATCCCTGTGAGACTTGAGCCTAAACGTTATTTGGAGAGTTATAATCTTTGCATCATTGTTTTCTAAGTCGTTGCATGATCTCATTATTCTTTGCTTGGTTACTACTTAGAAGGCGTTTCATCACTTAGTTCCACATGCTAGAACTCATGCCCATTTCATTCAAAGCATGTTATTTATTTGCATAACACATTTTCAAGATAAAGTTGTGTAGTGACCACCACAAAAGCCAAATAGCCGTGCGCCCTTCACTCATTTTGTGTTTAAGTTTAACCCCCTTTGAGCCTTGTGTAGCCTACTTTCTTTGTTAACCCACATTATCTTCACCTAGCCTAGATTAGGATCATCTGTACCCTTGTTCTTGAAGCATAGTAAGCATGAATGAATTCCCTTTGATTAATGTGTGCAGAAAATAAGTGCGGGGGAAAGTGTATTCATGTGAGTTTTTGTGCCATAGGCATGGTTAAAAAAAAAAAAAAAAAAAAAAAAAAAAGAAAAGAAAAGAAAGAAAGAAAGAAAAAGAAAAGAAAAGAAAAAAGTGGAAAAAGAGTTGAAAATAGTTGAAAAGTATTGGTTGTTGAAGTAAGGGCCCAAAACAATGAATTAGGCCCTAAGAGTTGTTTGAGTTTCCCCTACTGTCTAAAAGTTGATTTTTGCATTCTAAGGGAATTCTAGGTCTTAATTTCATTGCTTTACTTGCTATTGCTTAAAGAACTTTTGTTTATCCCTATCTTTCCTTGTTAGCCAACACCCCAAGCCCCGTTACAACCGTTGACTTCTATCTTGAGTGTTGTGCATTTCAATTGTGGAGTTTGAATTTGGTATGAGCATATGGTGTCACTGGTTCTCGCATCTAAGTAGCAGCATTCCATTCATGAGATCATATCTAAACACGTTTAATTACTCCAGAAATTGCGATTCTTTGTTATAACATATGTGAGTACTAGTCTTTCATGTTTAAATCAATCTTCTTACATATAACTAGTATAGGGTGTGTAGTCAGAAAATCTGAGTGAAAATTGAGTGCATAACTAGTGAGGAATTGAGGGAATTCTCTAAGGCATGTTACTACATTCAAAATGTGTTTTAATTGATTAAATGTGAACTAGTGAATGGTGACTATGATTAAGTATGTGCTTGAGGGGAAGTAAGACTAAAAGCTATGTGAGTAATGATTTTTGACTTGTCATGTTTCATTGGAAATCCCTGAGGCAAACGTTGGAAGGTTTAGGTTATGTTTTGTTTGTTTTGTTTCGTCTTATTTTCTTTAAGTGTTCTGTTTTGCTCGAGGACTAGCAAAAGTTAAGTGTGGGGGAATTTGATAGGAGCATATTCATGCGACTTAATTAGCTTGTTCTCGTGCATTTATGTTGTGTTTACTTAGTTATTTTAGTGTTTAAGGCCATTTTTGTGTATTTTCAGATTATAAGGCCAAAGTGTGCAAGAAGATGCAAATTGGAGCCTTTTGGAGCAAAAGAGGAATGAATGAGTTGAAGACGTGAAGAAACGACGAATTCCTATGCCAACGATGAATTCTTACCAAAACGAGGAATCCTACTCAAACAAGGTTTCCTATTTTAGGAAAGTTAACCCTAAGTTTCCCGTTTTGGTAACCTTTCCTAATCTTAAACATCCGTATTTTCTTGCCACTTTGAATTCCTTGTAGGCGCTTTAGGACACAAAACCAAGGCCCTAGCCACACCCTTTAATCTTTCCCTCTTTAATTTCTGATTTTATTTCCTACTTCTAGAAGCCTTTGAATTTATTTTCGTTAATAAAAATAAGCTAGGAACCAAACATATTTAAAACCCTAGGTTTTACATCTTTAGCCGTCACAATCCCATCCATTTATTTGATAAAACAATCTCAGCCATTAATCACTTTTTCCCATAATTCCCAAGCCGTGATTCATGCATGTTTTTCTATTCAGCCATTATCCCCTAATTCATTCCAAAGCCGTGCATTTGGCACACCACTCCAGCCATCAACCCGTGCATACACACAGCCACTTTCACCCCAACACATTCAGCCACCATTCTCCCATTATCACAAAATTGCCGCATTCATCATTCTCTCATTTTTTATTCATAATCAGCCGCACCATTCCACCACCATTGCCGTGCCTTTTCTCCACCCTTCCAGCCACCATAAATCCATCCCTAAACCCGCAAATCATCCACCAACACCATTTAACCTCACTGCCGCAGCAAGGAGAAGAGGAAAGAGGACTTAGACGCGCAGAAATTCAAGTGGATTCGTTGGGCGTTCTAGGTGTAATCGTTCCTTTGTTCTTTATGTTTAAATTCAATTTTATTTTTCTTTTTGTGAACATGAGAGGCTAAATCCCCCTAGTTAGCTAGAGGGTGATTCGAAACCATGTTTATGTTTGCAATATGAATTGATTATTTTTGGTTGGAATTTCATGAATGGTGAATTCAATTTGTTTAACTGCTTGTTCGATAACTTATTTATGTATGTTGATTGAGAGTGCACGCTTAATTTTCATGCATGAATATGATGCTAGATTATGAGGGAGTTTCACCTAATAGTTACAATCTTATAATCACAAGTAGTGAAGGTCGCTTGAAAACGTTCGCGTTGAATGAATTCTTAGCATAAGTTTCATGCAATTCATAGTAATGAATGCTTCGTCAATGCTTATGTTTTTCATAGAACTTAATGATTCTTGCTTGTATCTCTATTATGCAATTCATGTAGGGAACTTGTAGGGAATGTTTTGGGTTGTCGTATGCAATCATCCAACTTAATAACTTGTGGAAAAACTGAGGGTTAATTAGTGCAATTCACGGTTAATTTGGGGCGTTGAGTTTCATAATTTATCGAAAGACCAACTGAAAATCATTTTGTATGCAAGTGCGACATGTGTGGAGAAGAACCTTCTAGCTAGCATTCATTCCATATTTCATCACATTCATATTTAAATTCTGCATTTAAATTACAATTTGTGCATTTAATTTATTTTCGTCAAAATCTCAATCCCCCTTTACCTTAGTGTCTAATTTAGTTAGAAAGTGTCTTAGTTTGTGTTTATAAGTGTTTTGTATTCTTTGAGTCCTTTGATTTGTTTTAGTATTTTATTGTTTAGTTTTACATTCTTTGAGTCTAGTTTAGTGTTTTTAACGTTTGTTTTACGTTTTTGAGTCAGTTTCCAAGTGATTTAGTAATCCCTCCTAATCCCCGGTCTAGAACGATCCCTACTTGCATCTTTACTACAATTGTCACAAGAGGGTTTTAATTTGTGTGCTTACTTAGTTAGCATCACTATGGTGTTCACTACACAACTTCATCTTGAATATGTGTTATGCAAATCAATAACATGCTTTGAATGAAATGGGCATGAGTTCTAGCATTTGGAACTAAGTGATAAAACGCCTTCTAAGTAGTAACCAAGCAAAGAATAATGAGATCATGCAACGACTTTAGAAAACATTAATGCACAGATTTTAACTCTCCAAATAACATTTAGGCTCAAGTCTCACCGGGATGTAGCGTTAGTTTGAGTTCATTCCTTCAAGCATGTTACAAAAACTGATTTTTATCATTTGTGATTACATGTGAATTCGTAAACTATAACTACAAACAAGCATAAACCAAGGAGTAAATCAAACGTCCGTCCATGTTTGTAACTTTCTTTAACCATCATGCAATTAAAAACCAAATCCTCATCATTGTGTTGGAAGGTGACCTACGACACAAATAAACACACAAAAACAACTCTTTTTGGGTTTTTCAACACAATTTTTCAAATTTTTATGGTATTTTCGGATTTTTAAGTCAACACACTCTAAAACACTCTAAAATAGCTTAAAAACACTTAAAAACAGCAAAGAACAAGTTTAGACATGTTAGGTGGTAAAACCCTACGAATTTCATGCACAAATATCTCAAAACAGAATGTTACCCCCCCACACTTAAACTAAACATTGTCCTCAATGTTTTAAACACAATTTAAAACATTACACAAAACATAAAGTAAGCAACAAAGGAAAGGGTTTAGGGACGCAAATCTGAGTGTGGAGCGATTCCCAAGTTCTTCCTTTGTTGATTGCATGGGTTGCCTCCCAAGTAGCGCTTGCTTTAACGTCTTCCAGCCGGACGAAACCTTCTTTTAATCTCCACTAGGGCTCACGGCATAGAATGGATCCTTGAATGGAAGGTGATACTTGAAGTGAACCGGCATTGGTTTGAATTCTAGTGTAGGTGCCTGATTCATCAAAATCAGCCAGTTAGTATAAAATGTAATGGAATTTGGAGAAGATGACATACTTGTTTTGTCCGACAAGAACTCAATGACAAACACCACTCCTTTGAAAGTTTCAGGGATATTGGACTTGGCCCGATTGCATGTGATGGTTATGACTTGTCCAATGTCATCAAATTCAACTTCTTTGGGTTTTGTGGTTTCAAATATGTCCTCTTTGATGCCTTCTACATCTTCTCCAGCCACTACCTTCTCTTGAATCATTCTTCTTGGTGTACAAAGTCCTTTGAAGAATTCAACACCATCTAAAACTTGTTGTGTTGCACCAAGAATTGGAATAGCATTTTGCACCTTTGGTAGGGCTTCCACGATGTCCTTTTTACTCTCTTCTTGGTTGGGAATCAAAAACCTGCTAGGAAAAGGGACATTGGGTGGAATAACATCAAAATAACATGGAATTGGGACGTCCTTACTTGTGATGGGTGGTTTAGAGGGCTTAGGGGGCTGCGGCAAGGGTTGTTCTACCCTTGCCGTGTGCATGTCTTCTTCCTCCTCCTCAATTAGCAGCTCCTCATCCACTTCTAGGCTATGTTTGGACATTTTTAGGTCAGCTCCAACCTCCATAGCACTTCCCAAAGTGATAGCATTATGGATTTCAAAATCTTCCTTCGAGTTTTCAATAGTTGAGTTGGAGAGTTCACTTTGCTCTTGAATTTGTTTCATGAAATCCATAATCTACCCAATTTGCTCCTCCAATTTACCCAACTTCTTGTCTTGATTTTGTTCATCCTGCGTCAAAGAGGTTAGTAATTGAAAATTTTTATCATTATCCATGGACATACTTGAACTTGATTGGAATTGTTGTGGGGGAGGTTGTGGTGGCTGCATAGGTGTCGTATAGAACTCCTCATATGGTTGCCAATATGCTTCTTGTTGAGCCTCCTTGGCTTGATTTTGTGACCCGTGCACCAAAGAATTTAATTCATTAAGAATTTGATTATAATCTATTGACGAACTTGAATTTAATTGAGCATATTGCATATGAAGTTGTGGTGGCTGCATAGGTCTTGAATAGAACTCCTCATATGGCTGCCAATATGCTTCACTTTGAACTTGTTGAGCTTCCCACCACATAGAGTTTGAATGATCCCTCCAATCTCTTTGTGGACATTGATTGGCTTGAAATCCTTGCCTATATGAAGCACCAAATGTAGGGACACTCTGCATTGTGGTCCTTTCGGCATACGGCGACAATTGAGAAGTAAGATTTGCCAATTGAGCTTGAATGCTAGCAAAATCCATATCTTACTTCTCAAGTACCTAAAATCAAAGAAAGAGAACTAAATCAAATATCAAAAGTAACAACAAACAAAGAAAATAACACTAAGTTAGAAACTAAAACGAAAACAACTAAACCAAAAAGAAAAGAACCAAGGGATTAGCAAAGTTGCTAATCCCCGGCAACGGCGCCAAAAATTTGATGCGAACTAAGTAAGCACACAAATTAAAACCCTCTTGTGACAATTGTAGTAAAGATGCAAGTAGGGATCGTTCTAGACCGGGGATTAGGAGGGATTACTAAACCACTTGGACACTGACTCAAAAACGTAAAACAAACGTTAAAAACACTAAACTAGACTCAAAGAATGCAAAACTAAACAATAAAACACTAAAACAAACCAAAAGACTCAAAGAATACAAAACACTTATAAACACAAATTAAGACACTTTCTAACTAAATTAGACACTAAGGTAAAGGGGGATTGTGGTTTTGACGAAAATAAATTAAATGCACAGATTGTAAATTAAAGGCAGAATGTAAATATGAATGTGATGAAAATATGGAATGAATGCTAGCTAGAAGGTTCTTCTCCACACATGTTACACTTGCATACAAAATGATTTTCAGTTGGTCTTTCGATAAATTATGAAACTCAACACCCCAGGTTAATTAGGTCCGCTTAAATTAACCGTCAAGTTCTCCTTTAGTTAATGAATTGGATGGGTTAGCGCAACGCAATTCAAAACATTCTCCAAAAGTCCTTTACGTGAAAAGCACAATAAAGATACAATCAAAGCTCATTAAGCATCATGAAAACTGTAAGTGTTGACGAGACATTCGTTACTATGATGAGCATGAAACTAGTGCCAAGAATTCATTTAACGCGATTGTTTATAAGCAACCTCCACTACTTGTGAATATAAGTTCATAACTATTAGGTGAAACTCACTTATATTCTAGCGTCATATTCATGCATGAAAATTAAGCGTGCACTCTCAATCAACATACATAAATAAGTTATCGATCAAGCAGTTAAACAAATTGAATTCACCATTCATGAAATTCCAACCAAATGTAATCAAATCATATTGCAAGCATAAACATGGTTTCGAATCACCCCCTAGCTAAATAGGGGTTTAGCCTCTCATGTTCACAACAAGAAAAATAAAATTGAATTTAAACATAAAGAACAAAGGATGGATTACACCTAGAACGCCCAACGACTCCACTTGAATTTCTGCACGTCTAAGTCCTCTTTCCTCTTCTCCTTGATGCAGCAGTGAGGTTAAATGGATGATTTGCGGGTTTAGGGATGGATTTATGGAGGTTGGGTGGTGCGGCAAGGTGGTGGAGTGATGGAGGAAGGATGGTATGGTGGCTGGAAAGGTGGAGGAAAAGTGCAGCAGTGATGGGAAAATGTGGAAGATGGCTGCGGCTGATTGTGAAAATATGTGGAAGATATGCGGCTCGAATGAATATGGAGGAATTAGGGTTAAATGGAACAATCACGGCCTAGGGCCACGGCTTATGGTGAATGAATAATGGGAAGTCAATGGCTTAGAATAAAATATAAAAATATATGGTAGTGACGGCTTGAAACTTTTCTTTGTTTATTAGGTTTTCTTTTGATAAATGGGGGGGGGGGGGGGGGGGGGGGCACGGCTTTTGGGAATTATGGAATGGAATGGTGGGATGCACGGCTTAGAGTGAAAAATTAGGGTGAATGGCTGAATGGGGGGCCACGGCTTAGAGTGAAAAGATTAGGTTCTTGCGGCTGCTAGGATTAATGTGTCAAGGCCGAATAGAATGAATGGGAAAATATAGAATAATGTGCGGCTAGGTTGTAAAAATGTGTAAGGTTTTAGAAAATAAACCCTAGCTTATTAAAATTAAATTAAAGTTAATTCAAAGGCTGCTAGAATTAGGGAATTAAATTAGAAATTAAAGGGGATTGCTTAATAGGTGCGGCTAGGGTTTAGGGTTAGGGCTTTTGTGCATAAAATTGGACCAAAGTGCCCCCCTTGCACGGCAAGGGAAGGGAATTAGGGTTAAGGCACGGCAAGATTGTGTAATTGGGCTAGGGCTTTGGTTTTGTCTCCTAAAGCGCCTACAAGGACTTCAAAGTGGCTAGAAAATATGGACGTTTAAGATTAGGAAAGGTTACCAAAACGGGAAACTTAGGGTTAACTTTCCTAAAATAGGAAACCTTGTTTGAGTAGGATTCCTCGTTTTGGTAAGAATTCATCGTTGGAGTAGGAATTCGTCGTTTCTTCAAGTCTTCAACTCATTCATTCCTCTTTCGCTCCAAAAGGCTCCAATTTGCATCTTCTTGCACACTTTGGCCTTATAATCTGAAAATACACAAAAGTGGCCTTAAACACTAACATAGATAAGTAAACACAACATAAATGCACGAGAACAAGCTAATTAAGTCGCATGAATATGCTCCTATCAATATGTGAGTGTTCGTTTTCATTAATCTTCTCACATATGACTAGATTAGGGTGTGTAGTTAGAAAATCTGAGTGAAAATCGAGTGCATATCTTGTAAGGAATTGAGCAAATTCTCTAAGGCATGTTACTACATTCAAAACATGGTTTTAAATGCTTAATTGTGAAATAGTATGTGGTGACTATGATTAAGAATGTATTTAAGTGTGAAGATGACTAAAATCTGTGGGAATGATGATTTTTAACATGTCATGTGCATTGGAAATCCCTAAGACGATTGTTGGAAGGTTTAGGTTGTGTTTACTTGTTTAGTGACGTTTTGTTTTGTTTTTCTGTTTTGCTCGAGGACTAGCAAAAGCTAAGTGTGGGGGAATTTGATAGGAGCATATTTATGCGACTTAATTGGTTTGTTCTCGTGCATTTACGTTGTGTTTCTTTAGTTATTTTAGTCCTTTATGCCATTTTCGTGTGTTTCTAGGTTAATATGGCTAAGGAGGCAAAAAGGTGCATGTCGGAGCATTTTGGAGCAAGTTTGGGCTTAGAATGGAAAGCTTATGCTTGGAGCCAAAGTGTTGGACGAATTTGAAGGCCTTGTATGCACTTTGAACATAAAACAAAGGGCCTATCCCAATCAAACAATCCTTTGAGCCATGCAAAACCTCTAGCCCAATCAAACAATCCATCAAAGCCATGCAAAACCACCATTCACACACACATGCATCCTGAAATCCTCCTTTGCCGTGCACTCCTATCCCTTTGCATTTCCCTTTCATTTCAGCCACATGTATTCATCATTGCAGCCACCATTCACTCTTTAATCCACATGCATTCACACACACTTCACACAAACAACATTCACATGCAAATACATGCATTTCCAACACCAAACACAACCATTGTCGTGCCTTCCACACCAATTCCAGCTTTTCTTCATCATTGCAGCCACTTTGCCCTTTTATTTATGCATTAAACCTATTTCCTTTCCCTAAATTGCAGCCACAATCCACACCTTTCCAGCCTAGCTGCACCCTACATACATTAATTAGTCATTCTTTTCATATTGCACTCACATGCATTCACATGCATTTCAAGAACCAAAACAACCTTGTGCCGTGCATCCCTTATGCCATTTTCAGATTTCCTCCTTGCAATTTCACATGCATTTCCAACCTAGCAACACCCCTTTAATCATTCCTAGCTGCAATTCACATGTTCTCCCATCCATTCTCTCCCTTTAAAAACCACACACACTTCATTCATTTGTCATTCAATTCTACACCTCATTTCATACACAAACACACCATCACACAAGTCTTGCCGTGCATCCCTTCCAATTCCAGCTTCTATTCTTCCATTTCCACCACTCCCCAACCCTCCAAAACACTATCCAACCATTCCTCCATACAAACACCAATCCAAACCTATCCTTAGACCTTATGCCACAACGAAGAGGAGGAGAAGAGTGCCTAAACGTTCATACAATTCAAGTTTGAGTTGTTGGAATTTTTAGGTGTTGCTTTTCCTCGATTGCAATGTTTAATTTCAATTCTCTTTGTCTTGTACGTATGAGGAACTAAACCCCCCATAGCTAGGGGGTGATTTGAAACCATGTTTACGCTTGCAATATGAATTGATTACCTTTGGTTGGAATTTCATGAGTTGTGATTCAATTTGTTTAACTATTTGATTGATAACCTATTTATGTATGTTTATTGAGAGTGCACGCTTAATTTTCATGCATGAATATGACGCTAGAATATAAGTGAGTTTCACCTAAAAGTTATGAACTTATATTCACAAGTAGTGGAGGTTGCTTATAAACAATCGCGTTAAGTAAATTCTTGGCATAAGTTTCATGCAATACATAGTAACGAATGCCTCGTCAACACTTATAGTTTTCATGATGCTTAATGATTCTTGCTTGTATCTCTATTATGCAATTCATGTAGGGAACTTGTGGGGAATACTTTGGGTTGTCGCATGCAATCATCCAATTCATTAACTTAAGGAAAACTTGACGGTTAATTTAAGCGGACCTAATTAACCCGGGGTGTTGAGTTTGATAATTCCTCGAAAGACCAACCGAAAATCATTTCGTATGCAAGTGTAACATGTGTGGAGAAGTATCCCTTGGCTATCCCATCATCCATTAGTTTTTCTTATTTTCGTCCAAAATCTGTTTTAAAGTTTTAAGTCACTCGTTTTCTTTTAAATTCATCCAAAATCAAAACCCCCCTTCTTATTTGTTCCAAATCTGTCCACAAGAGTCCTTTTGAATCTTTAGAGTCAAAACCAAGTGTATTTTCGTCCAAATTAAGTCCTAGAGTCTAAATTGAGTTTTTGGTTGTTTTGAGTTTTTAAAGTTTGAGTCATATAAGTTAGTAAGAGTCTTGTGAGTCTATTTAAAGTGTTTTAAAACATAATTTTACATCTTTGAGTCAATTTTCATTAGATTAGCAATCCCTCCTAATCCCCGGTCTAGAACGATCCTTACTTACATACTTACTACAATTGACAAAAAGAGGGTTTAATTTGTGTGCGTATAATTCACGCATCAGCGCCCTCCTGTTTGTTTGTTTGTTTTGATTCATGTGTATGCACGTATTTGTAATTTATCGAAGATATCAATAAATAAGCTTTACTTCATTCAACGTGTTGTGTTAAATACACTAAGGTATCCGTCACTAAGTTCTTTGAATTTTTTATTTTGTTGAAGTTTACATGTTGAAACTTCATGGGTGGACCATGTAGGTTGAAGTAGTGCTTCCTTAATTTCTTGAGTGAGGAAAACTTCTCGGCTGGGGACTTGAAAAATCCAACTTCTCGGTTGGGGACTTGAAAAATCCAAGGCATTGAGTAGTCGTGAAATTTCTGATTACCAAGTTGTATTGGTATATGGTAGGAGTCCCCCAAGTCTTCGGTCGAGGGAGTTGATGAGGAAGGTGTCTTGCTAGTAGGCAATTTTCCAAACAAAACTTCACCATTTTCCTTTCTAATTGGTTGCCTAAAACTCCTCATTCATATATATTTGGTATGAAAGTTGTTAGGTCCAAAGAAGGGGAGGCCTAGGCTCATTTTATTTATTTATTTATTTATTTTGAATTTTTGAAATTTTTATTTATTTAATTATTTATAATGGGTGAAGCTTTGATGTTGAAGTTTTGTAGGTGAAGTTTTGGTATTGAAGCTTTTGTGTTGAAGCTTTTGTATGGAAGCTTTGTAGGTGAAGCTTTTGTGTTGAAGCTTTGTAGGTGAAGTTTTGGTGTTGAAGCTTTGTAGGTGAAGCTTTTGTGTTGAAGCTTTGTAGTTGAGAGTTGAACCTTTGTAGTGAAACTTTGGTGTTGAAGTTTTTGTGTTTAAGCTTTGTAGTTGAAGCTCTTGTGTTGAAACTTTATAGGTGAAGTTTTTGTGTTGAAGCTTTGTTGGGCACCATAAATTGATTTTACTTCACACTATCTTGATCAAGAGTGTGTAAAGCTTTTGAGAATTGTAGTTGCTCTCCATTGATGAAGCTTTGTTTGATGTTGAAACTTTGTAGGTGAAGCTTTTGTGTTGAAGCTTTGTTGGGCACCATAAATTGATTTTGCTTCACACTATCTTGATCAAGAGTGTGTGAAGCTTTTGAGAATTGTAGTTGCTCTCCATTGATGAAGCTTTATTTGATGTTGAAACTTTGTAGGTGAAGCTTTTGTGTTGAAGCTTTGTTGGGCACCATAAATTGATTTTGCTTCACACTATCTTGATCAAGAGTGTGTGAAGCTTTTGAGAATTGTAGTTGCCCTTCACTTGTTGAAGCTTTTGTTGGCACCATAAATTGATTTTGCTTCACACTATCTTGATCAAGAGTGTGAAGCTTTTTGAGAATTGTTGTTTCCTTTCACTTGTTGAAGCTTTTGTTGGCACCATAAATTGATTTTGCTTCATACTATCTTGATCAAGAGTGTGTCAGGGTTTTAACATTTGTTGAAGTTGTTGAATTTCCCAATTTCTTTTTTTTTTTTTTTTTTTTGGGGGGGGAAATTAGAAATTTGAAAATGTGGGAGAGACAACATATTCCAATTTTGCTTCCACACTATTGAGCAAGAGATTGTGATGCAAGCCACACCTTGTAGTAGTCGAAGGTTTTGGATGAACCATATAAATTGAATTTGCTTCGAACAGTCTTGATCAAGAGTGTGTGAAGCTTTCTACGAGTTGTAGTGTTTGCATTGTTACAGAGGAGAAATGTCTGAAGCAGATGTAAGAGGGCTGAAGAGCTTGATCTTCGTATACCATGCAATGAAGCCGTTGTTGGCTTGCAATAAGACTTTGTTGGTGACTATAACTCTTGTTAGGCATAAGTGCTCCCCTAGTTGAGTTGTAAAGCTTGAGGGTTTTTGATTATTTGTGAATACTAGGAGTTCACATGTACAAGTTGTACCACTCGTCTTCTGGTTGGTGTAATGAATGGTGAGTTGCTTTCATCACTTGGTTAGTGGTACGAATGTGAGTTCCTTTATCACCTTTCATCACATTTCATCACTTGGTTGGTGGCACGAAGATGAGTTCCTTCTTCACTTGGTTGGTGGCATGAGCGGCAAGTTGCCAAATGATATTAGAGTACAGGTTGTACATTTTATCACCTAATTGGTGGCATGAAGAAGTGTACAGGTTGTACATTTCATCACCTCGTTGGTGGCATGAAGATGAGTTCTTTCTTCACATTTCATCACTTGGTTGGTGAGAATAAGGGCAAGGTGTTGAGGCACATTGTAGCAAGTGTCGAATGAAACAAAGTGTGTTGAACCCTTTCGAAGCATAGTTGGCTTATGTATGGATGTGTTGGAATGTATGATGTTTATGTATGAATGTGTTGGAATGTATGATGTTTATGTTGATTGACATGAGTGATGCTTATGAATGTTTTGCTATGCATGAAGGGATCCCTTGTTTGGATATAAGTCATGTTGACATATACTTATACTTTATTTCATGTTGTAAGCATTCGTGTTGAAGCTTCAAACCTGAGCATTTCAATGATAGGGATGTAAGGGAGTTAGGACCAAGTTGTCTAAATCACCTCTTTATTGAATTGATGCCAAATGGCCTTCATTACATAGTATGCCGAATGGCCGTAGCTCAACACTTGTACAGTTTGAGTCTACTTGTAATAGTACTTCAAGTGATCAGCGTTCCATGGATGGCCAAGGGTCTTGCCATCGAACCTCTTTAGCTTGTAAGAACCAGGGCGACTGATGCCAATAACTTCAAACGGTCCATCCCAATGTGGGCTAAGCGTGCCTTCACTCGAGACTCTGTCGCAGAGTAATCTTTTCTTCAATAGCCAGTCCCCCACTTTGAAAAAGCGAGGTTTGACTCTTGAGTCATAGTAGTTGGAGATGCGCTGCTTGTAAGCGACATTCCTCAAGTGAGTCTGGTTTCTCTGTTCCTCGACTAGATCCAAGTTGAGGGAGAGTTGTTTGTCATTTTCACTTTGCATGTAGTTCTGGACTCGGAACGTTGCTTGCTCAAGCTCAATTGGGATAACAGCCTTTGTACCAAAGGCAAGTGAGAATGGAGTTTCTCCTGTTGAAGTCCGATATGAAGTGCGGTATGACCAAAGAACTTGGGGTACAAATTCTGGCCAACAACCTTAGCCTTGTCCAAGCTGGTTTGTAAAGTGCGCTTGATTAGTTTGTTGATTGCTTCAACTTGTCCATTAGACTGGGGATGAGTTGGGGATGAGCTAAGGATGGTTTATTGTTATTATGCCCCGGCACATAGGAGGCTACCTGAGCAATCGCCGAAATACATGAAGGGATTTGTGGAGCTCACTAATCCGAGCATAAGATGCATTGGCTGCTTCACCAAAATGGCTATTTCTGGCCGAGTATATTGAAGCATTGCATCGAATATGCACAAGGATGCATACAGTGTCAAATTCATGGTCTTATACAAAGGGTCCTGGCCGAATCCCTACATTCGGTCACTAAACCATGACCATTCAGAAGATGGGCCATGGATGTGATCGGCAAAATTACACCATCTTCCAGGTTAGCAAAATATGCATGGATTCTCGTCGCGACAGACTCCTTCACCAAATGGGTTGAAACGAAGTCGTATCCTGAGTTAACATCTAAAGAAGTTTGTAATTTTGTAAAAGAAAACATCGTGACTAGATTCGGCGTACCAAAAACAATCATAACAGATAATGGTACAATCTTCACATCCGACAGGTTTAAAGAGTATACGACGAATCTAAAAATTCAACTCGAGCAGTCTATGTCGTATTACCCACAGGCGAATGGGCAGGCCGAAGCAAGCAATAAGGTTTTGATTAGTATTATTGAAAAAATGGTAAAAAAGAAGCCTGACATGTGGCATCTGAAGCTAAACGAAGCGTTATAGGCCTATCGAACTTCACTCCGATCAGCCACTCGAACGACTCTATACGCGTTGACTTATGGACATGACGTAATTTTGCCAGTCGAGTTAAGTATAAACTCATTGCGAGTTATTAAACAAAGCAATTTGTTCAGTGCCGAGTACAGTCAGGTCATGAGATAAGAGTTAGAAGATTTAGAAGAAGCTCAACTTGATGCTTATAACTTGTTAGTGGCACAGAAGAAGATTGCTAAGCGAGCTTATAATTAGCGAGTCAGACAAAAGATGTTCGATGAAGGAGAGTTGGTGTGGCAAACCGTGCTACCCATGGGAATTAAAGGCCCTAGGTTCAGAAAATGGTCACCGAATTGGGAAGGATCGTCCGTCATTCATAAAGGTCTTGGCAAGGGAGCATACCACCTCAAGGATCGAACTGGTTTAGTTCACAAGTTGCCAATCAACGGGAAATTTTTAAAGAAATACTACCCAGTCATTTGGGAGATGAGAGAATAAAAGATCATTTCATTGATTTCATAAAATGACGTACAAATGAAATTACAAAAGATTCCTAAAATCCTAGGGGGTTGAAGGAAGAAAGGCCTCAAAAGGGGCTTTCAACTCCAACCACCTTACTTCGCTCATTATGACTTTAGCTTGCCTCGTCTTTTTGTTAAGTTGAAGTTAGTGAATCTGCCTTATGCCAGCCGCGAAGTTCGTTAATCAAGCCTTATTCACCTCGAAATTCTTTTTGAGTTCTGAAGCAACAACTAACCTTTGCTGTTGAAGCTCAGCAATTTGACGTTGAAGCTCAAAAATTTGGTGATCAAAGCGGTCAGTTGTGCTTTCTTTGCTTTTATGGCCTCAACCTCTGACCGGTTGGCCTCTTGAGCAATCTTTGCAGCCTTTAGGTTGTATTCAGCCCGGAGAGCTTATTCAAAAATAATAAAGTGCTGATGGGTCCGCTCCAAGATATCGGATAAGTGGACGACATTTTCGGTGCTCTATAAGTTGCCGGTTGCAAGGTTATTTAGGCATTCTCCTATGGAGTCGAGGCCTTTACATTGAAGGACCTGTGAGGCAGAGAGGGATAGGATTTATTACAACTTGGCAAAGGCATTAAATTCAGCCACGGCCTCTAAAGGCTTGGTCTACGCGGCAAAAGACCCGGCTGCTCCAGAAGTATTCAAGAGTAAAGCGTCAAGCTCGACCTCCCATGAAGGCTATAGAGGAAAAGATTTTAAGTAGAAGGAAAATTATAAGGAACATAGCAGAGGGAATTTGTTCTAAACCTGCCAAGAGGAGACCTCAGCCATGTCCCCTGGTTCGTTACTCGAACCTAGAGAGCTCAATGGCTGAGCCTAGTGTTTAAGATTGCTTCTCAATTCACGCGGCTGATGGAGGTTATCCACGTTCAATGACCACTGAGGTGGCCAGGAAATATAGATAACACCCTTCGGTGCATAGAATTGTCGATGAAAAGAATAGTCGGGCACCTGCATTTAATATTTTTCTCGGTTCAGACTTGTTATAGTAAAACTAACGAGAGAAAGAGATAGAGCCTTACAAAAGCCGATGTGACTTCTTGTGGAGGAACGCCAAGGTTATGATTCTGTGGATGGATTGGTGTCTCCGCCGTTGCTTCAGGCTAGACGAGAGGCCTTTTCCCATGGTCTGCTACAGGAGGATCGACATGGTCTGCCGCCTCAACCACAAGAGGAGGATGAGCGGTAAGGGGTTTGGTCGGTCGAGGGCGACTCATTAGCGAGGTTTCATCGCCGTCATTATCCTAAAATAAGAGTTATTAGTATTCATAATTTATTTGAAGCAGTCGCCAGCAACATAATCATACCTCTTCCTCCAGAACAAGAACTATTCTTGTTTTTGGATGTGGGGGAAGGTTTGCCTCGGCCAGGGTGGCCACTTCCTCCAAGATAGGAGCAACAGTCGACCCAGGCGATGCAGGTTCTTTGATTACCAGATCATCGGCTGGTTCGGCCACAACTTATCGAGCAGGATGAACCTTAACTACTAGATTGGCGAGAGGATTTGGTTTCATGTTCGTCAAAGTTTGGGCAACAAGGGTGCGTGGAGACTCAAAGGTTGCTCATGTGGCCTAACTAGAGATGACATGGATCTCTCACTCCTATTTTTTCGCCAATTTCTTAACATGCTTTTTGGGGCGAGGAATATTGTAGACATCGAAATTTCAGTAAAACAAATGTTCACCAATGCATTAAAGTTTTGACGTGTCAAGGCATACATGGCATATGCCACGTGTTGTACAAATTGTACACATGGCGTGTGACTCAACAAAATAGGAAGAAATACCCTTGAAGGATTAAACAAGTTTTTCTTCTCATTTTGGGCAATGACAAGGCAAGTACATTTCAATCCATTAAGGATCAAAACAAGTTTTTCTTCTCATGTTGGGCAATGACAAGGCAAGCACACTTCAATCCATTACGGATCAAAGCAAGTTTTTCTCATTTGGGCAATGACAAAGCATACACATTTCAAGTTTAAAATGGTGTTAAGTGGGAAATTAGGCCATAAGTTAGACCACTTCAAGTTTAAAATGGTATTAAGTGGGAAATTAGGCCATAAGTTACACCACTTCAATTTCAATATTGCATTAAGTGGGAAAATTAGGCAATGGTGCTTGGAAAGGAAAAAAATATTTTGTGGTGGTGCTTGGAAAGGAAAAAATATTTTGGAAAGGAAAAATAGGCTTCTCCATCAAGGTATCAAGCATCAAGGAATTCACAAATACATTTCTCTACTCCAAAATTAGAAGAGGAATTCCCCAAATCCTTGAAGCTTTGAAACTCCAAAGCTTCCAACCATCCAAATTCCCAAGAATTCCGAAGGATCAAGAAAGCTCTCTTCGTTCTTCGTTAAACCATTATTCAAGATCAAGCCCAAAAGCTCTTGAAGAAATCCACACAACCATTATTCAAGATCAAGCCCCAACGGCCCTTGAAGAAAGCGTTCATCATTCATCATCCGTTCATCCTAAGATCAAGCCCCAACGGCCCTTTGGATCAACAACATCAACAAACACACACCAAAACCTTGAAGCCTTAAAGTTCTAAAGCTCTCAAGAAAATCCCGAAGGATCAAGAAAGCACTCTTCGTTCTTCGTCAAATCCTCCTTTAAGATCAAACCCCAACGGCCCTTGAAGAACTTCCACCAACTCAAGATCAAGCCCCGACGGCCCTTGAAGAAAGTGTTCATCATTCATCATCCGTTCATCCTAAGATCAAGCCCCAACGGCCCTTTGGATCAACAACCTCAACAAATCCACACATCCAACCATTATTCAAGATCAAGCCCAAAAGCCCTTGAAGAAATCCACACAACCATTATTCAAAATCAAGCCCCGACGGCCCTTGAAGAAAGCATTCATCATTCATCATCCGTTCATCCTAAGATCAAGCCCCAACGGCCCTTTGGATCAACGACCTCAACAAACCCATACACCCATTCTTCAAGATCAAGCCCAACGCCCCTTGAAGATCCATTCATCAACTGTTCATCCTTAGATCAAGCCCCGACGGCCCCTTGGATCAACAAACAAATCCACACATCTATTCTTCAAGATCAAGCCCAAAAGCCCTTGAAGAAAACCAACTGTTCATTCAAGATCAAGCCTCGACGGCCCTTGAAGAAAACCAACCGTTCTTCAAGATCAAGCCCAAAAGGCCTTGAAGATCCGCTCATCCATCAACCTTCAAGGTCAAGCCCAAAAGCCCGTGAAGAAATCCACACAACCATTATTCAAGATCAAGCCCCGACGGCCCTTGAAGAAAGTGTTCATCCGTTCATCAACTGTTCATCCTTAGATCAAGCCCCGACAGCCCTTTGGATCAACAACTCATCCACAAACCTACACCCTACGAAGATAGAATCAGAGGACCAAATTTGAGAGAGATCGTAACCCCAAAATCATTAAACACAAAATATTATTTTGTACACGTTATTCTTGTTTCTTGTTTCAAGGAACTTTCGTGTTCACAAATTTGGCACGCCCGGTGGGACATCTCTACCTCTCATCTCTATCCTCAAATCATCGAAAAACGCAAATTGCATCAAGAAAGGATCAAGCTGTTCCTGCAATCAAAGCAAAGAACAAGAACATCATCTCCGCAAGTGGTGATATTTCGGGCACCATAACCCGAAGTAAGGTAAGAGCTCTTTTTGCCGCGGCTTCCGCCCCTGCATTAACTCTGTCAAAGGAACAAGAGCACCTGAGGCATGAGCCTGTGATCACCCTAGCCTCGCTAAGGGCATCAAGAGGGGAAAGCCTGAGGAAATATTCAGAGTCCCTACTCTCCGACGCTGATTCGAGCGGTAGTACAACCATGCAAGTCATGACCACTGGAGTAACTTCAATCGAGGAGCAGCTAGCTCAGATGAATGAAGCAATCGCAAAGCTCACACGGACTGCAGAGGAAAAAAACTTGCAAACCGCCGGACTCATCAACCGTCTGGAGGCACAGCATGGCGTCAAAATGAAACCAAGCTCTCTTCCAACTAAGAAGACCGAAGAAGGCTTTAACCCAAATGCCTACGAACCCATGTCAAAGGCTAGGCATGACTTTGCTTCCTCTTCAAATCTTGGAAAAAAGGTTTCAAACACCGTCAATGACAAAGAACGTAACCTCACCAAAACTCAAAAGAAGTTGAAGGAGCATGGTTACGGAGTTGACAACAACAAAGCCGGACTTGGCTTCACACCAAATGCACCCGTAAAGATTTCAAGCAAAGTGAAGAAAGCTAGCGCTCAACACATCAGCGTGAGCATTGAACAAGACCAAAAAGAGCCTAAAACCGCCCCTCGGACGTCGGTCTTCGATAGGATGAGCCATTCAAGCTCCAGAATTTCAGCGCTTAATCGCATTGGTAGTCAAGGCCGAACCTCTGTCTTCAAGAGGCTTAGCGCGCCAACATCCCAAAGCTCTGTTTTTGAAAGGTTGTTAAAGCCTAAGAAACAAAGCAACACAGCTATCTCTCCTCTGCGACGATCAGCTTTGGAAAGATTTGAAGATAATGAGAAGCCTTTTGGAAAGAGGAAGACAACACCAAAGGAAGAAAAGTTCGATGGGTTAGCAGAAAAAGGCGATGTTCGAAGCTTGATTCCTTCAAGGATGAAGCGTCAAGCAATCCTAGAGGTCGACACAAAAGGACCACTGAAGGTAAGGAGGCGCATCATCGTCCACACTGGCAAATCTTCATGCCAACAAACCCAAGAGGACGGCACTGAAGATGAAATCCCTAAGAAAGATGTCACTTCTGGCTCTTTCGACTCAAAGTCTTCACCTCGACTATTGGGGGCATGCTCCAAGTCAAGTGAAATTGAAGGATGGACTAATGTCGCTTCGAAGAAACTGCACGAGAAACATATGTCTTCTCCACAAGTGCACCAATCAGAAAAGGGGGAAAGCAGCTTTCGCCAACCTCCAAAGCAATGTGAAAATGTTGAAGATAAGAAAATTTCAACACAAAGATCGTTCATGCGGGATCTTTTCTTCCTCGAAGACTTATTCAATTTCTCGATCAAGGCTCCTTGCTATGAAGATTGTGAGGAATGCCTTTCGAAGATCGCTTCGAAGAAATTGGACAAGCAGCAACCATCTTGTCCACAAGTTTATCAGTCGAAAAGGGGGCAAAACAGCTCTTGTCAACCTCCAGAACAATGTGAAAGTGTTGGAGATAATGAAATTTCGACACAAAGACCGTCCATCCCCATCACAATGTGCGACCTCTTCCCAGAAGACTTCTTCAATTACTCGGTCAAGGCTCCTTCCTATGAAGATTGCGAGGAACGCCTCTCCCAGATCGCTTGACAAATCCACAACAACAACCAAAGCTCCTCATTCGCACGAGCCTAAAAGGCGACAACCAAAGCTCCTCGTTCGCACGAGCCTAAAAGGTGACAACCAAACGCTCCTTGCCTGCACGAGTTGAAACTGCAAATGGCCCCAAACGCTCCTTGCCTGCACGAGCTGAAACTGCAAACGGCACCAAACGCTCATTGCCTGCATGAGCTAAAACTGCAAACGGCACCAAACGCTTCTGGCCCGCAAGAGCATAAACTGTGTACGGCAAAATCATCATCAAAACCATCACTCATTTGAACTACGTTATGACTTGATCCCTTATTTGGAAGAGTACGTAGGCAACTTGAAACTTCAAAACTTCAAGTACAGTCACATCAAAATAAATAAATAAATGTTTCATTAAAGAAAGTCAATTTTATTACATCATCAAAAAAAAAAAAAAAAAAAAAGATGGAGCTTTCACAAAGGTTGTTCACGTGAAGACCCACTACGTGGCAAAACTCTAGAAGCGGAAGGCATCGGAGCAGAAGGCATCGGAGCGGGAGGCATTGAAGATAGAGCATTTGAGGCCTCAATACTGGGTGGAACGCTAGATGACCCAGGAAAAAGGTGCCTCTGGAGATAAGTCGCAAGCCTTTGACGGTCACTTTGAATTCGACCTTCAGATTCTTGCAGCTCATCAAGCTTCCTCTTCATGCCCGTCGAATAGTTATTTGCAAGCACATGCAAACTTCTATTCTCGTACTTAAGCTGTTTGATCTCTTGCTTAAGATTTTCCACCTCTGCCATCAATGATTCCACTTGACGGGATCGAGCAAGCAGGGGTTGGCCCATGTTAGACACAGAGCCCGCACACTGAACACTGAGAGCGAGGGACTCTTGAACGGCCAACTCATCGGACCGTCCTGAAAGCAGCCTACTATCTTTGGGAGTAAGGAGGTTCCTAGTTACTATCGTAGCTGTTGTTGCATCCGTCATCACGGAGTCTTCACCTGTAAGAGGGCCATTAGAAGATAAAAAAGACGGGCACCATACCTTAACCTGATGCGGCGCACTACTGATACTCAAATCTAAGGAAATGTTAGATGGGTTGGCCATTTTTCAAAGGGTGTTAAAAGAGAAGGGTCGCATGGAGAAAAATCTCAAGGGGCTGTTAAAACAAAATACACCGGAGATGATTTTCAGGAATGAGCAACCTTCAAGATGTGCATGTTGGAGGTAATCGATACCTCTATAAAGAGGAGAGGCGACACGACCACCGATTCAAAAATGGAAGAGACACCACTCTTCAAAATCTCAAAAGCCAGATAAAAGGCGTAAGTTAGGCGACGCTTTCTCGGCTTTTCAGAAAACGCGTTCAACTTTGTCAAAAGATCTCTAACAAAGCCGCATCCGCACTACTGTTTGCCATTCAAAAATCGAAAAAGCATTTGTTCAGAAATCGAAGAGACGCTTGCTCAAAAATCGAAGAAGCGTTTGTTCAGAAATCAAAGAAGTAACACCCTCCGAACCTCAAAAGCTGGGCCGCTTATTCAAGGATCGAAGAGTCATCATTCTCTGAATTTCAAAAGCTGGGCTCTTCCAGATTTGTCATCACCCTTTATATGCAACCCCAACTTTGCAGAAATCACGGGCAACTTTGTCAAAGATTTCTGACAAAGTTGAGAACGCGTGAATCTTACTGTTCAATTACCCAACAGTTGTCGACAATGGTAAAGGAACAGTACCACCACTTGCTATTGGGAAATCCCTATATATGTCAACCTTCATCTTTTATGGCAAGGCAGACCTGCAAAAAAAAAAAAAAAATGCCCAACTCTTCCTCACCTCTGATGGCGCACTCCCAGCAAAGCCTCTCGAAATACTCAATTTTTTCTTCTTCCCCAAAGAAGATACCAGATGCCTGGAATACAGATGAGGCAGGAGGAAACGGTAAATCGAAGCATGTGGAGACAAGCACAACAAATATATGTGTTGATTCATTCGCTGCTTCTTCAAAAGCAAAAGTATCTCATATCATCAAGGGCGAAAGCAAAGGTATCTCATATTATGCTTTTTCCCTGTCTTTTCCTTTGCCCTTGTTCTCACCTGCCAAGACAAGGACAGAGAAAGCAATATGTCAGAACCTCCACTCAAACTTGCGCTGCCACCAAGAAGTGAGGGTCCATTCAAATGCAAGGTTTGCATTCAACTCCTGCATCAAAGGACAAATACTACAAGAGAAGATGCAAACCTGCATAAGGAAATACCACTTCTGCAAGGGGAGCAAGTAAGGCAAGTGAAAATGATACATCGAAGCATGTGGAGACAAGCACAACAAATATATGTGTTGATTCGTTCGCTGCTTCTTCAAAAGCAAAAGTATCTCATATCATGCTTTCTCCATGTCCTTTCCTTTGTCCTTGTTCTTACTCGCATGGCAAAGTGAAAGAGAGCAATCAGCCGGCACTTGGAGTCAGTCTTCCGATCTGGAACCGACTACCTGGAATCTATTCCCTGGTTGCTTACCTAGCGTTGCTCTCGAGTAGTCATCTTCAACGGTTGATACACTTCCAGAGAAGGGACCACATCTGCTTGGAGAACAGCTAAAACGAGTGACAATGAAACATTAATCTTGTGGATCGTCAGCAAACGCAACTGCATATGCTGAGTCATCCTCTAACCCTCTTCAATACGAATTGGAAAGATTGAACAAAGAAACAGGTCATCACCACCACCTCGTGCTTGCCTGCCATGTGTCTGAATCCTGAAACAGCTCATGGTCCTATTTTCACTCAAGATCAAGCCTCGATGGCCCTTGAAGAAATCACAAGCCCGATTCAAAATCAAGTGTTCACCACCCTTGAATCAAATTCAACTCCAGATAAAAGGAGTAAGTTCAAGCCTTCGGGGGAGACCAAAAGAATCCTCCAGCCCAGTTCAAGACTAAGCCTGTGGAAAATCAACGATTGGAGGAAACCAGAAAATCTTCCAGTCAAACTCAAGATCAAGCCTCAATGGCCCTTGAAGAAATTTCCAGCCCAATTCAAGATCAAGCCTCGACGGCCCTTGGGTTGACATCTACATTAAGGGACTTCAAAACGCATCTTCTACACGTGTCAAGCACATGTCTACGACGCGCCTTGAAGTGGGGGCATTTGTAGACATCGAAATTTCAGTAAAACAAATGTTCACCAATGCATTAAAGTTTTGACATGTCAAGGCATACATGGCATACGCCACGTGTTGTACAAATTGTACACATGGCGTATGACTCAACAAAATAGGAAGAAATACCCTTGAAGGATTAAACAAGTTTTTCTTCTCATTTTGGGCAATGACAAGGCAAGTACATTTCAATCCATTGAGGATCAAAACAAGTTTTTCTTCTCATGTTGGGCAATGACAAGGCAAGCACACTTCAATCCATTACGGATCAAAGCAAGTTTTTCTCATTTGGGCAATGACAAAGCATACACATTTCAAGTTTAAAATGGTGTTAAGTGGGAAATTAGGCCATAAGTTAGACCACTTCAAGTTTAAAATGGTATTAAGTGGGAAATTAGGCCATAAGTTACACCACTTCAATTTCAATATTGCATTAAGTGGGAAAATTAGGCAATGGTGCTTGGAAAGGAAAAAAATATTTTGTGGTGGTGATTCATTCTCAAAGCCTATAAATAGGCTTCTCCATCAAGTTATCAAGTATCAAGGAATTCACAAATACATTTCTCTACTCCAAAATTAGAAGAGGAATTCCCCAAATCCTTGAAGCTTTGAAACTCCAAAGCTTCCAACCATCCAAATTCCCAAGAATTCTGAAGGATCAAGAAAGCTCTCTTCGTTCTTCGTTAAACCATTATTCAAGATCAAGCCCAAAAGCCCTTGAAGAAATCCACACAACCATTATTCAAGATCAAGCCCCAACGGCCCTTGAAGAAAGCGTTCATCATTCATCATCTGTTCATCCTAAGATCAAGCCCCAACGGCCCTTTGGATCAACAACATCAACAGACACACACCAAAACCTTGAAGCCTTAAAGTTCTAAAGCTCTCAAGAAAATCCCGAAGGATCAAGAAAGCACTCTTCGTTCTTCGTCAAATCTTCCTTTAAGATCAAGCCCCAACGGCCCTTGAAGAACTTCCACCAACTCAAGATCAAGCCCCGACGACCCTTGAAGAAAGTGTTCATCATTCATCATCCGTTCATCCTAAGATCAAGCCCCAACGGCCCTTTGGATCAACAACCTCAACAAATCCACACATCCAACCATTATTCAAGATCAAGCCCAAAAGCCCTTGAAGAAACCACACAACCATTATTCAAGATCAAGCCCCGACGCCCCTTGAAGAAAGCGTTCATCATTCATTATCCGTTCATCCTAAGATCAAGCCCCAACGGCCCTTTGGATCAACGACCTCAACAAACCCATACACCCATTCTTCAAGATCAAGCCCAATGCCCCTTGAAGATCCATTCATCAACTGTTCATCCTTAGATCAAGCCCCGACGGCCCCTTGGATCAACAAACAAATCCACACATCTATTCTTCAAGATCAAGCCCAAAAGCCCTTGAAGAAAACCAACTGTTCATTCAAGATCAAGCATCGACGGCCCTTGAAGAAAACCAACCGTTCTTCAAGATCAAGCCCAAAAGCCCTTGAAGATCCGCTCATCCATCAACCTTCAAGATCAAGCCCAAAAGCCCTTGAAGAAATCCACACAACCATTATTCAAGATCAAGCCCCGACGGCCCTTGAAGAAAGTGTTCATCCGTTCATCAACTGTTCATCCTTAGATCAAGCCCCGACGGCCCTTTGGATCAACAACTCATCCACAAACCTACACCCTATGAAGATAGAATCAGAGGACCAAATTTGAGAGAGATCGTAACCCCAAAATCATTAAACACAAAATATTATTTTGTACACGTTATTCTTGTTTCTTGTTTCAAGGAACTTTCGTGTTCACAAATATCGCCAGCCGTTTCGACTTCTGGGCGAGACAGTTTGGTTGGCAAGGTTGGTGAGGCAGTCGCGGTTGTTGCTAGCAAGGGAGCAAGTAATTTTTTGCCCACGGCCACGGCTGCTGCATCCACATGATTACCTAGAAAAGTTGAAATCAAATTAGAAGAGAGTTCGAACAAATGGCCAACGTAAAATGATAAACACAGACAAATACCTTGAGCTATTTCTTTGGGTGTCGGGGCGAAAGTCTTCCTCAAGCGGTCGCTGAATATTTTCTTGATAACGTTTCGTAAAAGTCTTGAGTATATGCGGCCCACCAGTCAACAAAAATGGCAGTGTTGAGAGTCTCAGGGATGTTCGGCCAAAGGCCGAATTTCTTGCACCTTTCTTGAAATTCTTGTTCGACCTCCCGACATTCTCTTTCCGAAGAACCAGAAAGGCATCTTCGACTCAGGAGAGAACGGAAGGTTAGCAGAGGCAGTGGGCAACCTTGAAGTTAACCAAGTTGCCGCATGGTGAAGTAGGGTTGGTAGATTTCCCAACTTGCACGCTTGGCATCATAGCCGAAAGGAAGATCGCGAGTTAAAACGAACGACCCCTAGCTCTTTCAGAGGTCAGCATCTTCGGCTTCATTCCATGCCAATGATGGGAGCTTGATAGAAGGGAGGGTATTCTTGATGACCGCAGATCAAAAACCCGTCATCAGAAAGGTCTTCTAGGCCAAAAAATATTTACAAACTTCTTCGGCCAAGTGAGGAGGAGCGGGTCTAGAACCCAATTGAAGACCTAACGCTTCAGTAGGTATGAAGTTGGGGACTTCTGGCCTGAAGGTGGCAAAATAGACTTGCAGCCAGAGTTGAAGAACCCAAAGTGGGCCGGTTTGGTATGGGTCAATTTTGTTGACCATCGTCTCAGCTAGGCAACGTGTAAACTGGGCAAGGATAGCCAAGCTAAGAGCCAGGACATGACCACTGGCTAATGCTTCAGCGACCGGCATGTTCTTGACCAAACATTTATTTGACTTGGTACAATAAATAAATTTACTGTACCAATAGAAGAGGAAGGCTTCGTGTTCTCCCTTCCTGAGGTTTTCTTCTCCTCGGCTAACGAAATGTTGAATGAGGGTGTTGTAGTTGAAGAAGTTCTTGTGCAACTTTTGAACTTCTTTTTTTAGGGGCTCTTGATTTTTCTTCCTCAGCGATTCGACGGTGCGTTCGTCGAAGAGCATCTTGAGGTCGAGGTTAGATGGGCATCCAAAGAAGGAGACGTCAATCGGGAGACCCGAATGGGAGGTCTCGAGAATGGCTGAGATGTCAAGAGTAGTGGGACCGATAGGGCATAGCGGAAGGACCATAGTATTGGTGGCCGAGCACCAAAAGCCTAGAGCTACCATGAGAAGTTCTTTGTCCATGGCGCTCTCGATGGTCGAGAGCTTGATGGCATCATAAATGCTGAGAACCCTCCACTCTTTCTTGAAGAACTTCTTCATTATTTCAACCCATGCTACCCAGACCGTGGTAGTTAAAGGCTAGGCTCCTTGGGGTTTAGTCAATTCCCACTTCGACCAATCATAACCTTGAAGCAGAGGTTCCAGACAGTGATATTTGAGGAGGTTGGTAATAGACACCAGGACGTTGTCTTTAAAGAGTGGTCCCAGGATCTGATGGGAAGCACTTGAGTCACCTTTGAATCACAGGTTTTTTATGGCGCTCCAGTCAATAAAGTCCCGACACTTAGCACATTTGTCGGAAAGTTTGGAAATAAAGGTGTTGAGAGCCACTGTGGAGAACTTGAAGGAATTTTTGGATTCAAAAGAGTTTTTCTGATTAGAAAGGGAGCTTTCAAGGGTGATCTGAGATTGAAATGTCTGAGAGTTCTGAGGGGGTAAAAGGAAAAATGAAGGATTTTGAGTATTTATAAGGGTTTTGGAAGAAGGCCAATTGTTTGATTTTGAAAAGAAAGGGTTAGATTAGTCAGACGGTTTCACAATCATCATGGAGATTCGAGAAATCCATGTGAAGAGATCAAGAAACTCGCAGATTGAGGCTGCACGATGGCGTGCAACAGCGGACTTAATGATGAGGAGACGTTTGATTGGGTGCACGACTCAAACATACTGAGAATTTGCAATTCGACGTGCTTATACTCTTACGAATGTAATCACCGTGACCAAACCCGGCGCCGATGATTCGTGAACTTCACAGAACTAGCAGCCTTGTCTTCAGGCTTGAGAACCTGAAGGCCGAGACGTGTTCCTTCCTCATTCGCAATTGCAAGATCAAGAAGTCAGTAGTGCGTTCAACGCAACATCAACAAATTTTACTCCTCTGCCGATGAGTTGGCACACCCCTCATCAACCAAATAATGTAGTTAGCTCATTAGTTACTCAGCATGCGCGCTACATAGCCTTTGTAGTTTTTAGGGTCAACAGGTTCACATAAAGCTAGTAATTTGTAGAGGTCTAATTAGTCCATGTGGTTCGACACCTTTACCTGTGCCATTATAGTATCCTTATATTGAAAGGAACACAACACTACCCTTCATAGTTTGCTCATCCCCTATCAATTTACACTTCAATGTCTACCTAACTACTACAAATCTACACAACTACAACACAATTGATCACAACCCAGCATAAGTTTGACCTATATATCTAAAATCCAAATTCATGATTTCAACCAAGTCCAGTGGTAACCACCCACCATTATGGATTCAAACCCCAGAATTATAAAAGCCAAAATGGAATGGAAATGGAATATAATGGAGGTTCTGAATTTCTTCACAAACTGACCTTCACAATCTGATTTCTTCAAAGGTTTTGGATGTACCAGCCTTGTTAACTCCAATCCAAGCACAGTTTCAATCCACATGAAATCGAGCAGTCACACCCCTTCATCAGCTCACCATCTCCCTCTCTCAGCCTTTCTTTCGCCCCGAATACAACCATCAACTATCCATCTCGAACCAAAAAGGATTAAAGGTATAGGAATTACAGGTCCCTGTCAATCTGCCTGAAATCGAAGGCTCCCACCTATCACCAACTCCCTTTCTCTGCCTCTCTTTCCTAGACGAAGACAACCGTAACCTCTCCTTCTCTCGCCAACAAAAACACACTTAGTGAACAAAAAAAATTAAATAAAAGTATAAGATTATTAGGTCACAATCACAATGCAACTTTAATCCAACTAGAATTGATTCCTCACCTGAGCTCCCTGCCTTTACCTCTCTTTCCCTCTTCAATACGCGAATAAAATCCCTCAGTTCCCCGGCTCCCCTATTCTATCCGACAAACACATACCCACTGAATAAAAAAATTGTTTTGATTACATTAGGTCGCAACCCAATTCTAATGTGAGCTCAGCAAATCACAACCATCGGATTACGGTTCGCACGCAAAGTCCTTTTCAACGTCCGCACCTTAGAAACGCCCATGTCCAATAAACCCAAAAAAAAAATAAAATAGAAAAAATCTCCATTGGGCTTTTGATATCCATCGAAATCGAAGTTTAATCCATGACCCATATAAAGTGTTTAAAATATCGGTATCGATGGAAACATCGATATGCAAATTTATGAAAATATCGACAGATATACCGAGGATCGATATTGATATTGGTTGCTTTCAATGGAAATGATAGAAATTTAAAATGAAACTTTAAGAATTGAATTGTCAAACATTAATTTGGACAAAATATAAGAGTTTCTCTGATATTTAACATATATGACACACCCCGACCCGGAATGTCCACTAGGACTCCGAATCGAGTCGTGTTGGCCAACACCTGGAAGGTGACGAAGCCATAAAGTGTAGTGATGTGGAAAATGTGAATAAACTTAAACCTAAAAGTGCTCAAATGTAAGAGTGCGTTGTGAGCGGGAATGAACCCATTTCACACATGATTACAAAGCATAAGTAAAGCACAATAAGGTAAGATAAGGTTATGCCATCATAGGTAGCCACCTATATTGGGATATGCCAAGAATCCTCATCGATACAAAAGTTTAGCAACTAAAACCTTGAGGGCGAAAAATAGAAGGGTGAGTGGGCAGAAACAAAGCTTTAGAAAAACACATTTACCTTTTCTAAAAATACTAACCCCTCTTTGTTAAACCCGTATAGTTTCCAAAAATACTACTATGTAGGTATGAAAACCAATGCACAAGAGCAGTGAAAACTAAAGTATGCCATATCGTAATATCTCAACAATAATAAGTGTAAGCCAGGAGTGCAACCAACATAAAATAGTATGCTAGTCGCAGTCACCTAACGTGACTTGTATGATTAGACCCATAGCTTATCAATCTAGGCTAGCACACGAGCTGGAGTCACTTAATGTGGCATGTACGACATACTGGATATAAATAAGTACGCTCAAGTGCTACGATCACGTGAAAGCTATGCGATAAATCGCGAATCACCTACGAGTCGAAACCACCTATTGTGGTCTGTACGACAAGCTGGCACCAGACTTGGATCCAAGGTGAGCGTGTGATGCGGGAGGTGAACAATCACGTGAAAGCTGGCCCTAGCCCCGACCGGGAGCACTAACATTGGGCTGCAGCCATGATGAGCTCTCAACAAATGTATGTATACCAATGCAATACAACTCATTCAATCACATAATACTCACTAGAAACTTACCTGAGTCTCTGTAGCATCACACGATACAATTCACAAATATAACAATGCAATATTTAAAATGTAACTTATTACGACATGGCATTCAAAGTATAAATCATTTTAAGAAAAACGTTCTGAAAACCGTAGTGTGTACATGTGTCTATATTTATATATATATATATATAGAAAGCAAATGCCCATTCACCTGAAGTCCGTGCTACAACTCCCTAGCACGAATATCGAGGGCATTCGACTGGCGTCTAGAACAATTATCAAATCACAACTCATAATTCTTATCGACAGAACACGTAACTTATATAAAACACATCCCCAAGGACGTTCTAGAATGATTTGAGACCCATTGATCAAAAATCAACCGTCGGTCAAAGATCGACGGTAGGGTCCACAACCCTACATAACTCGATTCAGAAGATCTACATCATAGATTTCCGATCCGTAACTTCCAAAGATCCACATTATGCTTCTAAAACATCATTCTAAAGTTTCATTACAATCCAACAATCGGATCTCCACCAAACACAATTCAAGTGGCGGTCCACGATTTATTTTACGAGCTTACAAATCCAATTTGGGAAGATCCATATGTCAGATTCCTGATCCATAAGTTCCTATTGTCCTCAAATATTACGTACTATAACATATTAAAATTTGGTGATGATCCAGCGGTCGGTTTGTCGATTCATACATTGACCAAGTCATGTATCGTTGTGAATCTAGGTTCAAACGATCAGCCTACATCATACGAAGGCATCTAATTTAGCCTACCAATAGCATTGATGGCCCTCTGGTCACGCGCTACTGCATGTGCCGTCGTGGATGGCTGTTGGTCGCCCCGACTTTCCGGAAAATTTCAACTATTTCCAAAAATTCTCAAATTTTATAGAAATGAAGATCTCAAAGAGTAGAGCAAACTTTATACCTGTGGCCAAGTCCAATTTGGCTGGGAAAGGCTCCAAATTGGCTCGAACCCGCTAGAAACCCTAGATTTGGGTAGTTGTCGATTCGTCACCAAAATGAACTCCGACGCCTCATCCAAGGCTTGGACCTCGCTCCTAGGGTTGAGAGGAGTCTTTTGGTGGTGGTCATTGATGGTGAAGCTCGCCGAAGCCATTGAAAAAAGATTAACGCCACCGAAAAGGTTGTGGGCTTTGTGGCTTTGAACTAGAAAATGGGAAAGAAATTGAGAAATCTAACACTACAGAGATGTAGGGCTCGTCAAGGGCTTTCCATGGACACCAAGATCACCCAAAACAAAGTTCGTACGAAGGAGATATAAGCGGGTCAAGTTGGCAGGTTGGGTGGAGAAATCGGGTTTGGTCGGTTCTCTCCTCCTCCCTTCCCTCTTTTCCCTCCTTTCCTTTCTTCCTTATTGGTCACTCCCTCTTTCTCTTCTTTCTGAATGAGCATCCCGCCCTTCCTTTCTCTCCTATATCTATCATCTCCACCTCCCATCAGTTGGAAATATGCCCTGAAAGTCAATCTTTGGAAGAAACCTTTCAGGACAATGTAATGATGTATATATGACTCTTATACATCGGAAGGCAAAGATACTAATTAGGACTATCTCAATGAAAGAAATATGTCCTAAATGATGAATCCATGGACAATGGATTGATGGAAGAAGTAATCTAATGATGATTAGACTACAGAGACCTTCTTCTCATAACCATTATGTCCAAAAAGGTTCCTGATCATAGGATTGTCGGAGGGATACTGACAATGCATAGACCGGTACATACTATGTCTGCTTCAAATGGAAGGATGGAAAGTCTCATCCCATTCGTGTAGTGACACTAAGACAAGTATGTAGGTGCTCATTAAGGGAATGAGTTCACTGAACACAATCGAACGAGAGTACTTGCATGGAGGTCTACTCACATGTCAAGCAAGTAACTCTGAAGGTTGGAATAATGTAAGTAATCCTTTGACCTGAGACATCATAAATGTCTAATGGTTAGGTCCTTGATCTTTGATCATGTCAAACGACATTCCATTGGAGTGTCCACGACATTGTTGGGGTTAAGGTATCTAAACATGTAGGCATGTGAATGATCAACAAGGAATCTCTGATCCTCGTTATGAGAGGAAGAATACTCTGAGATATGATTCGGGAATCTTCGGCCGAAGTCTCGAGCGTAATAAAGGAAAACGTTCCTATGCGACTCAATTGAATCATATAAGAAAGCATAATCACATTAGGGGTTTGACATAGTATATCCATACCCTAGTGATGTGATTGAGAGTATTGTTTTAGAGAAGGATCGAATTACATTGTAATTCCAACTGAATAGGTTCTCCGAATGAACTTCTACATTAGCTTGGGTAGCCATGATATATGTTTAGATGTCACTCATGGCTTGTGAGTTCTTCTAGATGATTAAATGTAGTCATCAAAGAAGAAGGTGAATTAAAAGTAAGTTTTAATTCACTAAGTGGATGGATTAAATATAATCAATTGGATTGGTGCCAATCACCTCACTGCCTTGCTAATTAGAACCTAAAAGATTGTTCACCAATACACTCTTGTAGTGAGTAACTAATGGATGATGGAAATAATTAATTGGATTAATTAAGTGTTGTGATTAATTTAGAAAGTCTAAAGAAATCATAAAAGCGATAAAAGATCGTTTTGGGCTTAAAGAAATGTTCGGGTTTAATTAGGCCCATTGGGCCTAAACCCATTGGGCTTTTATTCAAGCATTGGATGACTTAAAATAATAAAAGCCCAAGGCCCAAACAACACTAAAAAGGCCGGCCAAAGAGAGGGAGAGAGAAGGTCAATTGTTGACTTGTTTCTTTATGTTATAAAAGGAACTTTATAATGAAAGTTTAAAATGGGGGTTTTTTTTTTTTTGGTGTTCAAAACAACAAAAGAGAAGAAAATAACTCTCTCTAACACTCAAAGGGCCGGCCACCATAAGGGGATTTTAGCTAATCATTTTATCACCCTTTTGGTTATTCCTTCATCCTTCTCACTACACTAGTGGGTGAGGATCTTTAGAGGTTTTCAATTTTGGAAACTTGAAGAGGACCTAGGAGCACTCATTTAGAACAAAGTGGAGGAGGCAAGGAGGGAGGCTAGGCTCAAGGAGTTCAAGGAGCAAAGAGCTTGGAGGTGGTCCATCCTATAAAACTACTCCTAAACTTTGTTCTTCAATAAATTGTTTTTGATGCATCATAAATAAACCTATGAATCTTGAAGGGGATTTTCATGACTAGAGCTTTGATATTAATTGATGACATGCTTCCGTTGTTTTCGTATATAAATCTTGAATTGTATATGCATGCTAGTCAATAGAAATCCCACATAGATCTCATATTTTCCCTTCACCATCTTTTCTTCCTTTTAATATGGGCCACACACGTGGCTTTCCAGGTTTTTCTCCAAAAATTTGGAGCTTTCTTGAAATTAATCAATTTACTAAAATGTCCTCGACTTTAAACGTTAATATCTCATTCGTTATAACTCTAAATTGTATTCCGTTTGCGCTCACGAGTCCGTAGCGACGAGAACTACAAGAGTACGCCAAGAAAATGGATCTTACATGACATGACAAGGTGGTCAATAAAAGTCAACATCTTTGCCTTGAAGGTCAGCAAACCCAGTTTGTCCCCCCTCCCCCCACCCAACCTGCAACCCAAAAGAAGAAAAATAAGAAGAAGAAGAGGAAAAAAAAAAAAAACAAGCCCAGTTCGTCCCTCCCCCCACCCCCTGCAACCCAGAAGAAGAAGAAGAACCAAAAAAAAATTAATAATAAAAAAATAAAAAAAAACGAAGCAAACCCTTTTCGTCCCCCCCCCCCCCAAAAACCTGTAACCTAGAAGAAGAAGAAGGAAAAAAAAAAGAAAAACGCACCCACCCTCTTCCTTCCTCTACACACTCCACTCCTTAAATCCACACCTATTGGAGAAGACGGGATCTGGGTTGCAGGGAAAGGGGGGATGAATATGGGTTTTATTTTTTTATTTTTTATTTTATTTTTTTTTCTGGGTTGCAAGTTGGGCTTGGATTATTGGGGGGGGGGGGAGAAGATGGGAAGTGGGTGCGCGGAGGAGGTGGAGGATGGGTGCAGGGAGGGACCATGGATAGGGAAGATGACGTTGGGGGGGGGGGGGTGAGGGGATGGATGGGGAAGATAATGAAAGGGGATGGGGTTTCGGGGGGTGGGTGATGGGATCTGGGTTTAGTTTAATTTTTATTTTATTTTATTTTTTTAATATTTAATTAATATTTTTTTAGTTTTTAATAATATTTTATTAATTTTTCTGAAAATTTGATATTACCCCTTGAAACTATATTTTCCTCTACTAAAACCCATCTCCTTTTGTTTTCTTGAATAAAACCCATTGACTAGCCTTCAATTAAACAAATTCTTAAATTAAGTTTGACTTTTCAAATTGTGTATTTTTCGAATGCCTAAACTACCCCTATTAATACTTGGATGAGGTTTTTGGATCAGTTACTTGTTATATCCATTTAATTAATTTTATATATTTTACAAAATAATTCATGCCATTCATTGTATATTCAATGTATTAACTTTCAAATTGTTATAACGTGCCAATTGAAAAATAATAATACTAATTTCATAATTTTGTGCATTACATATATAAGTTAATTTACCTACCAACACAACAATAAACCTAAAACAGCTTCGGCTAATATTCCAATCCCTAATACACAAAACAAAAGCTATCTGTTCCGCACAATTCTTACCTACAAAATAGTCTAATTTACCTATTACATCAAACCAAAATTTAAAGGGTCTAGTTTACTTTCAAAATGGTCTAATTTACCTACATGATTTATGTGCATTAGATTAAAAGTTTATTTAATTGCCTACAAGCACAAACCCACAACATTCGAACATTATCTAATATCACTAATTTTTTTTTTTGGAATAGATAAATTAATTTAAATGTAGGTAAATTAGTATAATATTAATAAGTAGGTAAATTAGTATAATATTAATAAGTAGGTAAATTAATTTAAATGTAGGTAAATTAGTATAATATTTTATAAGTAGGTAAATTAATTTAAATGTTGGTAAATTAGTATAATATTTATATGTAGGTAATTACATGATTCAAAATGCAGGTTTATTAGTATAATATTTTATAAGTAGGTAAGTTAATTTGAATGTAGGTAATTACATAATTCAAACAATATTATTTTTTCCGTACAAGATTGTCTTTCTCTTTTAAATTTGATAAATTAATTTATATATGTTGCTAATATTTATGATACAAGAAAGGTAAAATATCCATATGGATTTAATTGCTCATCATAATTAGGATGAGTAATAACATTTATTGACCAAATTAGGATTCTATGGCATAAGTTGTAATTGTATTGTAATAGTTGGTTATATATTTGTCTACATGGTAGGCTATTTGAAATTTGGGTTTTATTTGAATGTTTAAATTTAGATGGGTTTTTATTTGGAAAATAGGAGTTTCAAGGGTCTATATCTAAAGAATCCTTAATTTTTTTAATAAAAGGTGGGCTCGTCTTATGCCACGTCAGTATTTAACAGAGGAACTGATAGATAACTGACGGAAGGTATAACATTGCAATAAAATTTGAAGATAAGGTATGACATTGAAATTTTGTAAAGACGAGATATGAAACTGTTAATGACCTAATAGTTAAACTAGTTTTTTTGTAATTTATTCTAATTTGTTTTATAAAAAGAGAAAGGTAAAATAGAAAATATAAAAGAATGGGATATAAGGGAATAGAACGAGGGAAAAAAAGAATCATAGTCCAATAGCAAAGCTCAGGTACGGGAGGTAGGGCTGCAGACTGGCAGGTGAGAAATCACGCCATCTCTCCCCTTGTTTCACGTTTCACATTTCTTCGCATTTGAGAGAGCCGATTCGCAGAAATCAGATCCATCTGGTCTGGTCAAAAGTCAAACCACACACACGGTGAGAGTAGGAGTAGTCTACCAATTCCATCATCCAATTCCCAATTTCTCAATTTCTCAGTTTCTCAATTCCCCAATTCCCCAATTCCCCAATTGTTCTTCTTCTGAGTCGAATAAAAAGAAAGAAAATTCGAGGGTTTGGGTTTTGATTTTGGTAATTGGGAATTGTGGGAATTGTGGGAATTCTTGTATGTAGAATGAGTGTCGCTCCGGCTCCCGCTCCCTCTTCCACTCGCAACCCCACCCATTTGGTAATTTTACTACTCCTTCCGCTCCATACTTCTCTGAATTCATAGCTCCAAATTATTACCCTTTCCCTCCCCTCCTCCCCTCCCATCCCTAAAAATAATATATATAACCAAGCCAATGTACTCAAGCAATTTGAAAGGCTTCATCTTGGCCGTCGTCTCGAGCGCCTTCATTGGCTCCAGCTTCATCATCAAGAAGAAGGGTCTCCGCCGGGCAAGTGTCAACGGCCCTCGAGCCAGTATGTTCATTCATTTTTTTTCTCTCAAGACAGTTTCCTTGTATATTTATGATGATATGACTCTGTTTGATGTTAATTTTTCTTGTTTTCTCGCTTTCGTTGTTAATGTGTGAAAGGTGTGGGAGGATATGGGTATCTGTTAGAACCTCTATGGTGGATAGGAATGGTAACAAGTAAGCTTTCCTTGCTCCTGGTTCTGCTTAATTTAATTAATTCTAGGGCTATGCTGTGGTTTTGGAAATTTCATTTAGATTGAGGTTAAGTTTTATTCCCACTATTTCATTTGAGTTGGAAAATTTGACCCCTTCTATCTTCAATTCATTTTTCCGCTGCTAGACGGGGTTGGATGTTGAATATTGCATGTTGTTGATCATCGTAATTTTGGACAATTTACAGTGGTTGTTGGAGAGATAGCCAATTTTGTAGCATACATTTACGCACCTGCTGGCCTGGTCACCCCGCTTGGTGCATTGAGCATTATTGTTAGGTACATTTCATTTCCCAATTTTAGTACATCTGAATACACCTATATTTGTATATTTCAATCGTCAAACCATATTTCTGACAAGTTCAACTGTGGATGCATATGTGTAGTGCTGTTTTAGCGCATTTTTTGTTGAAGGAGAAACTTCAGAAAATGGGAATGTTGGGGTGTCTTTTATGCATAGTGGGTTCGACTGTGATTGTACTCCATTCACCTGAAGAGCAATCTCTCAGTTCCGTCGAAGAAATCTGGGAATTAGCAATACAACCTGGTACGCTCTAAAAGGTTAATAACTAATGGATGCTTATTTTCCTCTTCTTTTTTCTTCTCTTCTGATTGTTTCTCTTTCTTGCCTTCAGCATTTCTTTTGTATACAGCCTCGGTGGTAGCTGTAACATTAGTTCTGATGTTGTTTTGTGCTCCCCGCTATGGCCAAACCAATATACTGATTTATACAGGAATCTGTTCTATAATAGGATCGTTGACAGTGAGTTATTCTACCACTATAGCCACCTTTTTGTTAAGATAACGATTTCATCAATATTGTTTTTTCATCGTGCACAAAAATTTACCATACATCACTTTTAAAGTAACGTTGGCTCTCTCATCTGATTAGTTGTTCCATATTGCAGGTTATGAGTGTAAAAGCAATTGGGATTGCTATAGAACTCACAATAGAGGGCACCAACCAGCTAAAATACTTCCAAACATGGATTTTTGGAATGGTTGCAGTTACCTGTATCATCACTCAATTGAATTATCTGAACATGGTTCGTATCTTGTTATTGTCTATTATATTGCATCATGGTAGCTTTGTGTTCTTTTCTTTTTTATGTTTTAAGTATGTCTCAGATATTATATGCATCTGTGTCTCTCTTATTATGAATATGGAATTTTTCTTCAAAATTCTGAGAGATAGTAATTACTGTGAACACGAAGTTTAAGAAGACTGATTATAATACATGCCTTAATTAGTAAAATCACTCTTACAGAGTTACAACTATACCTTTCATAAAAAAGAAACCCTGCAAGAGTCAAGTTGAAGAGAGGAACCCACTACTAATTCTTAGAGTGAAATTATTTTTTGTGCCCTTCTCCAATTAAAATATGTTTATTCTTTGGGTAAATTACATGTCATCCCTTCAAGTTTGGGTGCAATTACAACCTCATACAACATGTTTAAAACATTTCTGTTTCATACGTTACTTATCATTCCATTTCAATAGCATACATCTGTTACATAATCTGATAAATTAACCGTTAAGTGATGACACATCAAATATAAGGTCCATATTTTTAGTGACGTGGATGCAAATTTCCAGCTTGCAAATATGGGCCCACATCTTATCCACGTCTTCTTCTCCAGCAACCTCTATCTTTCTCTTCATCTCCATCTTCCACTCTGTAGTCTCTGAGCTTCTTGGAAGTTTGAGTCCAGTTTCCGTGTTTTTGCTCAAATTGGAGGTGGATTCATCACGATTACGAAGAATGAGAGCTCATTAAAGTGTATGCGTATGAAAGCTCATTAAAGCTCGTCAATTTGAACCATGAAATCCACCCAGTTTTGCGTTTTTGCTGCTTAGAACTCCATCCCACATTTTTCATCAAATCCCGACTTTGCGTTTTCAACCACCAAACCAGGCAAGTACATTTGGAACAGCCTCACAAAGAGCAGAAACACAGCCACAGTACAAATCCATTAGATATTGGCTTCAATTCATCATCATCTTCTTCTTGTACATGAATAATTAATTAGGGATTGGCTTAGGCCTTACCTCAATTCAAAGCCCGACTATGCCCAAAAAGTACCATAAGAACAACAAATTTATTTATTTTATTTTTTTTTCTGGGTTCTTCTTGGGATAATGAATTCCAAAAGTTTTATCAGTTTTCTCACCTCTTTCTAGGTTCATCTATCTCTAATAAATTTGTTCAAACAATTTTTGGCTCCTTCCCTATTACACTGCCCCAACCCCCATGCATAACCCAGATTTGAAACCTACCCACCATAGACTTTCTTTCTCTTCTTGTCGATGATGGATCTGTTGCAATTCGGCCAGGAATCGAATTCCCTGTGACTTTGGCACGTTTCTCGAACAAATTGAGGGACTTGGGTTGGTATGGTTTCTCGAACGAATTCAGGGACTTGGGCTGGAATCAGGAACTGGGTTTTTCCCTGGGACTTTGTGGGGTTGCTGGAATCCGGGGTGGGGTCGACAAAGCTTGTGGCTTAGGGTTTTTAGAAACAGGGATTTGGGGTTGAGGCCCAAAATCTGTGAGCTAAATCCTAGGCTGCAAGGATTATCCTGATTGTTTTATTATTCATTAATTGAGGTGTTTTTTTTTCAATGAAAAAAATGGGCCCTCGTGATTGCTTCTAAATGTGGTTGCATGATTCTACTTTGTTAGTCTTTGTATGGACTATTTATCATGTTTAGGCCCTCTGAATTAGTGGTTTTTTTTTTCCTAAGCTTTGGAATGCAAAGTGTTATTTATAGATTGTTGAAGGAAGAGAGGTTCAGATCTTAAGCTACCATTATACCTGAACTAGAATAACGGAAGAATCACCCTGAAGTTTAATGCATTTTTAGAATGAACTTTATACCTTCATAAGTTAAAGTACAATTGCTTGAGGCTTTAATTTTTGTAACTTAAACATCCCCTCTTAACATATTGTTAGCTAAACAAAGTGAAACACCAACATCAGCAAGTATTTGCAATAGACACAAGTGTCTTCTGGGGAAGGAAGAAGGGGGAAGTCTAGAGGTGTGCTGTGATGACTGTGTTTCAGGTAGTTTGATTGGAAAGAAATAGGAGGATATTTAACACTTAAGGGAAGAGGATGAGATGATGTTATTCGCCAGAAGAGGGCTAGAATTTTGGCTGTGTACAGTGTAAATCTCGTTCTCTGCATGGAACTTTTACATAGGAATTAATATAATCTTGGTTTCACATTCTCATAAAAGAAAAGTAATTCGAGCAGAAATTATTCTGCATTGTATTGGTAATTAAAGCAAATCTGTACCCCATCCAACTATATATGAAGTTTATCGAATATTTTGTTTTTGCGTAAGCATGCGAATGTATGAAGTGCTGCATTCATCACCTGTATAAACCACTTATTAATCTTTTCTGTTTTGGTCAGAAATGTGAACTTTTTAGCTGGTTGTCTAACTCTGGTGTGGTTGCAGGCGTTGGATACTTTCAACACAGCAATTGTTTCTCCGATATATTATGCAATGTTCACATCTTTTACAATATTTGCCAGTGCAATAATGTTTAAGGTATCATCACGTCCTCATGATGTGTTTTTGTGTGTGAGCAAGAGAGAGAGACTAACCGTTATGTTATAAATCTAAAATGCATACCCTTTTGTTAGGATTATTCGGGTCAAAGTGTGAGCAGCATAGCATCAGAATTTTGCGGTTTCATCACTGTGTTATCTGGGACTGCTATATTGCATAGTACAAGAGAGCCAGATCCACCTTTAATTACAGGTTTGTATCTTGGATGTCTGATTGCATGTCATTTTGAAGATTCTTAGGTGTTAAATGGAGACTGACCTGTAATTTAGAAGCTTAGTGCAGTACTGTTTGTTGACAATTACCTCCAATAGTTTTCCCCCTGTATTGTCTGAGTACAAGTGTTGAAATTTGGAACCAAATAGTTATAAGATCTTTTGACGTTTTCAACATAAAAGCTGAAGCTTAGCCCAACCAATATGGGACAAGTACTTAATAAGATCCATACTGGGGGTCTGGATTAGTTTTCCCCAGTATTTCAGAGTTGAGACTTCCTTATGTTTTCAGGATTGGCATCCCTGTGTGCTTCAGTTTCTTTAGATTTTGGGTTGTCCTGCCATGCTATTTATTCCAATCGGCATGCTGTTGTTATTTAGTCTTGTTCTTGTGCTGTTGGCTTCTATTTCGTTCTTTAGTTGGGTAAATGTTCAAAGGGGAAGGCCAAAGTTTGGTGGTTTACCAGAGTAACATGTTTCTGAAATAGAAAAATTTATTTTGATGACCCGTTGTGTTATAAACACCATATTTGAGAACATCAATGACTGATTTTGATGGTGAAGCGGTTGTGATCGTTATGCACATCTTTAAAGTACAATACGCAGTGTTGTGCACCATCATGCGTGAATATGATTCCTGGATGAATTCTGCATGTTTGAGTTGAAATTTTGCATCCTTAAATTCCTTGGGCAGTAATACTACTGCCTTCAATGGTGTGCATTTTTCAAAAAAAAATGTTTACATTTTTCTTGAATCTGAAACATGCAGATTTGTACACACCATTATCTCCGAAAGTATCATGGTACATACAAAGCAATGGGGAATGGAAGCAGAAGGATGAGGATGGCACGGCCCCTAATTTCATCACTATTCTTCGGCAAGACTACTTCAAGTAATGGAATATGCTTCCGACATCGAGTTCTTGGTTGCATCTCATGACTTGAGTGTGAAATGGTACCTCAATTTCATCATGTTTTTTTTTTCCAGCTTGAAAGCCAGAGGTATGCTTGGGACTCTAAAAGTGCTTTGGCATGACTGTGAAGTAGCTCTCGTGCATAGAAAACCAAGCAGAAATGTTTTGCTGCGATTTTTTTCGGCTTTCCATTCAAATTTTGAGCGGTGTGTTGTGGAATTGTCAAATAGCCATAGTTTTAGAAGCGACGTCTTCATTCATTCATTCTCTCACCACACGAGATTTTAGTTTCAATCCTTGTAGAGAGTCGGACGGATCCTTCTCCGGCTTATAGCTTGTAATTTGATCTGACTCATCAATGTAATTTAATTCAATTGCTTTTCTTACTATCTATGGTTGAAATAACAGCTTGATGTTCTTTGTAAATGACCATTTAACAACCTTGAGACCAATGCAAAAGTGGCATTAAACATTTGTATCATCATTTTTGAGAGATATTTGTATGAACTTTAACCTTCTTTACAATTTGGAAAAATAACTAAAATCCCCGCATAGAATTTTAGCCAACAGGATCCAGATTCTCTTCCATTTTCCCTCCCATCCAATCCCTTCATATTTGATTGTTCATGATCAAGTCAAGTTAATAATTTCCATTGTCTTTGCTGTAGAGAGAATGTAAAAGAGGAAAAAGAGAGGAGGGGACCAGATGAGAGGAGAATGGGAAGGGGGACCATAAGAAACGATTAAGTCACATTAATATTTTCTATTATCTTTGCTGGAGAGAGAATGTAAAAGAGGAAAAAGAAAGATGAGGGGACTAAAGGAGTGGAGAATGGGAAGGGAGAGAATCCTATTGAGCCAAAAGTTTGGCATGGAAGTACTAAAAACCCTTTGTGACTAAACACCTTCCCATTTTCTTCTCTTTCCCTTCCCCACTTCTCTAGGCTCTCTGATAGGAGCATATTTATGCGCCTTAGTTAGCTAGTTCTTATGCATTTTTGTTATGTTTTCTTCCTTAAAGTAGTCTTTTAAGCTACTTTCATGTGTTTTCAGGTTTAAAGGACATATTACATGAAATGATGCAATTGGGAGCTTTTGGAGCAAAACTGAGCTGGAATGTGGTGTATGCAAATGGAGCACGAGGAATGAACGAGGTTGAAGGTCAAAGGAGCTTAAGAAATGAAGAAATGAAAGTGAAGAGCAAGGAAGTCGGAATTGGTAACCAAAGTTTCTAAAGTTGGAAGTTTCTATTCTTGGAGGTTTCCATTGTCGTGAGTTTCTATTCTTGGCTTTGGGCTTTTAGATGACCTAAACCCTAACTCTTTGTGGACCCTAAGCCTATGCCGCACCTAAACCCTAACCTTAGCCCATTTTAGAGCCATTGTCGTGGGCTTTAGCCCAAGTCCTTTCCCTTGCCATGCAAGGGGGGGCATTTTAGGCCCAAATCCATGCATTAAGCCCTTCACCCTAATTGGCCCAAATCCATGCATTAAGCCCTTCACCCTAATTCTTCCTCCTAATTAGTGCATCCCACCATTCCATTCCATAATTTCCATTAGTGCATCCCACCATTCCATTCACACTTAAATGCCCATTATCCCATTTTTTTTAGCTTTTAATTCCACACCATCCCATTATCCTTTACATCCACTAAACCATGCATCCACATTCACCTAAATAAACCCTAAATTACATCCACTAAACCATCCATCCACCATAATTCCCACCATCCACACCTTTTCCCTTCCACCAAATACCTTAAACAAACATCCATTAACACCCATTCTCTTCCTATAAATACCCATTCATTCCATTTACCAAAGGATCTCATTTTCCATTGTAATACACAAACACTTCCCCTTCTCCATCTTCTCCATTTCCACTCCATTCCACACTTCCATCCCCCCAACCAACCTATCCTTAAACCTTGTGCTACAACAACGAGGAAGAGAAGAGTGCCTAAACGTTCATACAATTCAAGTTTGAGTTGTTGGAATGTTTAGGTGTTTCTTTGATTTCAAAGGTATGAGGAACTAATCCCCCTTTAGCTAGGGGGTGATTCGAAACTATGTTTATATTTGCAATATGAATTGATTAACTTTCGTTGGAATTTCATAAGTTGTGGATTCAATTTGTTGATAACTTATTTATGAATGTTTATTAAGAATGCGCGCTTAATTTTCATGCATAAATATGACGCTAGAATATAAGTGATTTTCACCTAATCGTTATGAACTTATATTCACAAGTAGTGGAGGTTGCTTATAAACAATCGCGTTAAATGAATTCTTGGCACGAGTTTCATGCTCATCATAGTAACGAATGCCTCGTCAACACTTATAGTTTTCATAATACTTAATGATCTTTGATTGTATCTTTATTGTGCTGTTCACGTAAAGGACTTTTGGAGAATGTTGTGAATTGCGTTGCGCAAACCCATCCAATTCATTAACTTAAGGAAAACTTGACGGTTAATTTAAGCGGACCTAATTAATCCGGAGTGTTGAGTTTCATAATTTATCGAAAGACCAACTGAGAATCAATCTTGTATGCAAGTATAACATGTGTGGAGAAGAACCCCTTAGCTAGCATTCATTCCATATTTCATCACATTCATATTTAAATTCTACCTTTAAATTACAATTTGTGCATTTAATTTATTTTCGTCAAAATCTCAATCCCCCTTTACTTTAGTGTCCAATTTAGTTAGAAAGTGTCTTAGTTTGTGTTTATAAGTGTTTTGTATTCTTTGAGTCTTTTGATTTGTTTTAGTGTTTTAATGTTTGTTTTACATTTTTGAGTCAGTTTCCAAGTGATTTAGTAATCCCTCCTAATCCCCGGTTTAGAACGATCCCTACTTATACTTATACTACAATTGACAAAAAGAGGGTTTAATTTGTGTGCTTACTTAGTTCGCATCAAATTTTGGTGCCGTTGCCGGGGATTAGCAACTTTGCTAATCCCTTGGATTGTTTTATTTTCGTTTGTTTTTATTTTTCCAGATTCTTAAATTTGTTTTGTTTCTTGTTTTAGGTACTAGTTCATGACTCGGAGTTCTCATCCGATTCGTGAACATATCCTGGAGTGATTGGGTTCTTCGTCCGGCTGCAAGACGTAAAAGAAAGCGCTACTTGGGAGGCAACCCAATACAGTGAATAAAGCTTGTTTATTGATTTTCGAGTGATTAAAAAAAAAAAAAAAAAAAAAAAAAAAAAAACATGGCAGAAAGATGGAGTCTTCACAAAGGTTGTGTACTTGAGGCCCCACTACGTGGCAACACTCTCGGAACAGGAGGTATCGGAGCAGGAGGTATCGGAACAGGAGGTATTGGAGCGGAAGGCATCGGAGCAGGAGGCACCGAAGATAGATCATTCAAGGCCCCAAACCTTGGTGGAACGCTGGATGACCCAGGAAAGAGGTGCCTCTGGAAGAAAGCTGCAAACCGTTGACGGTCATCAAGCTCATCAAGCTTCCTCTTCATGCCTGTTGAATAATTGTTGGCAAGCACGTGCAAACTTCGGTTCTCGTACTTAAGCTGTTTAATCTCCTGCTTAAGACTCTCCACCTCCGCCATCAAGGATTCAACTTGTCGGGAGCGAGCAAGAAGGCGTTGGCCCATGTTGGACACAGAGCCAGTGCACTGAACACTCAGAGCCAGGGATTCTTGAACGGCCAACTCATCGGACCGTCCTGAAAGCAGCTGACTGTCTTTGGGAGTGAGGAGGTTCCGAGCCACTATCGTAGCCGTTGTGGGATCCGTCATCACAGAGTCCTCATCTGTAAGAGGGCCATGGGAAGATAAGAAAGACGGGCACCATACCTTACCCTGACGAGACGCGACCGGATCACTGCTTAGACTCAAATCTAAGCAAAGGTTCGATGGGTTGGATGAGCTAGCCATTGTTCACAAAGTTAAAAGAGAAGGGGTGGACGGAGTAGATTTTCAAAAGGGCCGGAGATGAGTTTCAAGAATGAAAAATCTTCAGAGTGTGTAAGTTGGCGGTGATCGATAGCTCTATAAAAAGCCAAGGCAACGCGTGCACCAATTCAAAAAGCCTCGGCTTTTCAGAAATCGCGTTCAACACGTGGAGGCTATCATCGCAACTACACGTCTTTAGCCGACAAGCGCAAAGTTCGGCGACGCTTTATCTGCTTTTCAGAAAACGCGTGCAGCTTTATCGAAGAGGCGTCTTCAAAGATCGAAGAGTCGTCACTATTCCAAAAAGCCGGATTTGCGGGATCAAAATGTTTGTCGACAACGGTAAAAGAACAGTATCACCACTTGCTATTGAATTCCCTATATATGTCGACCTTCATTTTTTGGCAAAGCAGAACTGAAGAAAATGCCCAACTCTTTCTCACCTCTGAGGGCGCACTCCCAGCAAAGCCTTTCAAAATACTCCATTCTTTCTTCTTCCCCAAAGATGATACCAGATGCCTGGAGTACAGATGACCCAGGAGGAAACAGCACCACAAATACATGTGCTGATTCATTCACCGCTTCTTCAAAAGCAAAGGTATCTCATATCATCAAGGGCAAAAGCAAAGGTATCTCATATCATGCTCTTTCCCTGTCTTTTCCTTTGTCCTTGATATTACTTGCATGGCAAAGTGAAAGAAGCAATCAGCCGGCACTTGGAGTCTATCTGGACTCTATTCCCTGGTTGCTTACCTAGCTTTGCTGAGCTATCCTCTAACCCTCTTCAATACGAATTGGAGAGATTGAACAAAGAAACAGATAAAAGGAGGAAGCTCAGACCTTCGGGGGAGACCAAAGGAAGCCTGCTACCCAGTTCAAGAGTAGCACAAAGGAAAATCAACGATGGGAGCAGCGCATTTCAAGAGTAAGCCTGTGGAATCACTCAAGATGAAGCCTCACTGCAATCACCAAGGAGAAGATGGAATTTACACTCCATAACCAGATTTGCATCTCTAAAACTCTTCTCTTTGTTAGATACATTCTGCCATGTTTAGTATGTTTAGTTGCTGTTTTATATGTTTTCTTTTGTTTGGTGTGTTTTAAGCTTAAAACATTGAGGACAATGTTTGATTTAAGTGTGGGGGGGTAACTAAGTATGTTGATGCAAAATTTGTTGGATTTTATCACCCATAACTTCAAGTGTTGTTCCTTGCTGTTTTAAAATGTTTTTAAACTATTTTAGTGTGTTTTGACTTAAAAATTCGAAAATCCCATAAAAATTTGAAAAATTGTTTTGAAAAACCCAAAAAGAGTTGTTTTTGTGTGTTTGTGTCGTAGGTTACCTTCCAACACAATGATGAGGATTTGGTTTTTAATTGCATGACGGTTAAAGAAAGTTACAAACATGGATGGACGTTTGATATACTCTTTGGTTTATGCTTGGTTGTAGTTATAGTTCACGAATTCACATGTAATCACAAAGAAAAAAATTAGTTTTTGTAACATGCTTGAAGGAATGAGCTCAAACTAACACTACATCCCTGTGAGACTTGAGCTTAAACGTTTATTTGGAGAGTTAAAATCTGTGCATTCTTTGTTTTCTAAAGTCGTTGCATGATCTCATTATTCTTTGCTTGGTTACTACTTAGAAGGCGTTTCATCACTTAGTTCCAAATGCTAGAACTCATGCCCATTTCATTCAAAGCATGTCATTGATTTGCATAACACGTATTCAAGATGAAGTTGTGTAGTGAACACCATAGCCAAATTACCATATTTCCCTTTTCATTTGTTTTATAGAATTTAACCCCGTTGAGCCTTGTGTAGCCTACTTTCTTTGTTAACCCACATTATCTTCACCTAGCCTAGATTAGGAACATCTGTACCCTTGTTCTTGAAGCATAGTAAGCATGAATGAATTCCCTTTGATTAATGTGTGCAGAAAATAAGTGTGGGGGAATTTGTATTCATGTGAGTTTTTGTGCCATAGGCACGGTTAGAAAAAAAAAAAAAAAAAAAAAAAAAATGAAAAAGAGTTCCAAAGTATTGGTTGTTGAAGTAAGGGCCCAAAACAATGAATTAGGCCCTAAGAGTTGTTTGAATCTCTCCTGTTTGTCTAAAAGTTGATTTCTGCATCCTAAGGGAATTCTAGGTCATAATTTCATTGCTTTACTTGCTATTGCTTAAAGAACTTTTGTTTATCCCTACCTTTCCTTGTTAGCCAACACCCCAAGCCCCGTTACAACCCTTGACTTCTATCTTGAGTGTTGTGCATTTCAATTGTGGAGTTTGAATTTGGTATGAGCATATGGTGTCACTGGTTCTCGCATCTAAGTAGTAGCATCCCATTCATGAGATCATATCCATACACGTTTAATTACTCCCGAAATTGCTTTCTTTGTATAACGTATGTGAGTACTAGTCTTTCATGTTTACATCAATCTTCTCACATATAACTAGTGTAGGGTGTGTAGTCAGAAAATTTGAGTAAAAATTGAGTGCATAACGAGTGAGGAATTGAGGGAATTCTCTAAGGCATGTTACTACATTCAAAATATGTTTTAATTGATTAAATGCGAACTAGTGAATGGTGACTATGATTAAGTATGTGCTTAAGGGGAAGTAAGACTAAAAGCTATGTGAGTAATGATTTTTGACATGTCATGTTTCATTGGAAATCCCTGAGGCAAACGTTGGAAGGTTTAGGTTATGTTTTCTTTGTTTTGTTTCGTTTTGTTTACTTTAGTTGTTTTGTTTTGCTCGAGGACTAGCAAAAGTTAAGTGTGGGGGAATTTGATAGGAGCATATTTATGCGCCTTAGTTAGCTAGTTCTTATGCATTTTTGTTATGTTTTCTTCCTTAAAGTAGTCTTTTAAGCTACTTTCATGTGTTTTCAGGTTTAAAGGACATATTACATGAAATGATGCAATTGGGAGCTTTTGGAGCAAAACTGAGCTGGAATGTGGTGTATGCAAATGGAGCACGAGGAATGAACGAGGTTGAAGGTCAAAGGAGCTTAAGAAATGAAGAAATGAAAGTGAAGAGCAAGGAAGTCGGAATTGGTAACCAAAGTTTCTAAAGTTGGAAGTTTCTATTCTTGGAGGTTTCCATTGTCGTGAGTTTCTATTCTTGACTTTGGGCTTTTAGATGACCTAAACCCTAACTCTTTGTGGACCCTAAGCCTATGCCGCACCTAAACCCTAACCTTAGCCCATTTTAGAGCCATTGTCGTGGGCTTTAGCCCAAGTCCTTTCCCTTGCCATGCAAGGGGGGGCATTTTAGGCCCAAATCCATGCATTAAGCCCTTCACCCTAATTGGCCCAAATCCATGCATTAAGCCCTTCACCCTAATTCTTCCTCCTAATTAGTGCATCCCACCATTCCATTCCATAATTTCCATTAGTGCATCCCACCATTCCATTCACACTTAAATGCCCATTATCCCATTTTTTTTAGCTTTTAATTCCACACCATCCCATTATCCTTTACATCCACTAAACCATGCATCCACATTCACCTAAATAAACCCTAAATTACATCCACTAAACCATCCATCCACCATAATTCCCACCATCCACACCTTTTCCCTTCCACCAAATACCTTAAACAAACATCCATTAACACCCATTCTCTTCCTATAAATACCCATTCATTCCATTCACCAAAGGATCTCATTTTCCATTGTAATACACAAACACTTCCCCTTCTCCATCTTCTCCATTTCCACTCCATTCCACACTTCCATCCCCCCAACCAACCTATCCTTAAACCTTGTGCTACAACAACGAGGAAGAGAAGAGTGCCTAAACGTTCATACAATTCAAGTTTGAGTTGTTGGAATGTTTAGGTGTTTCTTTGATTTCAAAGGTATGAGGAACTAATCCCCCTTTAGCTAGGGGGTGATTCGAAACTATGTTTATATTTGCAATATGAATTGATTAACTTTCGTTGGAATTTCATAAGTTGTGGATTCAATTTGTTGATAACTTATTTATGAATGTTTATTAAGAATGCGCGCTTAATTTTCATGCATAAATATGACGCTAGAATATAAGTGATTTTCACCTAATCGTTATGAACTTATATTCACAAGTAGTGGAGGTTGCTTATAAACAATCGCGTTAAATGAATTCTTGGCACGAGTTTCATGCTCATCATAGTAACGAATGCCTCGTCAACACTTATAGTTTTCATAATACTTAATGATCTTTGATTGTATCTTTATTGTGCTGTTCACGTAAAGGACTTTTGGAGAATGTTGTGAATTGCGTTGCGCAAACCCATCCAATTCATTAACTTAAGGAAAACTTGACGGTTAATTTAAGCGGACCTAATTAATCCGGAGTGTTGAGTTTCATAATTTATCGAAAGACCAACTGAGAATCAATCTTGTATGCAAGTATAACATGTGTGGAGAAGAACCCCTTAGCTAGCATTCATTCCATATTTCATCACATTCATATTTAAATTCTACCTTTAAATTACAATTTGTGCATTTAATTTATTTTCGTCAAAATCTCAATCCCCCTTTACTTTAGTGTCCAATTTAGTTAGAAAGTGTCTTAGTTTGTGTTTATAAGTGTTTTGTATTCTTTGAGTCTTTTGATTTGTTTTAGTGTTTTAATGTTTGTTTTACATTTTTGAGTCAGTTTCCAAGTGATTTAGTAATCCCTCCTAATCCCCGGTTTAGAACGATCCCTACTTATACTTATACTACAATTGACAAAAAGAGGGTTTAATTTGTGTGCTTACTTAGTTCGCATCACTCTCTTCCTTAATCCAAAGGTGTAGGAGTTGGGCCTTCGTTGATAAATCCACGACTCTTTCTTAAGGCTTCTTGGCACTGAGATCCAAGGAAACACTTGACAATGCTTAAGATGTTGATAAAGTAAAATTCTTGACAAGAGTGTCATGTTTTTCATAGTTACAATTGCTTCATCAATGCTTATGATTTTCATAGACCTTAATGATTTTTGATATGTATTTATTACATTTTTCATAGTTAGGAAACTTGAGAAGAATATTTGGTTGTGATGCTTTGACCCTAAAAACTATTTAGCCTACGTGGCACGCAGGCCAAATAGCTAATAAGTTAACTACGTCATTCGGTTGAATGTGGGGCGTGCCAACTCTTAAAGACAAGGTTGCTAGTTTTGCGAAGTTCAATATCAAATTCGGCTTTTAATGTGCTGAATATTAACCTTGTAACACCTCACTTCGTCAAGGAGGCTAATGAGATGACCTCTTCCAACAAGGACTCGGAAATTCTTGTTGATTGAGGCTTGGATAAATAACCAATTGGTCTCGAAGCAATGTTGTTTATCCAAAATGAAGATGCTCCTCCAGTCGGCTGATTCTACGGCTCCAGTGCTATTTATCCAAACTGAAGGTGTGCTGGTGGGAAAAAGGAAAATAAAAATCTCAAGGTCTTTAAGAGGTTTAGCGTAGAGCAAGAGTTTGCACAGGACAATTTTGCGTTGATTTGGAGGGGCTTTGAATGATGCACTCCCTTCTCTATTTATAGTAGCAATTTCCTCAATGACCGAGTTAGAATTTCACTTGAACTTGAATTCCTCAACCCAATCCGATTAGGTCTCAACCAATCCTACCTCCTATAGGATTCTGAACCAAGCTCTTTAATCACTCATATTCAACCCATGACTCTCGGCATCTTTTATGATTTGAAGCATCTTTAGCTTTTGAAGAAGCTTTATTGTACTAGGAGTCAACCACTTCACCCTTATCCAAACATTGCCCCATCGCTTCTAAAGTCTTCGACCTGCAGCACCTGGCCAAACTTCAGCCTTGAAGAAGCAAACAGTTACCAACCAAAAATAAATCCTCGCAAAACAAATATTCTCCATCCACCCACTCAAATGTATTAATAGGACACGAACCCCCACTCTACATGTCAGTCCTTAATAGTCGTGAGTTCCTAACACATGATCAATTCTCGTCGCGTCTGTCTAGCTTCGGTGATGCACGCACCTCTTGCCCGAGGTGTGTAGACATCGAAACGTCTCTTCATAAGGATTGTGCCTTACAGTTCGCCGTCACACGAAATAGTGCAACCTTGATTTACATGTTTTTTGGCCTCTTCGCATGGATCTTTGAATTTTGCAATGATTATTAAAGATTTCGGCCGAATTTACCCTTTAACCCTCAAATCTGAGACTGTCGATCTTTTTCTCTAGTTGTCTATAAATACCAACTCTAGCCTCTTTCAAATTTTATGCTTTCAAAAGTCCCAGAACTCTTGCCATTTTGTTCTGATTACTCAAAACCCAAAAAACTCAAACCTTTGAAACCCAAAAAACCAAAAACCTCACCTTCTTACTCTAATGGCTGCTAACACTTTCGTTACCAAGCTCACGGAGGAGTGTGACAAATGTCACGACTTCATTGATCGGGGTGCCATCAAGCCTCTCCAATTTGAAGAGGATGTAGTTGCCACTCACCAGATTATGGGCCCTTTGTTCAAAGATGACCTCCCAGAAGTCATCACTGAGATTTGCCTAAGTCCCTTGTTCCAGGGCCACGATTGGTCGAAATAGGAAATGCCCAAACCTCAAGGAGCCTAGCCGTCGACCCTCATAGCGTGGGCTGCTTGGGTTGACCGAATATAGCCCCACTTCGACGCTGCCTAGAAATCTCTTGGCATCTTCGATGCCATTAAGCTGTCAGCCACTGAGATTAGTATGGATCGAGAACTCTTGATGGCCGCTCTGAGCTTTTGGTGCTCGGCCACTAACACTATGGTTCTCCCTCTCGGCCCCATTAGACCAACCGTCCTCGACGTTACAGTCATCATTGGCACCTCTCCATCTGGTCTTCTAGTTGAACCTGCCCTCTTTCTGTATCAGTTCAACTTGGACCTCAAAGCGGTTTTCGAAGAATGTGCCTTCAAGCCCTAAAAAAAGATGACTAAGAAGAGGTGCCAAATGACGAAATTAATAAACTATACAAGAACTTCCTCAATTATAGCATGCTTACAACCACTTTGACAGTCGAGAAAAAGAAGGTCTCAAGAAAGAAGAGCATAAGGCTTTCTTGTTCTATTGCTATAATAAGTTCATCTTTTGTACCAAGTTGAACAAGTAACTCGTCGAGAACATGCCAGTGCATGAAGCCCTGGCCAGCAGTTACCATTTGGCTCTCAGTCTTGCCATCCTTGCCAACCTCACACGCTGCTTAGCCGTGACAACGATCGAGAAAATTGACCTGCACCAGAACGGCCCATTATAAGTCTTCAAACTCTAGATGCAGGTTTACTTTGCCACTCTAAGGCTAGAAATTTTCTACTTTTGAAGCGATGGGCCTTCAACAGGCCTTATGCCCAACCCCAACTCACTCGGCCGAAGAAATTTTCAAATATTTCTTCGGCCTAGACGACCTCACCAACGACAAATTCTTGATTTGTAGTCGATAAGACTATCCCTCCTCCATCAGACTTCCCACATCTGCATGGGAGGAGACAGAAGACTCTGATCTACAATAGAATTAGGGATCATTATGCTGGCTCACAACATCCCCTTTGGTTTAGACGTTCGGCAAGCCAGTTGGAAAGTCTACCACCCCTAGTTCATGGCTCGACAACTCGGCTACCTCCAGGGCTGCCTTGTGCCTCTGCTCACTTCTCCCTCGCTCTTGAGCTAAGAATGAATCTCTGGCTCCTCAGAGCGAGAGTGTGAAGAGGTGGAAAAAGAGTTTCAGGAGCGATGTATTAAATTTCGCCTTCGGTCGAATACTCTTGAAACCCATGGCACTAGAACTGGTGGGATGTCTATACCAAAGATTTCTTCGGCGCGCTGGTCAAAGAAATTGTAAATAAAATCTTCGATGATCGACTGAAGAAAACTCTTGCTGAAATCCAAAGACACGACTCAAGGTACTTTTTATTCCTAATGTTTTGGTTGCATATATATATTGAACCAAACATCTTTGACCTAACTCTTGATTTGTTTTTTCAACTAGCTGTTCAATAAAGTGGGCCGAAGTGGTTGCAAGGTCACAGCTAGAAAAAAGCTCACCCTTCTTTCGAAGAAGGTTGTTGTTGCCACAATCGTTATTCCCAAAATAACTCAAACTTCAGCGGGTGCTACTATTGTGAAGACCACTACTGTCTTGGCTTTTCCTTCCAGAGTAGCTTCAATTATACCATTTTAGCAGAAGTTATCATTGTGTCGATGACGATGGGAAAACGACCTCATCCTCCAACCAAGACGATCGATGACATTGCACAACCCACCCAACGGCTAAAGAAGAAAGCTAAGAAGGGGGGACTTCAGATCTTTGTTCCCTCTAGCTAGAAGACAGAGACTTCAACTTCAGATGCACCTTATCGCACTCCTGGTGTCAAGGTTCAAACAGGGACACTTCAAGGTTCTTTGGCCCCAAATATCAATTAGACGGCCACTATTCAACCAACGGCGCAAGCTAATGTCTTGGTTGAACAAGTTAGCGTCCTAGTAGTGGAGGAACCTATAGCTTAAATCTCGACTGTTCCTCCGACTGATGGTGTTGATCTCGGCCTAGAAGCTATTGCCATTTATAAGGAGACATTAGCTGGCCCAGCCTAGGTGACTCCCTCCCCTAATCTAAAAAATTATTCTAGCATCGCTCATCTTGGACAAAGATGTACAAGATCTTCAATACCTTTTGTCTTTGAAAATTCTCCAATTAAAATCTAACCTTCTTTCAATAGTGAGCCGAATCCATTGGTGAGGTGCCCTCGACCAATCAAGCAAGCAAATGTGGCCCCCCTATATTTGGACAAAGGCAAAATTGTTGTATCCTTTATGCCTAGTACAGGTCAGGGTAATATCCACCAACTGGCTGAGGCGAAAAGTTGTGCCAATCCTGAGGCTGGCCGTTGAATGGCCAACTTGCTGAACTGGCAATTCCGGCATAACAATAGGCAACTGCAAAGACACCGTTTCATCCTCAGGACCAAGATCTTGGCATCCCTACACAAGACATCACCTTGGCCTTTGTAAGTCTCATTTTATTTTTATTTTGACTTGTCTTAGAATGTTTAACCAACGTAAAACCGTTAACTGTCAAGTACCCAATCGTTTATTTCATAAAAAATTCTATGCTCCGAAGGGCGTTGTCTATATTTTGTGGCTACCTCGGTGGCCATGGAACATAGATAACCTTAACTAACCATATGAATTGAAGAGTTGTCTTAAACATTAGGCTCAGCCATTAAGCTCTCTGGGTTTGACCAATAGCCCAGAATACATGGCCGAAGTCACTTCTCGACAGGTCTAAAAACATTTCTCTTTTGTCATTCCCTTTTTTATTTTGCTCATTTAACATTTCTTTTATGCAGCCTTCATAGGAAGTAGAGCTTGACGTCTATCTTGCTAGCACATCCGAGACGGCAAGCTCTTCGGTAGTCTTGATCGAGTCCAATGCTCTAACCAAACTGCAATAGACTATATCCTTTTCAGCTTTGCAAGCTCTTCCAACAAAAAGTCTCGACTCTGTTAGAGAGTGCCTGAACAACCTTGCAGCTGACAGTTTGGTGAGTAATGAAAGTGTTGTTCACTTGACGACTGTTTTAAAGCAAACTCGGCTATACTTTGATGTCTTTTTAGAACGCTCCACAAGCTAATGAGGACCTAGAAACTACAATGGCTGCTCAGGAGGCTATCTTACCAGAGTTAGAGGCAATCAATGTGAAGAAAGAGAGAATGGCAGATCTCGACCATCAAATCGTCAAGCTTCAATCCCAAATATCTATCATTGCCTCTGAGATTGAGAAGGATTTTGAGGCAAACAAACCTCAGCTGGCAAAGTATGCGACCTTTGGGAAACGAATACAAGCACTAAAGGCTGACAGAAGGACTCAATAGGCTGAGATCACTAGGGGTGAAGTAAATGGCTAGAGCTAAAAGCTACACTTGAAGCCTTCCTTCCCTCGACCCCATAGATTATTTTCCCACTACCGACCTGTGGACCGATTGATTTTTCTTTTACGTACCTTTTGTAGTATCAATGAATATTAATGAAAAATCTTTACTATTGCATCTCCCAAGTAACTGGATAATATTTCTTTAAAAGCTTCCCATTAATCGGTAAATTGTGTACCAAACCAGTTTGGTCCTTAAGATGGTATGCCCCCTTGCTGAGAACCTTGTGAAACATAAACGGTCTTTCCTAATTCAATGACTGATGAACGCAGATTTTATCACTTATTGTACTCCAAATAGGGGTGGGCACTTGGAACCAAAAACCGAAATCGAAACACGAATCAAATCGAACCAAACCGAACGGTTCTATTTTGAAATAGTTGTGGTTTTGAAACCAAATTGTAGTTAGGAAAACAGTTTGGTTTCGGTTTTGGGTTTTCAAAACCGAACCGAAACCAAAACCGCACCATATATTAAATGTCATGTTTTAATTGGTTCTTTATTAGAGTCCATACATTTATAGTATAGACTCAACTACACAATGTATGCCATAGTCCGACAGCAATGTTTTTCACTTTAGTTTCGAACAATGATTTCACATAACTTGGTCTTAGCTGATATATTGTATTCCCTAGCCCACACTAGATCAAAATGGGAAAAGAAGAGAACTGCAGCAGATAAATAACAAGAACGAGTCAAGGAAAATGTGGTTCTAATTGAAAATCTAATCAGTAGTACTCCTAATTATCAAAGTATACAAGAAGAGCAATCAATTCTCTCAGTTCCACTCAAACAGCATAAGACCTTGACTAGCATAACAAGCTCACCTGTAAAAGCAAGCCCCCTTTTAGCTACCAGTTTTGGAATATGGTTGCTACCATGACTGGAGAAAAAACACACTCAACATTTTCTCTTCCTTCTCAGACCAAAACCAGAAGAACCAAAAATCCAAGAAGAAAAAAAAAAAAAATCTCAAAAACCGAATTGAAACCATTTGAAACCACACCAAAAAGTTTGGTTTCATTTCGGTTTTGGCTTCAAAACCGCACCGCAAAATGTTTTAGTTTCGGTTGCGGTTTAAACCGCACCGAACTGCACCGCGCCCACCCTTAACTCCAAAAACTACATTTTCTTAGATGCAATTTTGGACTTAAATGAAAGAAATGACATGTTTTGGTGCTTTTAAGATTAGATTAATGATATGGAAAATTATGCTATTTTTTCTATGGTTTTGATGTTATTCTGGTGATGTCTAATCATGTTTGGTAAAATGGTGTTTAGCCTACTATTTGTATTTACCATTTGTTTGTCTACTTTGACTTGATCCTAGTTGGATCTCGTGTAGACTCATTTCCTACTATTCAATTTTTAAGCAGGCCCCTATTGCACACTAAAGGGACAACCATCAAGTGACGCTTCAACAAAACAAAGGATGCCCTTATCCTCATATTTGCACTTGTTGCGAAAATTAGATAACCGAAATTACGAATTAAATGACAGTATAACATATAAGCACGGATATCATCCCAGAGAGATCGAAGTGATTCTAAAATCTTACTAACTAAATTGAAACAAATCATAGTGGAGAAGCTTTAATGGAAAATATTTGATATTTTGAATTAAGCTGAAATAAAATAAAGGTTGGAAATAAAATGCATGTAAATAATAAATTGAAAACATAAGAAAAGTAGACCTAGGGAATCTGAATTCACTGTAACCAATCCTACTTAATTCTCTTAATATGTTATGCTCAAGTAGTTCCCCAATATTGATGTTCGATTTTTCCTAAATTATTCAACGGCCACGACATCTGGTTGTATCAAAGATATCCTTACATGTAAATTCTCTATGGCATCTAGACAAATTTAAACAAGTAAGAACCCATTAAGCTTCATGGAAATCATTCGAAAATCACACAAACCCTAATTGCATGGCATCTACAAATAAGTGTTTATGGTATCAGTTGCAAGAAGCTAAACCCAAGTTAAGTATGGCATCCACTCTAACTTGCATCAAATCAACTTAACTTAAGCTTAGATGGTGATCAAGCATCTAAATAAAATTAAGCGCATTACGATTAGCAAATGATACTCAATAAGGAAGAAAAACTTGATAATAACAATGCCACAAGGCAATTAAGTATTCATGATCAGGCTACATTGTAGCCCTAGCAAAAAAAGGAGTCCAAAGTAGCTCTCCTCTTTGCCGCAACCTTCCTTCTCTTGACCCCATAAATTATGTTCCTGGTGTTGACATGTGGGCCAAATGATTTTTCTTATACCTTTTGCAATATCAATGAATATTAATGAAAAATCTTTATTCTTGCATCTCCCAAGTAACCGGATAATATTTCTTTAAAAACTTCCCATTAATCGATAACTTGCGTACCAAACCAGTTTGATCCTTGAGATGGTATGCCCCCTTGCCAAGAGGCTTGTGAACGATAAATGGTCCTTCCCAATTTGGCGACCATTTCCCATATCTGGGGTCCTTGATCCCAACTGGCAACACCGTTTGCCAAACCTAGTCACCTTCGTCGAATGTCTTTTGCTTTACTCGTTGATTATAAGCTCGTTCATTGATCTTTTTCTGTGCTACTAACATATTATAGGCATCAAGTTGAGCCTCCTCTAGATCCTCTAAATCCTGCCTTATTGCTTGACTATATTTGGCGCTAAAAAACTACTTTGTTCGATAATTAGCAATAAATTTATACTTAACTCGACTGGCAAAATTGCATCGTGCCCGTAGGTTAAAACATATGGAGTCATTCCTGTTGCCGATCGAAGTGAGGTCCGATGTGCCCATAATGCCTAGTTTAATTTTAAATGCTAAATGCCAGGCTTTTCCTTCACCATTTTCTCGAGAATACCAATCAAAACTTTATTACTCGCTTTGGCCTGCCTATTCGCCTATGGGTAATACAACGTGGACTGTTCGAGTCGAATTTTCAAATTCGTCATGTAGTCTTTGAACCTATCAGCTGTGAAAATCGTGCAGTTATCCGTGATAATTGTTACAATATTCTCTTCTACAAAATCACAAACTTCTTTATATATTAACTCAACATACGACTTTACTTCGACCACTTGGTGAAGTAATTTGTTGCCACAAGTATCCACGCGTATTTTGTTGATCTAGATGATGGCATGATTTTGCCAATCACCTCTATGGCCCAGCCTTTAAATTGCCATGGTTTGGTAACTGAATGAAGCAATTTGGCTAAGACTCTTTGAATGGGTTCTTCGATTTTACATTGTACATAACTGCGTGCATATTCTATGCAATCCTTTAGAATACTTGGCCAAAAATATCCATGTCATCGAAGCAACCAACACATTTTTTGACTAGATTAATGGGCATTGCATATTCCTTCATGAACTTCAGTAATCACTTGAATGGCTTCTTCTGGGCCAAGACATAGCAATAATAAACTGTCCTTGCACTTCCGATACAACTCATTTTTGTATACCATATAATTTGTAACATGTACCCTTGTCTTGCGGTCGTTCTTGCCACTAGGATGATCGAGATATTGTATGATCGATTTTCTCCAATCATCCGACAACATTTCGACTGTGCAAATATCCATGGGAGCTTCTCATTCGAGTAATGAAGGCAAAGACATAACTCATGCCTGAATTACGCCATCCTATTTAACAATTTGTTGATTAATAAGGCTGGGTATGGACGCTGATCGACTGGTATGACCCGACCTACCTCGCCCCCTAGGATTTGTGCTCCTAAGGCTATTTGAACGAACTTATTAGCATCAATATTCTGAATTCAAGAGATATGTTTGAATGTGATGCCTGTGAATGATTCAGCTAAATAGCTGGCGACCATGTGATAGGGCGCCTGAGTACAACTTATGCAACGAAAAGTCCCATTGAATTGGTTAATCACAAGTTTTGAATCACCGAGGATAAGTGCGTCGGCTGCCTGGTTTGTACTCGGCCTGATTGTTGGTTGTTGGAAATATGCCCTGAAAGTCAATCTTTGGAAGAAACCTTTCAGGACAATGTAATGATGTATATATGACTCTTATACATCGGAAGGCAAAGATACTAATTAGGACTATCTCAATGAACGAAATATGTCCAAAATGATGAATCCATGGACAATGGATTGATGGAAGAAGTAATCTAATAATGATTAGACTACAGAGACCTTCTTCTCATAACCATTATGTCCAAAAAGGTTCCTGGTCATAGGATTGTCGGAGGGATACTGACAATGCATAGACCGGTACATACTATGTCTGCTTCAAATGGAAGGATGGAAAGTCTCATCCCATTCGTGTAGTGACACTAAGACAAGTATGTAGGTGCTCATTAAAGGAATGAGTTCACTGAACACAATCGAACGAGAGTACTTGCATGGAGGTCTACTCACATGTCAAGCAAGTAACTCTGAAGGTTGGAATAATGTAAGTAATCCTTTGACCTAAGACATCATAGATGTCTAATGCTTAGGTCCTTGATCTTTGATAATGTCAAACGACATTCCATTGGAGTGTCTACGGCATTGTTGGGGTTAAGGTATCTAAACATGTAGGCAAGTGAATGATCAATAAGGAATCTCTAATCCTCGTTATGAGAGGAAGAATACTCTGAGATATGATTTGGGAATCTTCGGCCGAAGTCTCGAGCGTAATAAAGGAAAACGTTCCTATACGACTCAATTGAATCATATAAGAAAGCATAATCACATTAGGGGTTTGACATAGTATATCCATACCCTAGTGATGTGATTGAGAGTATTGTTTTAGAGAAGGATCAAATTACATTGTAATTCCAACTGAATAGGTTCTCCGAATAAACTTCTACATTAGCTTGGGTAGCCATGATATATGTTTAGATGTCACTCATGGCTTGTGAGTTCTTCTAGATGATTAAATGTAGTCATCAAAGAAGAAGGTGAATTAAAAGTAAGTTTTAATTCACTAAGTGGATGGATTAAATATAATCAATTGGATTGATGCCAATCACTTCACTGCCTTGCTAATTAGAACCTAAAAGATTGTTCACCAATACACTCTTGTAGTGAGTAACTAATGGATGATGGAAATAATTAATTGGATTAATTAAGTGTTTTGATTAATTTAGAAAGTCTAAAGAAATCATAAAAGCGATAAAGATCGTTTTGGGCTTAAAGAAACGTTCGGGTTTAATTAGGCTCATTGGGCCAAAACCCATTGGGCTTTTATTCAAGCATTGGATGACTTGAAATAATTAAAAGCCCAAAGCCCAAACCAAACACATATGGCCAGCCAAAGAGAGGGAGAGAGAAGGTCAATTGTTGACTTGTTTCTTTATGTAATAAAAGGAACATTATAATGAAAGAAGAGAGATGGTTTTTCTAAGTGTTCAAAACAACAAAAGAGAAAAGAATTGAACTCTCTCAAACACTCAAAGGGCCGGCCACCATAGGGGGATTTTAGCTAATCATTTTATCACCCCTTTGGTTATTCCTTCATCCTTCTCACTACACTAGTGGGTGAGGATCTTTAGAGGTTTTCAATTTTGGAAACTTGAAGAGGACCTAGGAGCACTCATTCTCAACAAAGTGGAGGAGGCAAGGAGGGAGGCTAGGCTCAAGGAGTTCAAGGAGCAAAGAGCTTGGAGGTGGTCAATCCTTGGTCTAAGATCTAGATCAAGAGGTATAAAACTACTCCTAAACTTTGTTCTTCAATAAATTATTTTTGATGCATCATAAATAAACCTATGAATCTTGAAGGGGATTTTCATGACTAGAGCTTTGATATTAATTGATGACATGCTTCCGTTGTTTTCGTATATAAATTTTGAATTGTATATGCATGCTAGTCAATAGAAATCCCACATAAATCTCATATTTTCCCTTCACAAACTCCATTGCAACTTTGGATTCCTACACCTCATGCCCTTTCCTGTGAGCAGCCCAACAAGTGTGAGGGCATTTGTGGAGCCAAAAATAATCCTAAGAATCATGGAGCTGACACGTGGATTATTTCCAAAGAAAGACAAGACTGCCTTTATTAAATGAGCAAGGAGCAGCCTCATTCACTACGCGTAGTTGAGGTAAAACAAGCAGAGATCAACTACTACTCAAGGCACCCTTGCCCGTAGGAAAAGTCAAAGGTATTTATGATGGAATAGTCCCTTATTCTTATCATAAAATACATTCCTAATAAGAGAAAACCTCTTTCAAGTAAGTAATCCTAATAAATTTATTTTGGATATTTCCCTAATTACTCCAACATATTAATTTACACAAATATCTTGAAATATTCTCACCCAAAATACCACATAGGGCTGGCCACTCCTAAACCCTAGGCTGGTCCATCTCCTCCATTTCTCCTATAAATACCCACTTTATCTCCAAAATTGAGGAAGCTTGATCTACCCCTAAAGAGGTTTTTTTGATTCCCACAAAAACTCAAACACATTCTTTTCATAATTCTAACTTTGACATTGGAGATTTTTCGGGCAAAGCCCCCATTCATCGTGGGCGCGTAAAAATTTTGACCTTAATCTTAGATGTTATTATTTTGCAGGTAGATTTTCATCAAAGGAATATATAGTGAAAATTTGCATCCACATATATAGTTTCAATTTAGTTCGGGATTACTGAATCATTAAATACGTAGTACTGAATCTCGTCCGAATAGTTCGGGGTTAGTTCGGTATTACATCCCAAAATTTCAGAAATTTTGATTTGAGATCGGGATTTTTTAGGTTTGGTTCAGGATTTTTGGAAATTTTTTCTAGCCCCAATTGCTGTTATAAAAAAGGGAGTCCTAATCAAACACTCATGGTACTGTTCACTTTTAACGTTAAGGACATTTTTTACCTAAAAATTCACTGCTGGTACACTTACACCTTTATTTTATCCTTTTGATTAAAACTAAATTTTTTTAGAACTTTTCGTTAATTTTCTTTATAAAAAATTGATGGACGATGGATCCATATAAAATTGGGGTGGACTGAGCTGTTGTGTATTTTGGGCCGAAGTCGAACACCTAAACTAGAAAAAAAAAATGGGCCTGACGGTGGCGGGCTCGATTGACAAAGAAGGAGAAACGGCAGATAAAGGGAATTTGGCTGTGAAACAGTGAATGTGATGATCAGATCGAATGTGGGAAATGGAGGAAGGCGAGAGACCATTGTGCCCACTGCGGCAGCAGGAATCGATTAAGAAGAAGAAAAACCAGCCTCAGCCTAAGCCTCCGCCTCCGCCTCCGCCTCCACCAGTAATTGAGACGCCGTCGTTGATTGGAGAAGATTGCGGAGGTAAGCGCAGAAAGAAGAAGAAAAAAGAGGAGGGTTTTGCCAATTTCGCCAGTTTACCTGTCGTCGTTCCTGAAGAAGATAATAAGAGTAAGAATAGCGATGGGAAGAAGGAGAAGAGTAAGAATAAGAGAAAGAACAATGGCAATTCAGTTGCCGATGACGCCGACCGCAAGAGAAGAAGAAAAGCCCCCATACTCGTCGGCGACCGGGTGGTTTCTCCGTATTTTCAGAATCTTCATGGAGCAAGAGGCGGCGGAGAAAAAGGTAAGACGTTTAGCAGCAATATTGTAAATATACAAATATGTGAAAATGACCTAAAATTCAAGAAACACAAACACAAGAAGAAAAAGGAACCAGTTAGTTGTAATGAGGCCGAGGACAATCCCAATGCCAATTCCAAGCCCACCAACAAAAGAAGAAGAAAACTCTCTGAATCCGATGGTGGCCATCGGGTGGTTTCTCCGTATTTCCAGAATTTAGGAGGAGAAAAGGGTAGCATCTTGCCAGCATCTGCCATAAGTTCAGAGTTGGTTTTTAGTAATGTGGTAGCTGAAACTGAAAGGTCATCTTATGGAAATCAAACCAAGAACTCGGAACAGGGAATTTGTAATGTGGATTCACTCGATGTTAATTCCATTGTCAATTCCGATCATAAAAGAAGATGGAAAACGCCTGTAAGTGTTGGAGACCGAGTGGTTTCTCCGTATTTTCTGCATCAAGGAGGAGATATCAAAAAGGGTGAAATGTTAGAAACCTCTCTTGACAATTCGGGCATTAATGTAGTAGCTGAAATTGAAAAGGTTTCTCATAAACATAAAACCAAGAAAAAGGAACATGCAGGTTCCGATGGTATTGGTATCAAGAACAAGAGGACAGGGGTAACACAACATGATAATGATAAAAGTAGTGACAGCTATGCTCCCAAGCTCGAGGAGATTACACCAAAAGCCATTCACAAAGATGAAAAAATAGAATCTGCAGGTGTAGTAACTGATGACGTCACTGAAGCAGAGATATTCGGTGATAATTGCATTGAAAAGAAGATTAAGAAGAAGGAGAAGAAGACGGAAAACCATGAAAGAAGCACTATCATGAAGGTGGGAAAGGAGAAAGAAAGGGATGTTAAAGAGAAGTCGGGGATCAATCACCAAATAAAGGCTAGTCAAAGTAATAATGTGATTTTGAGCCTTGAGGATGTGCTTGCACAGTTGGCATACAATGGTGGTGCTAGTATGAACAACACACGGACTGACGAACATGAAAAGATGGTCAAAAATGTGCAAACTTATTCTCAGATTAGTAGTGCAAAGAAACAGGTAGTGGAAGAAAAGGAGGAGAAAAAGCAGCAAAATGAAAGTGAAACAAAACCTCCTTTCCCATTGAATAACATTACCAATTCTTCCATTCTAGTTAGCGAGAATGGGGGGAGCACAACTGAGGAGCATGCCACTATGCCAAGCACCTGCAGAACCTTCAGAGGTGAGCAAGTGAGTCCAAATAGTGCAGAAAATGGACAGGTTTCTCGCAAGAGAAGGAAGAATAATGAAAAGCACAAAAGAATAGCACACATTGAAGTTCGAAAGGTTTCCCCTTACTTTCAAAAATCAAGAGTGGAAGAAGCGATGGTTAACCGGGGTGATGAAACAAAAGATAAGCCACCTAAACGCTGTTCAAAAACTTGTTCCAAGTTTGTGAAGGTCTCTCCCTACTTTCAGAAAGAACACAAAGCAGAAGGTAATGTGGTCGGACACTTGTTAGGGAGTAAAAAAAAGCGCAATAGATCTCCGGGAATCAAGACTGCTCTTTCTGCTTCCCAGAAGAAAGACGAAGCATACCTAAGACGAACTCCAGATAACACATGGGTTCCTCCTCGCTCTGAACATGGTCTCATCCAAGAGGATCATTATCATGATCCTTGGAGAGTATTGGTGATATGCATGCTCCTTAATCGCACAAGGGGATTGCAGGTCTTGTATCTTTATACATTCTTATCACTTTGTACTTGACCACTCATATTATTATTTCTATATTAGATTTGGATTACTATAATTGCTTGATCATAAAAGTAATAATTACTATGGAATTTGCATGATAAAAAGTAATAGTTACTACTGGAATTTGCATGATCATAACAGTGCATGTACAGAGAGAGTAGGGGTCTAGTAAGTACTAAGTAACCATTATAAGTAATTAAAATAAGTAGCAATCATTAATCGTTAAGTCTAGCTTTAAATCTTTTTATTTCCTAATTAAAATACACCTGTGTAAGTCTATTAACATTAGCCTTAGAAAGAGTTCAAAACATTCATGATCTGTTACTTATTTTAGCTACTGATCCTGGAAAGAATCTAATCTTAACTTATGGCTGTGCCAACTCATGTACAAATAACAGTTTGGACGTTGGTACCACTAGATTCAACATATGTAACTGAAGCATTTTGTTTAAGTTTTTCAATTTCTAACGGAAGCCACCACTTTTAGGAAATTTGTTTAATGCGGTTTTTTTTAAGTTTAACTAGATACCCAAGCAGGGAATGAATTTCATCATTATTCAAGAAGTATTAACTTTGGGGTATTTATTGGATGATGTTTCTGGTGTAGATTGTTGTTGAAAGCAGGGTACTTAGTTCTCTAGTCCATTGAACATCTTGTCTGCTGCTTTGTATAATTTTGTTTCCATGAGTGAACTTTGTTTCCTAGCGAAATCTCAGAATCCATTTCAGACTTTTCAAGTCTTGAAAATCACAATCATTGGAATCCGAAATCCTATTTGCGCTTCTTGAAAATAAGCAGATCCTATATCAAATACTTTCCAACCCTTGATGCATAAACAATGGACCCTCTGGTTAGCTCAGCTCAATAATTCATTTAAAGCAACCTATTTTCTGTTGATTTTGCCAACATAGACAAGAAGATGGTAGGAATCTACATTTAACCTAAAATATGGTTCTATGTCACGTACTGTCCTTTTGTCAGTATGGTACCAGAGCCTCAGAAGAACTTGGATGGGATTAAGTTGATTTTTGATTTTTTGCTTTTTACTCATTATTCTAGGGAATAGGCTTTATGGTTTATAATATATATTGTTTCTGTGAAAACAAAATTATTGGTCCTCCAATTTCAAGTAAGTTGACTTTTGGAATTTATTCAGTGTGTATGGTTGCATTTTTAACTGTTCAATGTTATTTGTGATGGTAGCTGTTTGTAAAAGGTGATGAAATATGTGTAGATTGAATACACTGTTCTTATGTCCTTGTTACTTAATGGACTATATGCAGGCAAAAAGAGTTATATCTGATCTCTTTACATTGTGTCCTGATGCAAAAGCTGCCACTGAGGTTGCCACAGAGGATATAGAAAAGACTATAAAAACTCTTGGTTTACATAAGAAGAGGGCGTTGATGATACAGCATTTGTCTCAGGAGTATTTGCAGGAAAGCTGGACCCATGTTACTCAGTTGCATGGTGTTGGCAAGTACGTTGGCTAATCTATGATTCTTTTGTTTTCTTATATATATTCATCCTCCCTGTATATTGATAATGCTCAAGAATGCTATGTCTGGTTCCTCTAGGACCAATGTATAAAGTAGAACCATGAACTGCCTAGCCCAAATAAAAGGGGTTTCGATATAACATGCATGACATGTCAAGATAGTATTTTTGTTGTTTTCGTGAATGACCAAGATGCAGCAATCCAACCATTCATGATAAAGTTTATGTTTCCATGGATCATATTGCCGCCTCCTTTTGACGGTAAAAATAGTAACAAATTGATGGCATGACGTGGCAGTGTAAAATGTTCATTTTCTCATGTATGGTTGAGATTTTGCCGAGTCTAAACTAGCATTTTTCCCTAACTTGAGAGGACCAAATTTGTATCTTGATGGAAGCTGAATTTTCATGTTTATTCGGAGCAGGTATGCAGCTGACGCTTATGCAATATTTTGCACTGGTAGGTGGGAGCGAGTAAAACCTACAGATTACATGCTAAATTTCTACTGGGAATTTCTGCGCAAAACCGTACCGAGGGACGGTGTAAGAGAGAGTTTGGTTGGAGAGCAGATAGTTGCTAGTTGAAGACCTTAACGTGTATAGATCCTATTTTGGGTTTGTCTTGTAGATACTAATTTTGTAATTTTATGAATATTTTGCAACTTAAAGAAGGATTTTCAGCTTGAATCTTAAGCTTAATCCTCAAGGATAAACAACATTGTTTTAAGTGTTTTTTCACTTGGGTTTATTGGAATTATTAGGCTTAATCCTCACATGTTTGTCTTAAATAATACTTGTGTCTTTGATCATATGGAAAATAGTCGCAACAATTTCATATAGAAGTTTACCACACTAGGACATTGAGCTATTTATTCTCATAACACAATATAAACAGTTTCTTTAGTAAGTAAGGCACTGCCAAACTAGCCCTTAACATTGGTGTGAATTTATGTGTCTAAAATCTTCCTTGTTTAAAAAAGAAATGAAGCAATACAGAAAATTAATTGTATGTCGGACATACGTGTGTTAGGCCATGTTAGTTTGTGTGTCCAAAAAAAATAGCTTCTTTTAGCACTAACACTAGAGTCTAGTACTATTCTTTTCCACTCCACTAATAACTAAGAAGTTTTAGGTTAGGTTCGATACTAATAAGATTCATAATCTGTCAACACTCTTATAAATTGGATGGCTGAAGTGCTCAAATTGTTTATATATAACCAAGCTATACTCGGTATTGATAAAGCATCTATTAAGCATCTATGGTGAGACTTTTAGTCCAGTGGTAACACATTGTACCATTCATTTAATTTTATCTCTTGCAGTGCATTTTAACTGGCCTATTTGTCAATTGATGTGCAAAATGCCTTCTTACATGGGCATCTCATGGATGAGGCTTATATGAAACAGCCTTTTGGCTTTGTTGATCCCCGTTTCCCCACACATGTAAGTAACAAAGGTCCTTGTAGGGACTCAAACAAGCACCCAGAGCGTGGTTTCATTGTTTTTCACATCACTTGGAGACATTAGGATTTGGTTCCTCCATGGCTGATTACTCTCTCCTTGTCTACAAGCATGGTTCCATTGTAATTTATCTTCTCATATATGTTGACGACATCTTGATCACAGGAAACAATCCCTATTGTATTACACAATTAACTAGAGACATGAGCCGCAGGTTTTCCATGAAGGACTTGGGATCTCTTCACTATTTTCTTGGCATGGAAGTTTATGGATCTACTAATGGTATGCATTTATCTCTATCCAAATATATTCTGGATCTTCTTACTCGAACAAACATGCTTGATTGCAAGCCTGTTTCCACTCCATCAATTGCTGGAAAATGACCAAGTCTTTATGAAGGGGAACCACTCAGTGATGTTCGTGAGTTTCGAAGTATGGTAGGGGCGCTGCAATACCTTACATTTACTCAGCCAGACATTGCCTTTGCCGTGAACCAAGTTTGTCAATTCATTCATCAACCCACTGCTCACTGGGTTGCTGTCAAGAGAATATTACGTTACTTAAAAGTCAACTCCCACTCACGGTACTGTGTATAGGGGTGTGCTATCCACACACCTCATTTTACTTCTCACACACCCTTTCATAATTCATGTCTGTTAATCTTCTTCAATTCATCCAATCTGACAGTCGAAAATTAAAAAGGTGTATGAGAAGTAAAATGACGTGTGTGGATATCACACTCCTTGTGTATAAACCGTGTTCTTTAAATTTAATGGCCTATGCAGATGCAGATTATCCTGGGGATCCCGATGACCGTATTTCCACAGGGGATATTGTATTTATTTAGGTCCAAACCTCATCGCTTGGTGCTCAAAGAAGCAACGTGGGGTTTCGAGATCAAGTACTGAAGCCAAGTATCGACAATTAGCCAATACTGCTGCAACAATCTCATGGATTCGCATGTTGTTTAAAGACCTTCATCTTTCTCTACATTCCCCGAGAGTATGGTGTGACAATGCTTCAGCCATTTCCATGGCCTCCAATCCTGTATTCCAATCTAGAACCTGTCATGTCGATGTTAACTACCACTACGTCCGGGAAAAGGTTACTCACAAAGAACTGCTTGTCAAGTACATTGCCACTACAGATCAACTTGCAGATTGCTCACGAAGGGTCTGCCTACAGCTCGGTTTAATCTTCTGGTTTCCAAGCTGCAAGTCCACCGCCAGCAGTCAACTTGCGAGGGGATGATAAAGCATCTACTTCTGATTCCATTTCGAAACTCAAACAAGAAAGATTGGAGCTATCAGCTGTAACAGCAGCAACTATTTCTCAGGGGTACAGTCCCTCTCCAACGTCTTAGGATAATCTTTGACTTTGTTTTTCTGTTGATAATCTTATCTTTCAGATATGTTTATAGGTTTTGTAAAGAGTCCAATATTTGTATAACTCACTGATGTAAATCTATACAAATCAATACATGCACAGTGCTCATTTCATCGAGCAAGTTTAAGCAAAACACAATCTTTCAGTAACATACTTTTAGGAATAATGTTGGAAGAGTTTCCAAATTTAAGCAAAACTGTACCGACGGACGGTGTAAGAGAGAGTTTGGTCGGAGAGCAGATAGTTACCAGTTGAAGGCTTTAATGTGTATAGATCCTGTTTTGGGTTTGTCTTGTAGATACTAATTTTGTAATTTTATGATTAGTTTGCAACTTAAAGAAGGATTTTCAGCTTGAATCTTAAGCTTAATCCTCGAAGCTAAACATTGTATTAAGTGTTTTTTCACTAGGATTTATTGGAATTTTTTTTTGATAAATAAATAATATATTAAACACTGAAACCTCTAGTACAACCACTAGTTCCAAAGTCAAATCTAAGGGCAGTCACAGCCTTAGGGGGCAAACAGTAATCTATGAAATGAGGGTTAACAAGAGAAAGGCCAACATGAGCAAGAGTATAGCAACAAAGTTTGCCTCTCTAAAAATATGATGCCAAGAAATCTCAACAAATTTTGTCGCAAGCCCATAGATATTACTAATGATCTGATGGATATGCCAAGAGGGCATCCACTCTCCACCCGCAAGCTGAATGACAAGTAAAGAGCCCCTCAACCATTAATCTTTGGACACCCTTTCTCTTGGCTCAAAGCTCCAGCCTCGATAGGAAGCCCCTCATGGTTCCGCAAAACAAAAGTCGCGGCACCCCTGCTTGCAGAAGTAGAACCATCAAAATTTAACTTAATTACGTCCGGAAGAGGAGGGGTCCACTTAATAATATAATTCTGATTTGGAGCCCTCATCTTGTTCGGAATGTAATTTGCGAAGGAATAAGCATTATCAACTTTTGATGCCACAACATTTGGATCAATACTATTAAAAACCTTGTTATTTCGGTCTTGCTATAATTGCCAACAAATTAAGATTGCCTTACTCAATTCACTTAACTCATTCTCATCATTAGAGTTTAGGTTCTCCAACCAGTCTATAACATTATTAACATGATGATTGTTATTCTTCCAAGGACTTAACTAGGATACATTCCACGTTTGAGAAGCATGATGGCAATTAAGAACAGATGATTCTTGCTTTCCTCAGCCTCATTACAAATAGGACAACTGGTATTAATGCTTTGAATATGTCTACTTAATCTCATCCTAGTATGCAATCTCTCCAAAATAAATAGCCAAGCAAAGATTTTAACTTTTGGAGGAATCTTTAACCTCCACATCCTTTTTAGGAGTGTGCTTCTATCTATATCTTGGTTATCATTATCTTGGATCCACATGGCGGATTTAATAGAAAAAGCCCCATTTGAAGTGTGCTCCCACACAAAAAAAAAAAAAAAAAAAAAAAAATCCTCCTTATTATACCTGGAATAGTAATCATACAAGTGTTTCTAATGATGTCATTGTCTACCACTTGTTGACGACCGTCTTTGTTCCAGCAATTATTCTCAATAAACTCACTCACTTTTAAATTCCAATTTAAGTTTCCATGATTGGTTTTCTGGATGAGCTGAAAAAAAAAAGGATAAGGAAAACCCAATGATGGGTCCAAAAGAGGATATCCTCGTCATTACCCACAATCCATCTGATACCATTGGGAATAATATCTCTACTTTTAAAATACCTTTCTAAGCAAGAGAATGGTTTTGCTTAATCTTGCAAGTAAGAAGCTTTCATTTCTAAGATACTTATTTTTAACAATTTTTACCCATATTGTCCTCCTCTTTTAGAACTTTCCACACAAGTTTAGGAAGGCAAGCATTGTTGAAGTGGTCAACCCTCCTAATCCCTAAACCACCCCGATCCTTGGCCTTGCAAACCTTACTCCAACCAATTAGGTTTACATTTTTCTCACCAACCCAAAAGAAATTTATGCATTCCTTATTTAGTTTTTTTTGGTAGTCTATCAAGGCATTTGAAGTAAGACATTACATGATTTGGCATACTAGAGTGGTTGGATTTGATTAGGGTTAGCCTACCCACTTTTGACAAAGTATTTGCTTTCCAGCATGCTAGTTTCTGTTTTACTCTTTTAATTAATTCTAGTTCATTTATAGGGTCCTTCCAAAAAACTATATTATTAATGCCTAGGTATGTACCAATGGTTGTTTTGTGTTGTATGTTTAGAATGGTAACAATATCATTTATAGTTTGATTACTTATGTTACTTATAGAAGATTTGTGAAAATTTACTTGTTGTCCCGAAGCCGATGCAAATAGCGTTAACAAATCAAGGACCTTACGGGTGCCCCTAGTAGTAGCCCTGGCAAATAGAAGACAATTATTTGCAAAAACCAAGTTAGCCACACAAAAACTCCTAGGAGAAGAGAGGATGCCCATGTGCAACTTAGGGATTAAAGTTAAATTGTTACAGTGTGTAATTAAAGGTTCTATGCAAGGATGAAAATGTAAGGGATAGAGGATCACCCTATCTAATTCCATGTTTTGGATAAAAATACCCATGTGTAGTATCATTTATTAGAACAGAAAATGACATAGAGGTTATACATTCCATAATCAAGTTAACCCATTTCTCTACAAAGCCAAATTTCAAAAGAACAAATCTAATAAAATCCCAATTAAGAAAATCATAGCCTTTTTCAAGATCCAATTTAATTTCATTAGCACCAGCATAACTTTTCTTACTTTTAAAGCTCAAAAACATTTCATGTGTAATTAAGATGTTATCTTGGATTGAACACCCCGAAGCAAAGGGACTTTGGTTACTTAAGATACAAAGATCCAGCAGAGGCTTTAGTCTTTTGATAATAATTTTGGTAATAATTTTTTTTTTTCGAGAAACTGGAAATACATTACCAAGGCTAGAAGCCAAAAGAGAACACAAACGCCAAAGGCAAACATTGAAAGAAACAATAGTAAAGAAAGGAAGGCATAAAGATTACAAAGATGCTGCCACCACAGGCTATAACGTCAAGCCTAAACTTGCACTAAAAAAACTGAGCTACAGAGTACAAGGGAGGCCATCCTTGTTCAGAATTCCCACCAACAAGGATGGAGGTCTTTCGATCCACACAAAATTGCACATCCCCGCCAAGTTATGCAACGCCACAAAGTCCACCACTGAGTTTGTTGATCTTGGAACCCAAGACTAGGTGCAGGCCTCGAAGCTTCGCCCTATATTTATGACTTTGCATAAAATAGGGTGGATTTCCCAATTGCTACACTCCAAGCAGTTAATTAGGGACTAGATCACCTGCTTAGAATCCGATTCCACGATGATATGGGAGATATTTCTCCTCTTCGCAAGGACGCACCCTTCTCAGATTGCAATAGCCTCGGCCATAAGAGCACTAGAAGCGACAACCTAGAGTCTGACCACATCCCTGCAACTGCGATGTTGGTCTTTGACCACCAAACCCGCATACCCACGAGGATTCCCAAGCTTCCAAGAGGCATCTACATTAACCTTAACAAATAGGGAGGGGGGCAGAGGTGACCAAAGGATAGGCCTAGGGACAACGGGAGGGGTGGTGGTGACCTACGTGTCGACAGCACCCTTTGCAAGGACAAAGGAATCATAGGCACAATTCACTGCCATAATAGTGGACGTCGGGGTAGGGTGACGATGATAAAAAACAGCAGAACACTGAAACTTCCAAATATGCCAGCACGTGAATACGACCAGAGAGAAAACCTTCGCCTTATTTTGAGTGTTCCCAAAGTCCGACTGATTTAGCATAAGAATCCAATTGTCCAGGGAGGAGATGGAAGCCCGGTCGATTCTAAGAGTAAGTGGACCCCCAAACCACACCTCAACCGAATGGCAAAGGAGGAGGTGGCACACCAGCGGTTGAATAGTTTCTCTTTGGTTGCTAGGGCTCCCCGAATCCCACACCACATAAAGTTTCGAACCTTTGGAGGTGAGTCGAGTGGATAATGCGAGACGAGGAGGGCCTCAGTGGCCGATGCCTATTCGCTTCGGAATGAACCCACCTATAGCTGGATTTGACAGAGTACTTGCCCTTCTTGTCCATAGGCCAAATTAATTTGTCAGGGTTAATATGATCCTTGATGGTGACAGTGGAAATGGCAGCACCCACGTCCGCCGAGATAAGATTAGAGATCGAGTCTAACTTCCATTCCCTCAAATCAGGATCAATTATCGAACTTATAGTTTGTTATGGGTTAGTCCCCCCGCCAAACTCAATTGAAGAGTGCCCATTGGGAATGCCAGGGACCTATTTATCTCGCCAAAGTCTCACCTGACAGCCACTAATAATCTGCTAGTGGGCACCATTATTAATCAACTCTCTACCACCCAGCAGGCTAGATAAATCCAAGCACGCCCACTCTTTGGGCCTCGAGGAAAGAAGAGTTGGGGAAATACCTATCCTTGAGGACCCAAGCCCAAAGGGAGTCCGGTTCATGAATCAAACGCCAACATTACTTGGCAAGGAGAGCAAGATTAAAATCTTTAATATTTCGAAACCCCATTCCCCCGTCATCCTTAGCAAGGCCATTTCATCCAAGTTTATCCAATGCATCCCACGAGCTTGATCGGAATTAGCCCACCAAAATTTAGCAACCGTCGTATCAATATCCTTGCACAACCGGTCCAGAAGGCGGAAAACATGGATAAGTAGGAACCGCTTTGGCGACTGCCTTAATAAGAATTTCTCTGCCGGCTTAGGACAAGAACTTATGCTGCCATCCTTGGATCTTTCTAAGACACATTCCTTCACATATGATAGAGTCGCTGTCTTCGTCTTCCCCCACACAGCCGAAATGCCAAGATAGGTTCCAAGGTCCTCTACCATAGGCATCTCCAAGATCAAGCATAACTCCACCCAAAGATCCGCTGGTGTGTTGGCATTGAAGTAGACCACAAACTTTTGTAGACTGATCTCTTGACTCGAAGCATGACAGAAGGCCTTCAGAAGGTTGGCAGTGTTCTCATAAAGAGAAAATGAGTGAGATTAGGACCATTAGCACCGATCCGAATTCCTTCCAAAAATCCCATATCAGTCGCACGCTAGAAGAGGCAAGACAAAACTTCACTTACAAACAAAAAGAGATAGGGAGAAAAGGGATCCCCATGGCGAAGGCCCTTAGATGGGGGAAAGCTCTTTCTTAAGCTCCCACTGTCAAGAACCAAAAAATTGACAGTAGATACACATTGCATAACAAGGGTGACCCAATCTTGGGCAAAGCCTTTTTTTAGCATCCGCTTCTAGGAAGTCCCATTTGACACGATCATACGCGTTGCTCATGTCCAGTTTAATGCCCAATTCGAATTTCATCTTTGTCTTCCGGAATTTAAGGAAGTGGAAGATTTCGTGGGCGATAACAATATTATCTTGAATTTGTCGGCCTACCACAAATGTATTCTGACTTGGAGAAATGATAGACGGAAGGAACGATTTAACGCGGTTGGCCAAAATCTTAGACAAAACCTTGTATGAATAAACATAGAGGCTTATGGGGCAGAACTGGTTTACCACTTCTGGGTTTGGGATCTTTGGGATTAGGATGATGTTTGTCGAATTAAGGCTCCAGGGGTAACTTCCCCCGCTCAAACACTCCCTAGCTAACTCATTTACATCCGAACAGGTTATATCCCAAAAAGTTTCGTAGAAGGTACCTTGGAAGTTGTTCGGGCCTATGGATTTTGATCCACCCATTTCGAACACAGTGGCTTTAATTTCAGGGTCAAGAATCGGCATAAGCAGAGCCTCCTTCATTTCAGCCATGACCATTAGTTGAATGCGCTCTAGCAGGTTCCCTAGTCCCTACTCCCCATCGTAGTGAAAAGTTCCTTGAAGTGGCTCTTAATTGTACGACGAACACCACTAAGATCCTTTACTCACGTGCCAAGATTGTTACGGATTCTACTAATGGTGTTAGTTCTTCTCCATTGGATAGTAGACTGATGGAAAAATGCTTAATTTGACTCTCCAGTCTGGAGCCAGCAGATTCAGGATCGTTGGTGCCAATAAAGTTCCTCGTGTTCCTCAAGCCTATGAATCCGAGTCATGATGTCTTTGATTTGATCCACGTTAGTCTTCCAAACCATTTGGAGAGACTCGAGCTGCTCCATTAAATTATTAATCAAAGGCCTCCTCCCATGGAACTTTTCCTTGCTCCATTGCTTTAAATTATTTCTTGTCATATCCAGCTTTCTTTTCCATTTGATTGCCCAATCCCCCACAAACTGTGAATTCCAACTTTTCTCCACCACCTCTCTACAACCTTCTTCTCTGACCCAGAACGGCTTGAAATGGAATGGTCTTTTCCGTTTAGCACTCACAATATCAGTGTTGATCACGAATGGACAATGATTAGAGGCTTTAACAGTGGCATGGGTGACAGATGTATTAGGTCATCTGGATTGCCAAGAACCATTTACATGCCTCTATTGAGGCATTCTTGAACAAGACAATTATTGCAGGTCCTCCGCCATGTAAATTAATGGCCGTAAAAGCCTAAATCATTCAGCTCCATTCATGCCATGAACTCGTGCAAGTATCATGGGCGGTGCTGAGATCCTTGACTACCTCCATCCTTTTCAAAGTCCCACAAGAATTCATTATGATTCCCACCATAAAACCACAGCCCGTTCGAAGGTTAGAGGGTCTCCATTATCCAACTCCATAAACTATCCGTTTCTGATCTATATGGGTTAGAGTTATGCTCCTAGCGTTACATAGACTTATGCTCTGAGCCCACCTACCTTCTTTATTGGCTTACCGAGCTCGAGTACACCCGCTGCCTACATTTATTCTCTTTGCCAGTTCAGTGCACTTTGAAAAAAGAAGCGAAAGAAACCCCTTGGTGTTGAGCACTACTGAAAAAAGCTATTAAACAAGAGGTTAGGGCTATGCTGTCACTTTCCCTTTCCATAGTTTGTTAATCGAAGACTAATAAATTTAATACTCTTTACAGCTTCTTGTGTTGAAAGAGTCACTACTTTTTCAAACTCTTCTTTTCCGCTCAGCTACTCCAGTCTTCTTTTGGCCATAAATCCACAATGCCAAAAACCACTCGTTCAGTCCATTTGTCCGCATCTCCGTATGAATGAAATTCTTGGAGGAAAGGAGTATCTTAATTTCCCATGTATCATCCCATCATAAGCTCAAGCCACCAGTACTAATCGGGGGGACATTAAAACCGCTTCCATATCCCATTCGTCTTCTCACACCATTGATTATGTGATCTTCCATTTTTGTTTCAGAAAGAAAAATCACAAAGGGTCTGTACTTTCTTATGAGCTCATAAAGAGCTCGAACCACCGTGTCCCCAGCCCATGGCAGTTCCAAACTAGGTAAATAATGAGGACTCTGTGGTTGCTGATAGGAGCATATTCATGCGACTTAAATGGCTTGTTCTCGTGCATTTACGTTATGTTTCTCTAGTTATTTTAGTCTTTTATGCTTCTTTTGTGTGTTTTCAGGTTCTAAGGGCTTAGGGAGCAAGAAAGTGCATTTTGAGGCTATTTGGGGCACTTTTGGGCATGAATTGGATAGCTTAATCATGGAGCAAAGAGGATGGACGAAATTGAAGCCTTGTATGCTCTTTGGGGACATAAAACAAAGGGCCTAGCCCAATCAAACAAATCCTTTGAGCCATGGAAAACCTCTAGCCCAAATCAAACATTCTATGCCATGCAAACCAACCTATTTTAGGCCCATTCTATGTACTTAAACCCTAGCCCTTTAAACTAGCCTTATTATGATTTATTCACATCCATACTTTTCTTAATTCCACATGCATTCACACACATGCACATCATTCACTCACATTTCCTAGCCGTGCATCACTTTAACCCACATTCACACACATGAAATTACACACACCATGTTCCCCTTTACAACAACTCCTTTGTGCCGTGTACCCCTTATACATTCTTTGTTCCCACCAATCACATGCATCCATAATCATTTCTTCATCCTTGCACATGCACTTCCCCCTTTAACAATCCCACACCTTGACATTATTCTTTCATCAACCCACCACAAAACAGCAACCTTGTTGTTGCCGTGCACTCCCACTTCATCATTCCACTTTCCAACCACATTCTTCCACCTCCCACTTCATCATTATTCCCCCTACATTCCACCTAATCCACATGCCTTCCCAACAATATTATTGAGCCAACACATGCATCCAAACAAAGCCAACCTAGCTAACCCTACATGTTGGAAATGTGCCCTAAAACCAATCATATGATGATACTTTATGGACATTTCACATGTTAAACTAATCTAGTTTAATATTAAGGGCAAACATTATTGTTTGAGCCGTCTCATATAAATGTTATATGCTTAAACGATAAGTCCAAGGAATATGTGATTGGAAGAATGCGATCTAAAGAAGTTAGATTCATGAGACCATTCTTTCGTTGACACATCCTAAACGTTCCTAATCATAGGATTGTCAATTGGGCATTGACAGTCCGTTAAGATCAGTACGTGCTATGTCTTCTCTCAGGGAGAGTGACTAGTCTCGAGTCATTGGTGTGTGTGACATCAAGACAAGTACGTAGGTGCTCAATAGAGAATGAGTTCACTGAACACGATCAACGAAGAGTTCTCATATTCATGTCACATGAGAACTCATGGTTGGGATAATGCAAATTAGTCTTTTGACCTGAGGCATCACAGTTGTCTTGTGGTTAGGTCCTTAATCTTTGATTATGTCAAAGTCACTCCATCAGGAGGGTGTCCATGGCATCGTTGGGGTTAAGCCACTTAGCCATGAAGGCAAGTGAATGCGCAACAAGGGATCTCTAACCTTCAAACTGTTTGAGGGAGAATACTCTATGATATGATTAAGAATCTTTGGCCAAAGTATGAATGAGATTTAGGAATGTGTTCCAAATCACATTCAAGGTAATCATATAAGCACAAGACTCACATTGGATAGTAGACATGAATAAACTATCAAACCAAACAATGTGGTCAAGAGTATTGTATTAGAGAAAGACCGTATTGCATTTGTAATCCTAAAACTGAATAGGTTCTCCACCTCTTCTGATTAGCTTGGGTAACCATGACATGCTGCTAGGCGTCAACCATGGTTTGTGGAAGCCCTAAAAGTGTATTATCACTAACGGGAGAATTGAAAGTAAGTTTCAATTCACAATCGATTAGAAAGAGTTTTAATCGCCCACTGCCTCGCTAAAAGGAACCTAATGGATCGTTCACCGAGTAAGGTAGAGTTTGAAGAAACAACGGAGATGAGTAAGAATAATTAAATGGTTTAATTATTTATCTAAGGCTAGGATTAATTAATATGTTAATTAATCAAACGAATAAGTTCGTTAAAGACCTCGGGTTAGTTTTGGGCCGTAAGGCCCAATGGGATTTGAATGTCAAGCCCATTAACTCAAGTTGTATGACAACTTGAATAAACAAAGGGCTTGAAAGCCCAATAAACCTTATAGGCTTGCCATGTTAGAAGAATAGGGCTTTTGGTCCATTAGGTCACTTATTTGAAGGGACTATATAAAGGACTTTATAGCCTAAAATTTACATATGGTAATTTTTGGGGAAAGGATGAGAACACAAGCTCTCCTTTCTCTCTAAAATTTAGGCCACCTTGGAGGGATCATCTAGCAATCAAACTCCTCCAAGGTCACTCATTTCTTCTTCATTATGCCTTGGTGATGAATCATTAGAGGTTCTCAATTTTGGGAACTTGGAGATACCTTTTCATCCATCCAAATCCATGGATCTAAGATGCAAGGAATGAAGGCCCTCTCTTTGGGTGATTAGCCTTTGCTTATGCAAAGAGGAATCTACAAAGGTATTGATTTCTCAACTCACTTTGTTTTGAGTTGAGTCTTGGTTCACCTATCTACTAGGCTTTGAATTTCATGGGTAAATGTTTTGTTTTTAAGTGCATACAAGCATGATTCCGCCTTTAATTGTTAATTGCATGCTATTGATGTTGCTTAAATGAACATGTTTTTCACAAATCTTCCTTCACTACATGCATTTCTTTATTCATTCTTCATCACATGCATTTTCACCACCATTCACACACACATGCATCCTGAAAATCTTGTGTTGTGTATCCCCTTCAACTTTCCAGCTTCCCACTCCTTCAATTCAGCCACCATTCATTCTTTATTCCACATACACTCATCATCACACACCCTAGCTATCATTCACATGCATTCACATGCATCACAACCCCAAAACCGTCAAGAAAACACCCTTGCCGTGGCCTTCACTCACACTTCCAGCTTTCCACCTTGCATTTCCAGATTATTCCTTCATCATTGCATCCATTCCACATGCATTCTTCATCATTGCACCACAAATCAGCTCATCCCACACTCCATGCCGTGGCCTACTCACATTTCCAGCACCTTCACATGCCATTTCCAGCTTTCCACCTAGCTTTCCACCTCACAACCACCAGAAATCAACCATGCCGTGCATTCCCTTTCAAATCTGTCAACATACAAACACCTTCACATGCATTTTCCACCTAACATTTCCCCCTTTAATGCACATGCATTCCCTTCATAAATCAGCCACATTCACACACCTTTTCTCCACCCTTTGCCGTGCAAATCACCACACAATTCCAGCTTTCCAAATCAGCCACATCCACATGCATTCACTCATAATCATTCACTCACCTTGCAGCCACATTTCCACCCACCTCCTAGCTGTCATGTTCCCTCCACTCCTCTTATAAATACCCTTGCATTCACTCCCCATTCCATCATCTCATTTCATACACAACACACCACAAACACTTCCATTCCTTCTCCTAGCCGTGAGTCCCCATTCCCTTATAATCCAAACACCACTCCTCATCCATTTCCATAATTCCCCAATCCATTCAACACACCAACAACATCCCTTAGACCTTATGCCACAATAAAGAGGAAGATAAGAGGGCCTAAACGTTCATACAATTCAAGTTTGAGTTGTTGGAATGTTTAGGCGTTTCTTTGATTTCAATGTTTAGTTTCAATTCTCTTTGTTTTGTACGTATGAGGAACTAAACCCCCCTTAGCTAGGGGGTGATTCGAAATATATGTTTATGCTTGCAATATGATTTGAGTACTTCTAATTACGTTTCATAAGTTGTGAATTCAATTTGTTTAACTATTTGATTGATAACGTATTCATGTATGTTTATTGAGAGTTGACGCTTAATTTTCATGCATGAATTTGACACTAGAATATAAGTGAATTTCACGTAATAGTTATGAACTTATATTCACAAGTAATGGAGGTTGCTTATAAACAATCGCGTTAAACATATTCTTGGCATAAGTTTCATGCAATCATAGTAACGAATGCCTCGTCAACACTTATAGTTTTCATGTTGCTTAATGATTCTTGCTTGTATCTCTATTATGCAATTCATGTAGGGAACTTGTGAGGAATGCTTTGGGTTGTCGTATGCAATCATCGAATTCATTAACTTAAGGAAAACTTGACGGTTAATTTAAGCGGACCTAATTAACCCGGGGCGTTGAGAATTCATGGTTTATTGAAAAGCAATTAGAAATCATTTTGTATGCAAGTATAACATGTGTGGAGATGAACCCCTTAGCTAGCCATCCCATCCATTCTATCCCTTCGTTTTACAATTCTGCCTAGTTTATTAACTTGTTTTGTTATTACAATTTTCGTCAAAGCAAAACCCTCCTTTTACTTTCTTGTTCTTAGTGCTTAGAATCTGTTTAGTTTATGTTTTAAAATGTTTTGAGTCTTTGGTTTGTCTTAGTGTTTTAAAGTTTAGTTTTGCATTCTTTGAGCCTAGCATAGTGTTTTATATTGTGTTTTTACGTTTTTGAGTCATTTTCCAAGAGATTAACAATCCCTCCTAATCCCCGGTCCAGAACGATCCCTACTTATACTTATACTACAATTGACAAAAAGAGGGTTTAATTTGTGCGCGTATAATTTCACGCATCAAATTTTGGCGCCGTATGAGGAGTTCTATTCAACGTCTATGCATCCACCACAACCTCATATACAATATGCCCAACCAAACCAAGGTTTGTCAATAGATTATAATCAAGCTCTTAATGAATTAATTTCTTCGGTGCAGGGCTCATAAACCCAAGTCGAGGAGACTCAACAAGGAGAATATTGGCAACCATATGAGGAGTTCTATACAGCACCTATGCAGCCACCACAACCTGCCCAAAGCAATGTAAGTAATTCAAGTGATAATGATACGATTTTTCCATTACTTACTACTTTGACGCAGGAAGTCCAAACTCAAAACAAGGACGAACAAAATCAAGACAAGAAGTTGGGTAAATTGGAGGAGCAAATTGGGCAGATTATGGGGTTCATGAAACAAATTCAAGAGCAAAGTGAACTCTCCAACTCAACTATTGAAACTCGAAGGAAGATTTTGAAATCCATAATGCTATCACTTTGGGAAATGCTATGAAGGTTGGAGCTGACCTAAAAATGTCCAAACATAGCCTATAAGTGGATGAGGAGCTGCTAATTGAGGAAGAGGAAACACCTTTGCTGCAGGCACCTATTGCTCCTACGCCATCCAATTCAGGTAAGGTTGTTCCAAAGTTAATTATTGCTAACCCCGTTCCACTGAATATCCCTATTCCTTGCAGGATCATGCAATCCAAGGAAGAAGAGGGTGAGAAAGGCATCTTCGAATCCTTTCCAAAGAATCAAGAGCAAGATGTGACTGGGGAATGTCTAGAAGAGGATATACTTGAGGCAAACAACCCCAAAGAAATTGAATTTTATGACATAGGACAAGGACCAATCCTCACACCACATCTGGGCGAGTGCAAAGTCCCTGAAACGTCCAAAGAAGATGTGTTTATCCTTGAGTTCTTGTCGGAGCACACAGGTAAGCCGCCTTCCTGAATTTCAATTTTCTTTTATACTAATATGTTGTTAATAATCCAGGCACCCACTTTAGAATTTGAACCATTACCGGATCATCTCAAGTATCACCCCCCATTCAGAGATAAATTCCATGTCATGGGTCCTAAATGAGCCTAAGAAGGTCTCGTCCGGCTGCAAGACGTAAAAGAAAGCGCTACTTGGGAGGCAACCCAATACAGTGAATAAAACAAAGCTTGTTCATTGATTTTTCGAGAAATTACAATTGTATTTAACAAAGAAAGAGAAAGATGGAGCCTTCATAAGGGTTGTGTACGTGAGGCCCCACTACGTGGCAACACTCTCGGAGCAGGAGGCATCGGAGGAGAAGACATCGGAGCAAGAGGCATAGGAGCGGGAGGCACCGAAGATAGATCATTCAAGGCCCCAATCCTTGGTGGTGAAGGAAGATTTGTGAAAAACATGTTCATTTAAGCAACATCAATAGCATGCAATTAACAATTAAAGGCGGAATCATGCTTGTATGCACTTAAAACAAAACATTTACCCATGAAATTCAAAGCCTAGTAGATAGGTGAACCAAGACTCAACTCAAAACAAAGTGAGTTGAGAAATCAATACCCTTGTAGATTCCTCTTTGCATAAGCAAAGGCTAATCACCCAAAGAGAGGGCCTTCATTCCTTGCATCTTAGATCCATGGATTTGGATGGATGAAAAGGTTTCTCCAAAGTTCCCAAAATTGAGAACCTCTAATGATTCATCACCAAGGCATAATGAAGAAGAAATGAGTGACCTTGGAGGAGTTTGATTGCTAGATGATCCCTCCATATACATTCTATCATTATAGAATGTTTAAAGTCATAACTTTAACGATGAAGAATTCCTTTTATTTTCAAAATTAATATATATCATGTATATATATTCAAATTTAGGAATATGATCAACTCCCACTAATCTTTTGTAAACCTAGTAAACAAAAGATTCATTTACATCTTTATGAGAAATCAAACAGTTGATCTTTTCTCATAAGACGCTTATAGCTCCCACTAGCTTGCTAAGATCCATGGTGGATGGATCTCTACAACTAACATGTCTTGTGATTTATAGTTTTAGACATATATTATCAAGACTATCTTAATAATGGTTTCGGAAACCCATATTATGTCCAAACCATTCAACTGAGACGGTTTATAAATCCTTCTGGACTACCTTGGAGCTTGTGGTATAGGAACTAGGTTGTCTTAGAAGTATATATCATATATATATGGGTAATTGATAATGTCCAACGAACTAAATCTTATTTATGTTCATTCTTCTCCTAATGGAGAAATTCATTATCTTACGATGCTACTTTCCTTGATATTTTTCAAGGAAATTAATCTAAAGTGTTACTTTTTCCTTGGATCAAATCTAAGGAGCTAAATACTTTAGACGTCTTACTCATCTACTTACATTTCTTGAATTCTTTGAAACCTTTTGCAAAGTATTCGGTCTTGTGTTTATTCAAAATAAACTATAGTCCAACCAAGAGTGATCTTCGGTGAATGTCATACAACATGAGTAGTATTATGTTGTGGACAAGAGCCACTAACATCTAAGTGAATTAACCTCAACAATTTTGTGATTCTTTCTTCTTTCCAAAAGAATAAAGATTCGAACATTTCGCCTCTATACAATTTTAACAAGAAGGTATTGGATCCGGATCTAACGATCCAAAGCATCCATCTATGACCAACTCGTAACTTATGTTTTAGAGGTATCACAACTCAGTTGGGATTAGTCACTACCTTGCAACCTTTTGGGTTTTAAGCATCATCGTATTCTAAACAGTTAAACTACCACATCATCTCTACTATAGAGACAACCAATTAAATTACAATAATCTAATTATTGATTAATAAAGAACAATGTTTTGTCAAACAAAACATTCATCCATCTCTACTATAGTGACGGATTTAAGTTCCTTAAAATTGGAATGTAAAGACAATCTTTAGTATTTTCCAATTTCTTTGGTAGTTCATATGAGGAAGTAAGTACAATCCGCTTTCGCAGAGATCTATATTCGATTCACGTTTGGATTGTGAAGTACTTTCTCTTCTCTCATTAATCTTCTACTTTTTATTAGCACACTTTTACAACAATTGTAAAACATAGTTGCTAATACAGAATCATGTATTCAAGTAGAAGAACCAACTGTTTTGAATTATTCAAGAATATTTTACAACACCTTCGAAAGGTGTGTTCTTTGACACTTGCAAGACATTTCTTGCAAATACCCCTTCCAATGTCCATCCTTTCATAAAGAAAGTTTGTTCCCTTGGAGTTATTTTGCCTTCTTCATTTGACTTCCCTTTTGATTACAATAGTCATGGTCCCTAAACTCCCACTATCTCTCTTGAAACTTATTTCAAATGTGTTATACACATCAAACGATTTGGAGAGCGTGCGGTTATTGTTCACTATATAGTTTACAATAAACTTAGTGAACCATTAGGATAGGGACACAAAGGTGAAGTCCTTGCCTAGTTTTCGTCTCGTTAAGTGGTTTAACACTTCAACACTCAATGATTCAAATCATCATAAGTCCATATAAATGGACTATTTTTGTCAACCAACCATTATGTTCTAAACATAACAACAAACTTTCAAGGCAACTCTCATTTCTTCATACAACAATTTGTAAGTGAAGAATCATGGCACATAAAGTGTCCATGCCCTTGTGCTTACTTCAAAAGTTCCTTGTTTATGTAACAAAGAAACAAGCACTAAAGTTTGTGTTGATTAAGGGTTGTTCAAAGCAACTCTTATTTCTTCATACAACAATTTGTATTTGAAGAATTATGACATTAAAAGTGTTGTCCTTCTCATGTTTAGACTTATCTAACATATTCTTCCAATGATACATTATCAATAGGAAGATTGTGAGGATGAGACTACTTAGTTACATCTACAAGCCATTAAAGACAATCTATGGGATTGTAGAACTAAGTCCGGAAATTAAAGCATTCGGCTTTTCTTTGTCAAGTTTTGGATAGCGTTTGCAAATATATTGGTAAACAAATACATAACGAATATAAATTGATTGATTTTAAGCCATTTGATTCGGGTCTTTAAATCAAATAGCACCAACCACTATTTTTGGCAAATTCCATATCCCTCATCGGAATTCGAGAGTTTTGGAGGAAACTCTTAGTAGGGTATGAGAGGCTCACTATTACCAAGCCCACCTCACGATGATACGATATCGGCTAGCATTAATAATAATGAGAGAGTACGCTTACTCATTTGCATCTCTTGCAAGTACCCATCTTATTTGGCCTCTAGAGAATGTTGCCTCACAATGATATGATATCGGCGCCATTGCACTTAGTTAAGTTATTCCCACCATGCTTAGTTCATGAAGGGGTTCAAGAATAGCCTCACAATGATATGATGTTGGCCATCCTCGTTGCCTACACTCACCTCATCATATGCGTATAGACTCCTCCTGAGTGTAAGCATGCACTTTGTACTCCCCCATGATAGGGTGAAGCCGATGTACAAGTCACAAACGATTGGAGCCTACCACGGTGGAAGGCCACGAAGAGATATTCAAAGCATCTCTCGCTTATCAACTTAATAATGGTTTGGTTGAGGGTTTTAGGTCTCATCACATAAATATTCATTTTAATCTAATTAAAACAATTTTGGTCCTATTACAACTATTGGTCCATTTGATTGATTTAGTTGTATATAATACTCCCACTAAGCTTTTAAAACGGTTTTTAAAGCAAGTGTATATGATACTACTAACATAAGGTTTGCATTCATTGATGGATTATATAGTTGCCTTAGGGCCTTAGGATGACTATGAACCTTTGATTCGATTCAACACGAGCCTAGTGTTGAATCTCGGTCTAGGGATGGTGATTGATTTTAGTTACGCGTTTAATCACACTAAGGCGTGTTGTCTTATTGGGCGTTGGACCCAACTACTCCAATTTCATGCATATCGAATAAAACAAGAAAGGAGTACTTCAAAGTAAATAAGAGCTTATGCTCTTTTACAACAATTGATCATATCAAATTACAACCAAAATTTAATCTACACATTCCCATGGTTCAAACAAATTTGAAACGGCCTTTCACATAGCTCAATTATCGTAGGCTAAGGTTCATAATCACCCTTTCTTTAATTAATTAACGCTTTAACTAATTAAACTTGAATGCAACATTTTCATTTGGTTTTTGTATCCATAGAATTGATTTAGATGGAGCTAAATGAAATGAAAATCCAATTCTCATTTAAAGAGACAAAACAATTTTTGTTCTCTACCTAATTTGGGCCAAAATGCTATGACCTCAACTTGTTTGGGCCATAGTGCAATTAACCTCAACTTTTGGGCTATTTTGCAAAAACTTAAACTTTTGGGGTCACTTTGTAAAAACACAAAAGTCCACTACTTCATGTAATTACAACTAGAACCCAAAAATTTCCACAAAAAATAAAACTTCATTAAAGGAGCAAAACAATTTGTCCTTTTAGTGATTTTGGACCTTTACGTAAAAACGTAAACTTTTAGGTCAAAATGCAAATACACAAAAGTATCAAAACTTTATATAATTGCACAAAAGCCCCACAAGGACCCTAATTGAGTAGGGTGGCTGATTTTGAAGCAAAGTAATAAAAAAAATTTCAAAGTTTTTTGTAAGTGGGGTGTGTGTAATGGAATAAATCATTACATACCTACCCACTAAAATTTCTTTAATTTTTCAAAACAAATATCTAATATATTTAAACATTAGAAATATTTCAAAACAAAAACTTTATGAAATAAATCAAAACTTTGAATCAAAACACCAAACCTTTTGTTCTTGGCAAGAACATATCAAGAACAATGAAGAACATCCATGAAAACCCATAAGAGCTCCATGAACATTCTTCACCCAAAAACATACCAAAACCACTCAAACTTAAGGGAAATAACATACAACCATACTAGGGTACATAGGGGTTCCAAAAGTCACTTTAAAACACTTTTAACAAGTCAAACAAGAACCCAAAAATCTACCATTTGGATTTGGCCGAATTTCCCCAAAAAACATGGCACCAAATTTTAGCTCAAAAATTCATGCTCATATGAACTACATCTACAACATTTGAGATGGCAAATTTTCTAACAAAATTTACATTCAAAGAAGCAAGAATAAAGCTTGTAACAATTACAACATTCAAATCACAAACTATGAACTACAAAACCCAAAAGGATTCACCAACTACTAGACTTAGGCTCTTGATACCACTTGAAGGAAGATTTGTGAAAAACATGTTCATTTAAGCAACATCAATAGCATGCAATTAACAATTAAAGGCGGAATCATGCTTGTATGCACTTAAAACAAAACATTTACCCATGAAATTCAAAGCCTAGTAGATAGGTGAACCAAGACTCAACTCAAAACAAAGTGAGTTGAGAAATCAATACCTTTGTAGATTCCTCTTTGCATAAGCAAAGGCTAATCACCCAAAGAGAGGGCCTTCATTCCTTGCATCTTAGATCCATGGATTTGGATGGATGAAAAGGTTTCTCCAAAGTTCCCAAAATTGAGAACCTCTAATGATTCATCACCAAGGCATAATGAAGAAGAAATGAGTGACCTTGGAGGAGTTTGATTGCTAGATGATCCCTCCAAGGTGGCCTAAATTTTAGAGAGAAAGGAGAGCTTGTGTTCTCATCCTTTCCCCAAAAATTACCATATGTAAATTGTAGGCTATAAAGTCCTTTATATAGTCCCTTCAAATAAGTGACCTAATGGACCAAAAGCCCTATTCTTCTAACATGGCAAGCCTATAGGGTTTATTGGGCTTTCAAGCCCTTTGTTTATTCAAGTTGTCGTACAACTTGAGTTAATGGGCTTGACATTCAAATCCCATTGGGCCTTGCGGCCCAAAACTAACCCGAGGTCTTTAACGAAATTATTCGTTTGATTAATTAACATATTAATTAATCCTAGCCTTAGATAAATAATTAAACCATTTAATTATTCTTACTCATCTCCGTTGTTTCTTCAAACTCTACCTTACTCGGTGAACGTTCCATTAGGTTCCTTTTAGCGAGGCAGTGGGCGATTAAAACTCTTTCTAATCGATTGTGAATTGAAACTTACTTTCAATTCTCCCGTTAGTGATAATACACTTTTAGGGCTTCCACAAACCATGGTTGACGCCTAGCAGCATGTCATGGTTACCCAAGCTAATCAGAAGAGGTGGAGAACCTATTCAGTTTTAGGATTACAAATGCAATACGGTCTTTCTCTAATACAATACTCTTGACCACATTGTTTGGTTTGATAGTTTATTCATGTCTACTATCCAATGTGAGTCTTGTGCTTATATGATTACCTTGAATGTGATTTGGAACACATTCCTAAATCTCATTCATACTTTGGCCAAAGATTCTTAATCATATCATAGAGTATTCTCCCTCAAACAGTTTGAAGGTTAGAGATCCCTTGTTGCGCATTCACTTGCCTCCATGGCTAAGTGGTTTAACCCCAACGATGCCATGGACACCCTCCTGATGGAGTGACTTTGACGTAATCAAAGATTAAGGACCTAACCACAAGACAACTGTGATGCCTCAGGTCAAAAGACTAATTTGCATTATCCCAACCATGAGTTCTCATGTGACATGAATATGAGAACTCTTCGTTGATCGTGTTCAGTGAACTCATTCTCTATTGAGCACCTACGTACTTGTCTTGATGTCACACACACCAATGACTCGAGACTAGTCACTCTCCCTGAGAGAAGACATAGCACGTACTGATCTTAACGGACTGTCAATGCCCAATTGACAATCCTATGATCAGGAACATTTAGGATGTGTCAACGAAAGAATGGTCTCATGAATCTAACTTCTTTAGATCGCATTCTTCCAATCACATATTCCTTGGACTTATCGTTTAAGCATATAACATTTATATGAGACGGCTCAAACAATAATGTTTGCTTTTAATATTAAACTAGATTAGTTTAACATGTGAAATGTCCATAAAGTATCATCATATGATTGGTTTTAGGGCACATTTCCAACAGGTGGAACGCTGGATGACCCAGGAAAAAGGTGCCTCTGGAAGAAAGCTGCAAGCCTTTGACGGTCATCAAGCTCATCAAGCTTCCTCTTCATGCCTGTCGAATAATTGTTGGCAAGCACGTGCAAACTTCGGTTCTCATACTTAAGCTGTTTGCTCTCCTGCTTAAGACTCTCCACCTCCGCCATCAAGGATTCAACCTGACGGGAGCGAGCAAGTAGGCGTTGGCCCATGTTGGACACAGAGCCAGCGCACTGAACGCTAAGAGCCAAGGACTCTTGAACGGCCAACTCATCGGACCGTCCTGAAAGCAACTGACTATCTTTGGGAGTTAGGAGGTTCCGAGCTACTATCGTAGCCGTTGTTGCATCCGTCATCAAAGAGTCCTCATCTGTAAGAGGGTCATGAGAAGATAAGAAAGACGGGCACCATACCTTATCCTGACGCGGCGCAACCGGATCATTGCTTAGACTCAAATCTAAGCAAATGTTCGATGGGTTAGATGAGCTAGCCATTTTTCAAGAAGTTAAAAGAGAAGGGTTGGATGGAGTGAAATCTCGACGGGCCGGAGATGATTTCTGGGAAATCTTCAGAGTGTGCATGATAGAGGTGATCGATCACCTCTATTAAAGGAGAAGCGACACAATCACCAATTCAGAAATGAAGAGACACCACTCTTCAGACGAAAGCCCCCAGCTTTTCAGAAAGCGTGTGCCACTTTGTCAAAAGCTCCCAGCTTTTCAGAAGACGTGTGGAAGGCGAGAAATCAACTGCACACTTTTGCTGACAAGCGTGGGAGACAAAGCCAAAAGCTCCCGGCTTTTCAGAAAGCGTGTACCACTTTGTCGAAAGCTCCCGGCTTTTCAGAAAACGCGTGCCATTTTGTCAAAAGCTCTCTGACAAAGCTGAAGACGCGTGGAGGTAATTTCCGCATCCGCATTGCCACTTGCCATTACAATTCCTATATACATCAACATTCATGGCAAGGCATACACCCAAAAGCGCATAACTTTCCTTCTCGGCCGAAAATGTAAGCTGCAACCAACCCGCACAAACATGCTCAGTTTTCTCCTTCTCTTGAGAACACATTTTCAACCATGGATGTATCCCCCAAAGAAGATACCAAATGCCTGGAGTACAAAGGAGGCAAGAGGAAACAGTGGATCGAAGCATGTGGATTCATTCGCTGCCTCTTCGAAAGCAAAGGTATCTCATATCATCAAGGGCGAAAGCAAAGGTATCTCATATCATGCTCTTTCCCTGTCTTTTCCTTTGTCCTTGATATTACCTGCATGGCAAAGTGAAAGAAGCAATCAGCCGGCACTTGGAGTCTACCTGGACTCTATTCCCTGGTTGCTTACCTAGTGTTGCTCTCGAGTAGTCATCTTCAACGGTTGATACACTTCCAGAGAAGGGACCACTTCTGCAAAGGGGAGCAAGTAAGGCAAAGGAAAATGATACATTAAAGCATGAGGAGACAAGCATATGCTGAACTATCCTCTAACCCTCTTCAATACGAATTGGAGAGATTGAACAAAGAAACAGATAAAAGGAGTAAGCTTAGACCTTCGGGGGAGTCCAAAAGAATCCTGCTGCCCAGTTAAAGAGTAGCACAAAGGAAAATCAACGATCGGAGGAATCCAAAAGAATCTCCAGCTCAGTTCAAGAGTAGCCTGTGGAAAAACTCAAGATGAAGCCTCACTGCAATCACCAAGGAGAAGATGGAATTTACACTCCATAACCAGATTTGCATCCCTAAACTCTTCTCTTTGCTAGATACATTCTACCATGTTTAGTATGTTTAATTGCTGTTTATATGTTTGCTTGTGTTTAGTGTGGTTTTTAACATTGAGGACAATGTTTGATTTAAGTGTGGAGAAGTTACTAAAGTGTTTTGATGCAAATTCGTAGGGTTTTATCCACCATAACTTCAAATGTTGTTTCTTGCTGTGTGTTTAGTGTGTTTTGACTTAAAAATTCGAAAATCACATAAAAATTTGAAAAACATGTTTTGAAAAGCCTAAAAAGAGTGTTTTGAGTCGTTTTTGTGTCGTAGGTCACCTTCCAACACAATGATAAGGATTTGGTTTCTAATTGCATGACTATTAAAAAGAGTTATAAACATGGAGAAAAGTTTGATTTACTCTTGGTATATGCTTGGTTATGGTTATAATGTATGACTTCACATGCAATCATAAAAGAAAAAATTAGTTATGTAACATGCTTGAAGGAAGGAACTCAAACAAACGCTACAACCCTGAGAGACTTGAGCCTATAACGTTCTTTGGAGAGTATAATCTGTGATTTCTTGTTTTCTAAAGTCGTTGCATGATCTCATTATTCTTTACTTGGTTACTACTTAGAAGGCGTTTCATCATATAGTTCCAAATGCTAGAACTCATGCCCATTTCATTCAAAGCATGTTATTGATTTGCATAACACATATTCAAGAAGAAGTTGTGTAGTGACCACCACCATAGCCAAATAGCCTTACTTCCCATATTTCGTATATGTTGTAAGTTTTAACCCCGTTGAGCCTTGTTTAGCCTTTATTCTTTGTTTACCCACATTTTCCTCACCTAGCCTAGTTTAGGACAATCCCCACCCTAGTTCTTAAAAGATAGTGAGCATGACTTAATTGAATTCCTTTTGAGTTACATTATGAAAGAAAATAAGTGTGGGGGAGAGAATGTTTAAGTGTTTATGTATGTTTTGAGATTCAAAAGAAAAGAAAAAAAAAAGAAAAGAAAGAAAGAAAGAAAAAAGAGTTTGAAAAAAAAAAATGAAAGAATGAGTGATTGAAGAAAGGGTCCAAAACACCAATTCTGGCCGTAAATTGTCTAAATTCTCCCTTTTTGTTCAAAAGTTGAGTTTTCATTCAAAAGTGAATTCTAAGTTGATTCAAGTGCTTTGCTCACTATTTCTTTAAAAACCTTTGTTTTCCATATCCCTTCTTTGTTATCCACATGCCCCAAGCCCCATTACAACCCGTGACTTCAATCTTGAGTGTTATGTGTTTCAATTTGTGGAGTTTGAACTTGGTATGAGCATATGGTGTCACTGGTTCTCGCGTCTAAGTAGTAGCATTCCATTCATGAGATCATATCTAAACATGTTTATTAACTTCAAAAAATTGCGTTCTTTGTGATACATATATGTGAGTGTTCGTTTTCATGTTTACATCAATCTTCTCACATATGACTAGATTAGGGTGTGTAGTTAGAAAATCTGAGTGAAAATCGAGTGCATATCTTGTAAGGAATTGAGCAAATTCTCTAAGGCATGTTACTACATTCAAAACATGGTTTTAAATGCTTAATTGTGAACTAGTTTGTGGTGACTATGATTAAGAATGTACTTAAGGGTAAAGATGGCTAAATTATGTGGGAATAATGATTTTTAACTTGTCATGTGCATTGGAAATCCCTGAAACGATTGTTGGAAGGTGTAGGTTGTGTTTTACGTGTTTAGTGTCGTTTTGTTTATTTGTTTTTATTCTGTTTTGCTCGAGGACTAGCAAAAGATAAGTGTGGGGGAGTTTGATAGGAGCATATTCATGCGACTTAAATGGCTTGTTCTCGTGCATTTACGTTATGTTTCTCTAGTTATTTTAGTCCTTTATGCTTCTTTTGTGTGTTTTCAGGTTCTAAGGGCTTAGGGAGCAAGAAAGTGCATTTTGAGGCTATTTGGGGCACTTTTGGGCATGGATTGGATAGCTTAATCATGGAGCAAAGAGGATGGACGAAATTGAAGCCTTGTATGCTCTTTGGGGACATAAAACAAAGGGCCTAGCCCAATCAAACAATTCTTTGAGCCATGGAAAACCTCTAGCCCAAATCAAACATTCTATGCCATGCAAACCAACCTATTTTAGGCCCATTCTATGTACTTAAACCCTAGCCCTTTAAACTAGCCCTATTATGATTTATTCACTTCCATACTTTTCTTAATTCCACATGCATTCACACACATGCACATCATTCACTCACATTTCCTAGCCGTGCATCACTTTAACCCACATTCACACACATGAAATTACACACACCATGTTCCCCTTTACAACAACTCCTTTGTGCCGTGTACCCCTTATACATTCTTTGTTCCCACCAATCACATGCATCCATAATCATTTCTTCATCCTTGCACATGCACTTCCCCCTTTAACAATCCCACACCTTGACATTATTCTTTCATCAACCCACCACAAAACAGCAACCTTGTTGTTGCCGTGCACTCCCACTTCATCATTCCACTTTCCAACCACATTCTTCCACCTCCCACTTCATCATTATTCCCCCTACATTCCACCTAATCCACATGCCTTCCCAACAATATAATTGAGCCAACACATGCATCCAAACAAAGCCAACCTAGCTAACCCTACATGCATTTCTTTATTCATTCTTCATCACATGCATTTTCACCACCATTCACACACACATGCATCCTGAAAATCTTGTGCCGTGTATCCCCTTCAACTTTCCAGCTTCCCACACCTTCAATTCAGCCACCATTCATTCTTTATTCCACATACACTCATCATCACACACCCTAGCTATCATTCACATGCATTCACATGCATCACAACCCCAAAACCATCAAGAAAACACCCTTGCCATGGCCTTCACTCACACTTCCAGCTTTCCACCTTGCATTTCCAGATTATTCCTTCATCATTGCATCCATTCCACATGCATTCTTCATCATTGCACCACAAATCAGCTTATCCCACACTCCATGCCGTGGCCTACTCACATTTCCAGCACCTTCACATGCCATTTCCAGCTTTCCACCTAGCTTTCCACCTCACAACCACCAGAAATCAACCATGCCGTGCATTCCCTTTCAAATCTGTCAACATACAAACACCTTCACATGCATTTTCCACCTAACATTTCCCCCTTTAATGCACATGCATTCCCTTCATAAATCAGCCACATTCACACACCTTTTCTCCACCCTTTGCCGTGCAAATCACCACATAATTCCAGCTTTCCAAATCAGCCACATCCACATGCATTCACTCATAATCATTCACTCACCTTGCAGCCACATTTCCACCCACCTCCTAGCTGTCATGTTCCCTCCACTCCTCCTATAAATACCCTTGCATTCACTCCCCATTCCATCATCTCATTTCATACACAACACACCACAAACACTTCCATTCCTTCTCCTAGCCGTGAGTCCCCATTCCCTTATAATCCAAACACCACTCCTCATCCATTTCCATAATTCCCCAATCCATTCAACACACCAACAACATCCCTTAGACCTTATGCCACAATAAAGAGGAAGATAAGAGGGCCTAAACGTTCATACAATTCAAGTTTGAGTTGTTGGAATGTTTAGGCGTTTCTTTGATTTCAATGTTTAGTTTCAATTCTCTTTGTTTTGTACGTATGAGGAACTAAACCCCCCCCTTAGCTAGGGGGTGATTCGAAATATATGTTTATGCTTGCAATATGATTTGAGTACTTCTAATTACGTTTCATAAGTTGTGAATTCAATTTGTTTAACTATTTGATTGATAACGTATTTATGTATGTTTATTGAGAGTTGACGCTTAATTTTCATGCATGAATTTGACGCTAGAATATAAGTGAATTTCACGTAATAGTTATGAACTTATATTCACAAGTAGTGGAGGTTGCTTATAAACAATCGCGTTAAACATATTCTTGGCATAAGTTTCATGCAATCATAGTAACGAATGCCTCGTCAACACTTATAGTTTTCATGTTGCTTAATGATTCTTGCTTGTATCTCTATTATGCAATTCATGTAGGGAACTTGTGAGGAATGCTTTGGGTTGTCGTATGCAATCATCGAATTCATTAACTTAAGGAAAACTTGACGGTTAATTTAAGCGGACCTAATTAACCCGGGGCGTTGAGAATTCATGGTTTATTGAAAAGCAATTAGAAATCATTTTGTATGCAAGTATAACATGTGTGGAGATGAACCCCTTAGCTAGCCATCCCATCCATTCTATCCCTTCGTTTTACAATTCTGCCTAGTTTATTAACTTGTTTTGTTATTACAATTTTCGTCAAAGCAAAACCCCCCTTTTACTTTCTTGTTCTTAGTGCTTAGAATCTGTTTAGTTTATGTTTTAAAATGTTTTGAGTCTTTGGTTTGTCTTAGTGTTTTAAAGTTCAGTTTTGCATTCTTTGAGCCTAGCATAGTGTTTTATATTGTGTTTTTACGTTTTTGAGTCAGTTTCCAAGAGATTAACAATCCCTCCTAATCCCCGGTCCAGAACGATCCCTACTTATACTTATACTACAATTGACAAAAAGAGGGTTTAATTTGTGCACGTATAATTTCATGCATCAGTTGCTTCAAGCCAGCCGCCACCGCCATGCTTTGAGTCTTCCCTTTCCGTCCGAATAATGCCCCTTTTGAGTTATGTAAATCATCCAAGTGGGCGGAGTAATTATTCTCCAGAACTATTGGAACATCTTGTAAGTTGTCATTTGTAAAGAGTCTTGTATCCCCAACTAAATTGAGTCCTCTAGTGGCCAAGTTCCCAGGTCTATTTTTGCATCATCTTCCTCTTCCACTGGACATGCTAGTCTCCCCCTTTATTATACATTTCCTGGTTGGTTAACTTCCACTTAATTTAGATATCTCAGCTAGTCTTTTTAACTCGATCGACCCAAAGAGTCCAGTGATGTTATGGTATTCACGTGGTTGCTCAAATCCCAAACCAGTTTGGCCATGGGCCGTAGGAGGCAAAAAGTTACATATAGTGCCAGGATTTTGAGAGTTTGGGCTCACTCTCGAAGCCATCCCAACCTTCCTGCACAGAGGCCCATCGTCTGCTATTTCTTCAATCCGAATCCCTCGATTGTGGGTTCCATTCGTGGGCCCATGCTGGGTTCCATTTGAAAGCCCAACAAATTGCCAAGCGTATCCTCCAAATAAACTATTCCCTACGATTAGTTGATGTTGACCAGGCAGTGCTGAGTAGCTATCTTTCCTTGGTGGGGACTGTCTGTCCTCATAGTGACTGATGCCCTTAAAGCATCCTTCTGACACCTTCCTTGTACTTAGCAATTCACTTTGATGTTCCCTACCCCCATATGGCCCATATCCATGCTTGCCTCCTCACATGTGGGGCTCGCACCCTCTTGTACTTATCGAACATTTCACACGGCACATCCCCTCTTGCCATCGTTCTGCCAGGCTTACTGGTGGCATAATGTTGGGTTTCGACACTTCGCACACCATTTTGTTCTTGTCCATTCCCCATATCCTACTGCTTCACCCTGGCTTTGCTCAAAGGTGCATTCATTGACTCCATGACCAATTCTCCCACAAGTCACGGTCACAAGCCCTAGCAAGCCAACATCCTGTCGCTAAGGGGTTGATGGTGTTGACCAGAATTCTTACTCAAAGAAAAACTCTGGCTAGAGTTATGTCCTCCAGATCTAGAAAGTCGTCTGCTGCAGCTGCAAGTTTTTTCACATTGTTTACGATACTCAGGTTTATCGGAATGCCTTTCATCTGTACCCAAAATGGGACTAGTTGAGTTTGGACCTCCTGCAGAGACAATGTTTTTTAGGTCCTTCTGCACTCACTTTGTGCTTTTTCTTCTTTTTAAACATATTCTTTTGCGCAGCATTAGTCTTTTCAGACTGCTGTTCAAATCTCTTTTCAGCTTCTGCCTAAAGAAAATGGTCAGATCAATCATAGTTAAAGGAGGAGTTTCGCGGGAGAGAGTGGTTGTCAAAGACTCAAACGACTTCAGCAGACTTCCCGGTCACTGATCACGATCAGTCATTTTTACTCTCACTGCTACAAATTCTTTTTAAATCTTCTCCATCTTGTCTAAGTGCTGAGACACGCTCGTCCCCTCTTGCATCTTGCTTGGAAAAAACCGTTGCCGAAGAAACTGTTTGAAGGCCACGGTTTTACCAAGAGGTTTTTCTTAATCACTGCCCAAGGAACCTGACTTAGAATCTGTGATGCAGCCTCTTCATCTTTGACAATGATAACATAAGTGTTGTCCTTTACCCAGTTGACCTATATTTCTCCCAAATCCTTCCAAGCACTCCTTAGGATAAGCCTTCACTTATTGAGTGGTTGGTCTACCAGCACTGTCCTGATCATTTTGATTCCATGCTCCATACTTGTGAGTTCCGTCGCCCCTTCTAGTTGGGCCGGTGATTCATCCACATTTTGTTGAGCCATGATACTCCTTCTGGGCCCTGGTCTGAATAATCTCCTAGTTGGAAGCACTCTTTGGGTGTTAACTCCGAAAGTAGATCCGTATTCCGGATTTCGTTCTTGTTCCTCCGATAAACTCCTCCTGCAAAAAGCCCAAATCATGATACACAAGAAAGCAATAGGAATTTGTGATTGTTGCCTTCTTGGTACCTAATACCTCTGGCTCCAGATCTTGTCATAACTTCTAGGATTTGGGTGGTTGGTTGTCCCATCCCAGATAATAAATGCCAAAGGGGTTGAGATTGAGTAATCTTTATAAGTTCTCCGCCCACAGCTACCCAGTTCGAACTATACCAGAGTAAATATGGAATTTAATTAGGGTTGCTGAGCTAGATAGGCTAATAACTCTAAAAAAATTTGTTTGATGCTTTGCGCAAGTTGGGGGCTTTTGTGGGAATGTTCCTAGGAAATAAAGCCAAATCAGAGGTGGTGGTTAGATACGGTAGGATGGGAAGTAAATGCTCTCACAAAGACGGAGAAGACAACTCTCACGGAGGAGAGAAAAAAACTTGAAGGCTACCTTTAGATAGCAATCCTCACAAGTCTGTCTTAAATAATACTTGTGTCTTTAATGATACAGTAAATTCTTTGATTCCGTAGAAATTAAAAATATTTGCTTTTCCTTTTGTTTTTGGCACTTACCCAAAAGCTTTGCACTTGACCCTCACATATTTGTCTTGAATAATACTTGTGTTTTTAATCATACGGAAAATAATCACACCAATTTTATATAAAAGTTTATCAAACACTCGGACATTGAGCGGTTAATTCTCATAACATAGCATAAACAGTAGTAATCTGTCAAAACACCTATAAATTGGGTGATTGAAGTGCTTAAATTGTTTATATATAACCAAGAAGGTGTACTGGGGATAATGTTGTTTCCAAGTTCGATTCCCTCTCCTCCAAAATCAAAATACCAACAAAACAGAATATAACTGTGAAATAAAACGAGTCCTGCTTCAGCAAAAATGCTTATGTTTTCCCTCACTGGCAATAAACAGAGCAAGAAAAGCTGTTCGTTTTGCAGCAAGGTTTCACACAGCACTTGATACCCTCCAAAAACAAATGGATGGTCTCCTCCTCCATATGCCAACCACGTGAACCATACAAGGAACTGTTACTCGGTCTTGATCTCGACCACGCGGAATAAAATACCTCTGCATTTTGTTTGGAAAAACCATTTTTGCTAAGGTCCAGAAATCGCAAATTCGTTGCCCTGCAAATGGCAGTTGAAACCTTTTGAATGAACGAGAATTCTCCTTGGCATGTGGTTTTGCAGCCATCGTCGAGCCCAACTTGATCAGCAACATGAAGAGATTTGACATTATCAGCGAGATTGAGCTCCTCAAAAGAAGAATTAGTGAGGGAACCTAACAACAATTCGTAACTTGATTTTCATTGGACTAGTAATGGTATTGACAACTGAAAGTGAAGAGGATTAGTGTGGGAACCTGATGCTGCCTGGATTATTTGAAGAAACCCGGTAACTCCAAGCTCGCACTTCTCAAGGACCAAAACTCGCAGACAACATTTAGAATTCAAAAGCATCGACGATAATGCATTGCTACCCTGTGTTCATGTTCATAGTTGAGTCGACAATTGATCATTGTTCTAGGTAGGATGTTAGCAAAAGAATACAACATACCTCTTCCTTAATAGGATTTCCTGAAAGGTTCAGCTCGTAAATGCCACAAATCATACAAGAATTGGTGCTAAGTTTCAGAGCAAAATTAGACGTCAGTCCACAATACGATAAGTCAAGTTTGAAAATCTCGTTAGTCCTGATGAACAATGAATTGGTTACTAATGACGCTCCATCCTGCAATAAATAAACGAAACTGAGAGGATAGCAACAGGGGAGATATGCCTCGCGGCTTTCAAATTCCAAATGTTCCACTCACCATTCCAATACCAGTTTCCCGAAGCATTAGTTCATACAAGGGCAAGGTTGAAGCAAGGTCGCAAAGGCTATCAACTGCACGCTTGTTTAGCTTCAAACCGTTTAGATTCAAACTTGAAAATCTACGATAAGATAGCAAAGGCAAATAATATAGTTACATCAATTTGAGTATGTTTCTGTAACCTATTCATGCAGAAACAAGGACAAAAAATGGTTTCGAGTCAATCTAAACCTTTTCAGAGAGCCAAGCTTGACAAGTAAGCTAGCAAGGGCATTTTCATCAATGTCATTGTATCCTGTGAAAGATGAGGAAGTGAGACAACCTAATATGAAATAAAGAGTCCAAAGAATGATCTAGATTTACAAATATCATATGAGTCAAACGATATACCTATACAAAGTCGGTCAAGTGGAGATCCAGCGTCCAATGCATCAGCAACCATAAGAATTGTTCTAGATGTGATACAGCAGCGCTCCATACTCAAGCTGTAAAGGACTGCAAAGAAGAGACCACCGGAACAGTAGCAATATGAAAAGAAAATTTCCAAAAATGAAAACATAATACTAAGAACAATTGATAAGGAACAGAAACCAAAGTTGAAATCAACTGAGCTACAAGAAAAGCAATTCACCCTTGCACTTTTCCAAGACATCTAAAAGATAAGATGCGCATGCATCAGTGAGAGGGTTCTCGGATATATTTAGCACTTCCAATCGAGCAACGAGCACAGGGCATTCACAAATCTGAATAAAGTGGTATCAATAATTAGGAGAAACATGTGGTTTGAATTCTTCAAATTTAATATGAAATTTGATCCAAAGTTGCTTGCAAACCTTGAGCAAAGCAGTTGGACCAAATAGGTTGCAGTGTACATCCAACCATAACCCATAAGCTGTAGTGCCTGATAATACTTTCTGAAGCTTCTCCATCGTTCTATTTCCTAAAGGGATAATAGCAAATAAGCTGCAAATACTCAGCAAATATTCGACGTTGTAATGAATGCATGAAGAAGTAAAGAGAAGAGCTTTCATTTTCTAATACCTAACAAATTGTGAGAAAGGTCTAGCATTGCAATTTCTTTATAGGCATCTAAGGCATTCAACAATGGAGTTATTGAAAAATCTTGCAAACCACATCCAGAAGCAGCAACGTCACCATCTGTCATCTAGTAGACAAGAAAAAAAAAAACCGCCAAGTATAAATAACGCCTTCAAGCGTCCTTACCATACGATGTATCTGCTAAGCATTTCCTTAATACACTTGACTCTGGACTTACCTCCCAATCATATAGTTTCATAAGCACTTTCATATTAGGCGTCTCACATAACGTGTTGCAGTAATCGGTGTATAGCTTTATCAAGCGCTTCTGATTCCATCCTGTGATGGTAACATGTAAACCATGAATATAACCAAAAGAAAAAAAGAAAAAAAGAATTGGATGATTTTCATATTATTGAGAATCTTAGGACCCAATAACCTTTGTTTTTAGTTTTTTTTTGTTAAAAATAAAAGGGAAATAAATTAGACAATGAGAGACATAGAAGAGCGAGGGATGTGACAAAGGGGTAGAAGAAATGTATGAGGGAAGGTAAAAATACATGAAAACTAAAAACCAAAACAAAGCTATGTTAAGTTGTTTTCACATTCTAGATTTTGATTTGATTCATTCATCTTTATTTCTTCCCATTCTTCTCACCACCCTTCTTCACCCCTCCCTTCATATACTTTCCCCATACTTGAAGAACGAAAAGTGAAAACTAAAATTTAAAAAGGATATAGTTGTCGAACGGGACCTTAGGCACCAGACTGAAGCTAAAACATAAAGTGACAGTGACCGCGTTGTCCCAAAGAGGCCTATAAACGACATTTGGTCTAGATTGTACTTTTTTTGAAATGGATCCAATATAATTAATAAATAGGTTGGATTGAATTTGATTGAATAATTGGCTTCTTTGCTTAGCTATATTGTTCATTGGTTAGCTCAGTTAAATCCTACTTATTAGGCCAATTTGTAATGCTGACTGTGTCTTGGTGGTCTACAGAAAAACATATCTACAATTTATTTCAACTAATCGCTTCGATGTCTAGAATTTAACCTGATTGCATGTTCATTTAAACCTGCCAGGATATACTACCTGGGTAATGCAAACTGGGTAGGTCTTACAGCGGCATGGCATGTATGAAGGAAAATCATGAACCAAATCTATGATTGTATCACAATATGATGAAATAAACTTGAAACTATTCCAATGCATACCCCCAATGCAAGCATCAAACAAGACTTGTCCCATATGCTCTGAAACCGTTGCTTCAAGTGTTTCCAGGGATTCGATAACTCGTCCACCAAGCTTTATGTCCTTAATTATTGGAAGAATTCCTGAGAATATGCACAAGAGAAGTATCAGTATGATTAAGCACTTGTTTTGAAGGATCTACTGTTTTTCACATTGCAATGGAGAAAAATATTACTTGAGTTAGAATAGTAATGTCTGGCTGTGAAAAAGAGACCAACATCTAGGCTATAACTACTAGAAACTAGAACATGCCAAATTCAACAAATGTCGTACCATCTGATCTTCTTTCCACAGGAAGTCCCAAGTAATATAAGCATGCTAGTTCAACCTTCATAGATTCAATGCTTAACTTAGCAGTAGCCTTCATTGGGTAATGTATTACATCTTTGTCAATCTTAAATGAAACAACTTGACACAGTCTCTATTAGCACAAAAAAAAAAAAACCACAAGTAAATGATACGACTATAATAGTGACAAGAAAACGAAGGAAGCATAATCAAATAGAACCATTTGCTTTCAACTAAATTGAGTAGCACTCACATTGTGTTTATCAGCAGAAGAAAGAAAAATAGGACGGGAAGCAGCATTCCTATGCACTATATTTTCAGCGACAAGGATAGCACATTTAGAACGACTGTTGGAACTGGAACACAAATCCTCTGGCACATTTTCTGTATGAAGCTCTTTATTTATTTGCTGTTTCAATTCCTCAGCTAGAAGCTTCACTCTCCTACATAGAGGTACTTTCGTTAATAGTAATACATACTAACACATTATAGAAAATGAGTATTAACCATTTTGCATTTAGTTTTCTATGGAATTCCACTTTAGTATATATGTTAAAAGGCATGCATCAATCAGATTACCTGGCCTCTTCAGCTTTGTCAAATCTGATCATGTAGCTGTAGTGAATATTCTCTAGAGCAGTAATCTGTACATAAGGAAGGTTAGCCCTAACAGCAAGCCTGCAATTCAATACAAAATGAGTTAAAAAAGGCCCTTTTATTTCAGGTAACAAAAACAATATTCGTGAAAATGTCGACTAGAAAAACCATACTTGTAGCTTTCTTTGAATGCGGCTAACGCTCCTTGCCAGTTGTCAGTGTGGTCTAGAACATTACCTATATTAATATTCGCTAATGCTTGCCCCTGAGAATTAGCAATTATGTTAATTCACACTAAGAAATTATAAAAGCATTTTTATTAATTCTATGTATGCTAATTCTTTGTTAGTACAACAAAACACAAAGCACGTTGTATGATCCTAAGGAAAATGTAACTCACCTCAAAGTCACCAATGAATTGGTACTCTTTCCAACTCCTCGTATACCAGTCCAGGGCTTTGTCGAATTCTCTTAAGTTCTCGTATGATTCTCCAATAACCAAAAATGAATCAATGAGCATTTGCTTGTTGTCAAGTTCACTTGCTATTATCTTCTTCATGCTTGCAAACTCACAGAGCTGAAAAATGAACTCACAATAAAGGCAGGAACAAATTTTAATTATGTGAAGAATATATTTATATTTCCTGGTAATAAGTTTGCAGTTAACTGTGAAAAATAAATCGGCCAACCAAGTTTGTAGCTAATTGGTTATCACCTGATTCTTCTATGTAATTAATTGTAGGAATATCTTCGGGATTCTATTTGCCTTAAATGTAATATTCGTGCATCTTCCATATCCTTGTAAATCAAGCAATGTACTCATATATAATAGAGATGAATAGAGCCCTCAGATCATCGAGGTTTACCCATTGAATTGTCTCGCTTCTGTTTTTTTAAATCACTCAAGTAACATTTTACCATGATGAATCACTCTTGAACCTTGTGTCCTAACATAGTTACTCTAATGGAAACAAGGTTAGGAATAAAGAAGACACTCTAATCTATGTTTCACAAACTAATTTTGTGAGTCTTCTCTTTTCTAGCAACTTTTATGCATAGAAAGTCAGAAGTACAAACACCATGCAGGACTGTTTCATATGAAAGCAATGAAGCATTTCAAAATTGTAGAAAGGCGGAGAAAATATTTGCAAAATATGTACCTTCGCCCAGGCAAGGGTCGTCCTTGATTTCTCAATGAGACAGTCAAGAGAGGCAATTACCTGTAGCAGACAATGCCTCTCACATGATCTGCCTCTTGCATCTTCTTTGTCTCCTGTTAGCATTTTGAGATTCTGCTCTTCTTTTTGCAACTCGTTCATTACTTCAGTGGCTTTTTTAACAGTTCCAATATTTTGATGAATTTGCTTGAGTAGAGCATCCTCACCTTCCATTAGATTTGTCAGGTCAAGAGCTTTTTGGTAGCATCGTAGTGCCTCCTGAAAGTTCTGAACACGATAATGCAATTCACCAAGATTGATGTACCCCTTTGCTTCCCCTTGACGATGTTGAATTCTTTGACATATCAAAATGTCCTTATCAATGTGCTCTCTAGCACTATCCCACATCCTCAGCTTCATGTAAACATTTCCAAGATTGTGATGGAGCCTGCTGCGCCCATCATCATCCTCCACTACCTCTCGTTCATTGCAAATCTCCAATCCTTTAGTCAATATTTTCCGAGCCTCTTCCAGATTATCAAGATCAAACTCAAGCATTCCTGTATTGTTATGAGCGTCAATGTATTCTTTTAGGAAAGAACAATTATTAGTAGGTGGGCTTTCCTTAATAATGTGTGCAAGCTTCATTGCAGCCTTGAAATACTTTCTGGCATTCTGAACAGAAAAGTGGTCATCCTCGGATCTTAAAAACATTTCATGGTAGGTTCGGCCTAGTTGGGTATTTGCTCTTTGCTGCTCAACAAGATCATTGGCATCCTCAGCAAGCTGTAAATGTTTTTTCTGGAACAAAGATAACAGTAGTAAAAAACTCAACCCTTTCTTCTAAAAAGCACGATTCAAGCATCCGCGCTAAATAATTTCTTGATAAAGCTCTGTAGAAACTGTGAAAAGAAATTAGGATAATTGGCTAAAATGATGAAAAAATTAAATCTCGATTGCCAAAATGATCAGAAGCACTTATAGACCCGTCATATCTTTAACACCCATCCACTCAAGTTATCTTTTCCTGGTTTTCTAATTTCTCTTTCCCCATATTTCTTAGCACGCAAGCAACTAGGAAAATCCCAACTCTATAACTGAAAATATATAAAGAAGATTGAATGAAATGGAAAAGCCAAAAGCCAAAATTGTATACCTGGAAAAGAAGAGCGTGTTGGAAAACTTCAAGGCAAAGATAGAGCTCGCCGAGTGACTGACAGGCGGGGAGGCAGTGGTTTTGGGACAAGTACTTGACGGAAAGATTGTAGTCGATACTTAGCCACTTGAGCGCCTCTGCGTACTTCCCACTCTTCTTCAACATGTTTCCGATCACGTTAGCCCACTGAGCCTCCTGAAGACGGGTCCCTTCTGCCTTGGCGTCCTCGTACGACTTCTTGGCAGACCTCAGAGTCGCCATTTCTCTTCTCTGTCTCTGCTTCCTTCCTGTGTCTGAGGGTAGGGTAAGGATTTTGGCGCTTTATAATAAAATGGGGTGACGATTGAGGGATCAACAACTCCCACCACCAATAAATTCAATAAATAGAATTTTAATGAACCGTTTATTATTGTAATCATCTGAAGAGTTCAAATTATAAGTTGGTGTAAAATTCCATCATTAAGAATTGTGGGCGTTGGGGAATGAAGATGGTTCATGCATTTTTGTTGGTGGATGGATGCGCTCAAGTGGCTAATTAACATTGGATTAGTAAGCCTCTTCCTCTTCCTCTTCCGATGATATAAATGGCATGCATTAAACAACTTGAACGTAAATTTGATTATGTCTCCTCGTTACTTGCATTCCAATTATGGATTAGCAAACGTTACATAAGTGTGGGAGTTATTGTTCTTGTACTCTCCAGCGTTCATCAAATCCTGTTCTTTTTTTGTTTCACATCTTTTAGGAATTTGTTCCCTTTGAATTAGAGTTTGTTTTTGCTCAACCCATTAACCCTGGTCTACCATTACCCCCTCTTAGAATCACGCAACGTGTTAACCAAAATAACTACGGTTAGTATATACGCTTAATTATTTCTTTCTCGACAATAATTAGCAACCAAAATTGTGAAATTAATCTGAAAAAAAAAAAAAACTATGCAAATAAAATGCAGTATTTGTACTGTGGTCAAACTCCATAGTAGGACTTGGCATTGCATAATCAAAAGCTTACGAGGGCACAAATTAAATTATCTGAAATCTGAAATTTCAACAAGTTCCTAGTGCATAAAAGGTATCAGTTTTGTAGCAATGCAAGTCCTCTCACAAGCCACTGAAACAAATCCACCACAAGATGAAGAAAGTTTCACACAATCAACTTCCACTTAACATCAAAGGCATCGGAAGAAAGTCCAAGGTGAGTAGTTTGTAGCCTAACAATGGAGGCACCAATATAAATAAATAAAAGTTAATTACATACTGCAAAGTGTTCTTCGAATTCGTCACTGAATAAAAGAATGAGCAGAACTGAAAAAAAGTTTTTGAGTAATTTATACAGAACACATCTTATCCAAATTAAGAAACATTCTCGGATATATCCCTTAGATCAAAGGATATATTATATGGAATACAAGTCTCATCACAGTCCGAAACTGTTAGGGAGTTACAATAGTTAATGACACTAATTATAGAATATTGGTCAATTGTCCGTTATGTTGTAACTCCATATTTATGTCTATATTTATGGTCTTTAAGATGTAACCGTAGAGTATTAGCTACTCACCTGTATATATATATATATATATATATATATATATATATATACACACTGTATATTGATGGTGCTATAATCAAGGAAAATCAGTTTCTACATGGTATCAAGTTTCTAATTACAAGCCTCATTCAATCCTCATTCTTTGTGTTCTCTCTCTCATGGCTTCCTCCTCTCTCCATTCCTAACATTTCTCATCTTGTTTCTGTGAAATTCACTGACACCAATTATCTAATATGGGAAAGCATCTTTGGCGTTTTGTTGATGGTTCTTTCCCATGTCCACCTGCCACTCTTGCTCCCACTTCCTCTTCTGACAAGTCCTCTGACCCTCTAGCTGCATCCGAAGATTCCCAACCTAATCCTGATTACTTTTCTTGGTTTCAAACTTATCAAAGTCTGATCAGCATTCTCTGTGCCACATTGTCTGAAACTATTCTTCCTAAAGTGGTTGGTCTCTCTACCTCCAAGGATATTTGGGATTGTCTTCAACAGAAATTTTCGCAGCAATCTCTTGCTCATGGGGCTCAACTGAAACTTCATCTTTTCTCCATCACAAAAGGTACCAAGTCGATCTCTGACTACCTTGCTCATGCTAAGAATATTGCGGATCAATCGACTGCCATCAATGACCTTGTATCCAATTCTGATTTGGTCACTTTTATTCTTCGTGGTTTGGGTCCCGAATATGGCATGCTTGTTACGGCTATTCTCCATTTCCCACCACTGCCTAGTTTTTCTGATCTTTGTGCGCGTCTTTTATCCTTTGAGGCTCAACAAGAGTTGGCCGTGCAGATGACTCCCAATGTTCAACCAAGTGCTTTTCTTTCTGCTCGTAATCCGCACAAACCCTGCACCCCTCGCACCCGTGTTCAACCCACTTGCTTCCTGCTGTTGCCTTGGCATAGAGATATGGTTCTGTCCGCCCGCCACTTAACCTGGCTCCTTTCAAGGCCTCTTAGGCGCTCCGCCTCCTCTTCGGCAATGCTGGAATTGTCGACAGGATGGTTATCTTGTTGCTTGGTGTCCTCATCCTCATGCTTTTGATGGTATGCATATTGCCTCTTCAACCAACCCTAATTGGTACTTTGATTCTGGAGCTACCAATCATATGACTCATGATGCATGCTCGGCTTTTACCTTAATTCCACAGTCTTCTTCTAACCAAGTTGTTATTGGTAACGGCACTTCCCTCCCCATCACTCATTCTGGTAATGTCTCTTTCACTTCTGGTACTTATGTCTTCTGTCTTTCCGATGTTCTTCATGTTCCTTCCTTACATAAAAATTTGTTATTTGTGCTCAATATACTAAGGATTCTCATGTTAGCATTACATTCTTTCCATGGGGCTATACAATTCATGATTTAACCACTAGAGTTCTTCTTTTTCAGGGCCAATGTAAAGATGGTCTTTATCCTGTTCTTCCAATGCTCTCGTCTACCTCACCGGTTGCACTTGCTTCTGTAGTCGTGTCGTCTTCCGTTTGGCATCATCGTCTTGGCCATCTGTCCAATAAAGTGCTTTGAACACTTGTTTCTTAGTCCTTTTTTGATTCTAAATGTTTGGCAAGTCAATTTTGTAGCCATTGTGCCTTGGCCAAATCTGTTAGGCTTCCTTTTTCTTCTAATGAACATAGTTCTGTTGCTCCTTTTGAATTAATACATTCGGATGTTTGGATGTCTCCAGTTGTTTCTACTTTTGGGTTCTGTTATTATGTTTTATTTACGGATGATTATACTCACTTCTCTTGGATTTTTCCAATGCGTCTCAAATCTGAAGCCTTTGGTCATTTTTCCAACTTTGTCATGTTTGTCAAAAATCAATTCTCTTTGTCCATTAAACAAATCCAAAGTGATGGGGGGTAAGGAATATGATAACTTCCAATTTAAGCAATTTTGTGCCACTGATGGAATTGTGCATCGTTTTTCTTGTCCACACACACCTCAACAAAATGGTTTGGCTGAACAAAAGCATCGTCATATTGCTGACATGAGTCGTACTCTTCTTCTTACTGCTCAAATGCCTCATCATTTGTGGCCTGAAACCCTTTGTACAACCGTTTACTTGATCAATCGACTTCCGACTCCGGTACTTGAATGAGCTTCTCCATATAAAAAATTGTTCTCTCACAATCCAGATTACTCATTCCTTCGAACATTTGGGTGTGTATGTTACCCATTTCTTGGTGATTATGTTTCTAACAAATTACAACCCCACTCTCTTGAGTGTGTCTTTGTAGGTTACAGCGATCGTCATAAAGGCTACCGTTGTCTACATCCTCCTACGGGTCGACTTTACACTTCTCTGTAGACATCGAAATTTCAGTAAAAAAAAAACAAATGTTCACCAATGCATTAAATATTTTGTGGTGGTGATTCATTCTCAAAGCCTATAAATAGGCTTCTCCATCAAGGTATCAAGCATCAACCAATTCACAAATACATTTCTCCACACACCAAAACCTTGAAGCCTTAGAGTTCTAAAGCTCTCAAGAAAATCCCAAAGGATCAAGAAAGCACTCTTCGTTTTTCGTCAAATCCTCCTTCAAGATCAAGCCCCAACGGCCCTTGAAGAACTTCCACCAACTCAAGATCAAGCCCCAACGGCCCTTGAAGAAAGTGTTCATCCGTTCATCCTAAGCTCAAGCCCCAACGGCCCTTTGGATCAACAACCTCAACAAATCCACACATCCAGTCGTTCTTCAAGATTAAGCCCAAAAGCCCTTGAAGATCCGCTCATCCATCAACCTTCAAGATCAAGCCCAAAAGCCCTTGAAGAAATCCACACAACCATTATTCAAGATCAAGCCCCGACGGCCCTTGAAGAAAGTGTTCATCCGTTCATCAACTGTTCATCCTTAGATCAAGCCCCGACGGCCCTTTGGATCAACAACTCATCCACAAACCTACACCCTACGAAGATAGAATCAGAGGACCAAATTTGAGAGAGATCGTAACCCCAAAATCATTAAACACAAAAAATATTATTTTGTAGCACGTTATTCTTGTTTGTTGTTTCAAGGAATTTTTCGTGTTCACAAATTTGGCACGCCCGGTGGGACCTCTCTACCTCTCATCTCTATCCTCAAATCATCGAAAAAACGCAAATGGCATCAAGAAAGGATCAAGCTGTTCCTGCAATCAAAGCAAAGAACAAGAACATCATCGCCGCAAGTGGTGGTATTTCGGGCATCACAACCCGAAGTAAAGCAAGAGCTCTTTTTGCCGCGGCTTCCGCCCCTGCATTAACTCTGTCAAAGGAACAAGAGCACCTGAGGTACGAGCATGTGATCACCCTAGCCTCGCTAAGGGCATCAAGGGGAGAAAGCCCGAGGAAATACTCAGAGTCCCTACTCTCCGACGCTGATTCGAGCGGCAGTACAACCATGCAAGTCATGACCACTGGAGCAACTTCAATCGAGGAGCAGCTAGCTCAGATGAATGAAGCAATCGCAAAGCTCACATGAACTGTGGAATAGAAGGACTTGCAGATTGCCGCACTTGTCAGCCAACTAGATGCGCTGCCCGACGTGAAAGTCGACCCAAATGTTGGCCTATTAAAGAAAGAAGTCGACGAAGAAGAGGAGCCACCAGCGGAGAAAGTTGAAGAGAAGCCGAAGCTAGACCAAGCAACGGCATTCATGGGATCTCTCTCTATCCAGCAGCTACAGGAGTTGATCGCAAGCACTATCAAGACACAGTACGAAGGAAGCTTTCATGACTCCGTACTGTACTCAAAGCCTTACTCCAAGAAGATTGATGCTTTGAAAATGCCAAGGGGTTATCAGCCCCCAAAGTTCATGCAGTTCGATGGAAAAGGCAACCCAAAGCAACATGTCGCCCATTTCATTGAAACTTGCAACAATGCTGGGACAGAGGGAGACTACCTCGTCAAACAGTTCGTGCGTTCGCTGAAAAGTAATGCTTTTGACTGGTACACTGACCTCGAACCTGAGTCTATCAACAGTTGGGACCAGCTAGAAAGGGAATTCCTCAACCGTTTCTACAGCACTCGTCGTACTATAAGCATGCTAGAGCTGACCAGTACGAAACAGTGGAGAGATGAACCTGTCGTCGACTACATAAATAGATGGCGCTCCTTAAGTCTGGATTGCAAAGATCGGCTTTCTGAAACCTCTGCCATTGAGATGTGCGTTCAAGGCATGCACTGGGGGTTACATTACATCCTCCAAGGCATAAAACCAAGAACATTCGAAGAGCTAGCAACTCGTTCCCACGACATGGAGTTGAGTATCGCTAATCACGGGAAAAATGAGCCGATTACTAACTTCAATAAGGATAAAGTATTCACCCCAAATATAGACAAGACTGGGAAGAAGCCCGCTAAGGAAGCTTTCACCGTCAACACTACCCCCATCAAGACCTCCTCAGCACCCATCAAGACCTCCTCAGCGCCCATCAAGATCTCCTCCAACAAGAAAGCGAAGGAGATAAAGACAAGTGAGCCTTCTCGCACCCAAGACAGATACAAGAGCACTTTGAGAGAGTTGGAACAGAAAACGTACCCTTTTCCTGACTCTGACATGGCTACCATGTTAGATGACTTGCTGGAAAAAAAGGTGATTGAGCTACCCGAATGCAAGCGTCCTGAAGAAATGAATCGCACAAACGATCCTAGGTACTGCAAGTACCATCGTATCGTGAGCCATCCTGTTGGCAAGTGCTTCGTTCTTAAAGAACTCATCATGAAGCTAGCACAACAAGGGCAAATTGAGCTCGACCTTGAAGACACGGCCGCAACGCATACCACTACAATTGCGTTTGGATCGTTTAATCCTGTGCCTCTCCAAACGACACCTGACCGTTCCCGTGAATGCTCAAGTTGCACGGCACCTCCTACACAACCATCACTGGAGAGAAGCGACCAAGATGCACATGCTGATGATGAAGAATGATGGATATTGGTAACCTACAAAAAGACAAGGAAACCAAGACCACGAGTCATACAGCCAAAGGTGGAACAAAGAAGAAATCACCACGGCCGCAACAATGCGAAGCCTAAAAGAAACATAAAGCATGATAAGACAACATATGCTGGGGAACCTACGGAGCAGGAGCCACGTATTCCCGTTTCCTTGCGTGAATACTTCCCGAATGACTTTTTCCAACAATGCACTACTGTGGCCTGTCACATGGTTGAAGTAGAAATAGAAAAGCCCTCAAAAGGCAAAGCTATCGCCACTGAGGTAGAAAAGACCCTCACACCCGAAGAAGGTCTACCAACACACTTTAGCATCGAGGAAGCGCTACCATTGCCAAAAAAGATACGAAGAGCACTAGCAGCAGTCCTGGCAGGTCCCAGCGACCACGAAGTGCAAGAAAGTAACGACGAAGGCTCGAAGCTTCAGCCACATGAATGTGCCACATGTTGTGCCACCCATGACGCAATTAACTTCACTGACGAAGACCTACTGCTGGGATCAAAGCCTCACAACCATCCTCTCTTCGTCTCAGGGTACGTAAGGGAATACAAAGTCAACCGCATGCTTGTGGATGGTGGGTCGGCCATAAACATCATGCCAAAATCAACAATGAGCATAATCGGCATCAAGGTGAATGAACTATCCCTGAGCCGTCTGCTGATCCAGGGTTTTAACCAAGGAGGACAAAGGGCGATGGGCATGATCCGAGTAGAGATGACCATTGGTGAGCTCAAATCAAGCACGATATTCCATGTGATTGATGCAAGAACTTCCTACAGTTTGCTCTTAGGAAGACCTTGGATCCACGCAAATGGGGTAGTGCCGTCCACCCTTCACCAATGCCTAAAATTTTACCGAGAAGGAGTGAAGGTGATCTAAGGTGACACCAAGCCATTCACCGAAGCCGAATCACACTTTGCAGACGCCAAGTTCTACATGGACGAAGACATGGTACCCGAAGCTCTTCCGGAAGAGATCAAATCCACGGGCAAAGCAGCACCTAAAAAGTAGGAGTGGCAAGCCATGCCTAAAAAGCAAAAAGAGCAGGCCGTGCCATCTTCAAGCAAAGACGGTGATGAGTTTGCTAAACCTGCAACAACCAAAGGGAGTAGGATGCCGTCAGAAGGACCGAACGCACCCATATTCCGGTATATCCCGATGTCAAGAAGAAAGAATGGTCAATCTCCATTCGAAACTAGAACAAGAAAAGCCGATACACAGTGGCACACGGATAATGTAAAGTTGCTCAAGACGAATGCAGTTTTGCCTCTGACACAGCTAGGGGGTGCTAAGGCCGCAAGACTACGACAAGGCTTCATAAAAGCTCTACCGAAGAAGGTGGAATCAAGCTTTCTTCCAACCAAGAGGACCGAGGAAGGTTTCGACCCAAACGCCTACAAACTCATGTAAAAGGCCGGGTACGACTTCGCTTCTTCTGAGGCGGCTGGAAAGAAGGTTTCAAACACTGTCAATGACAAAGAACGTAACCTCACCAAAACTCAAAAGAAGTTGAAGGAGCATGGTTACGGAGTTGACAACAACAAAGCCGGACTTGGCTTCACACCAAATGCACCCGTGAAGATTTCAAGCAAAGTGAAGAAAGCTAGCGCTCAACACATCAACGTGAGCATTGAACAAGACCAAAAAGAGCCTAAACCTGCCCCTCGGACGTCGGTCTTCGATAGGATGAGCCATTCAAGCTCCAGAATTTCAGTGCTTAATCGCATTGGTAGTCAAGACCGAACCTCTGTCTTCAAGAGGCTTAGCGCGCCAACATCCCAAAGCTCTGTTTTTGAAAGGTTGTTAAAGCCTAAGAAACAAAGCAACACAGCTGTCTCTCCTCTGTGACGATCAGCTTCGAAAAGATTTGAAGATAATGAGAAGCCTTTTGGAAAGAGGAAGACAACACCAAAGGAAGAAAAGTTTGATGGGTTAGCAGAAAAATGCGACGTTCGAAGCTTGATTCCTTCAAGGATGAAGCGCCAAGCAATCCTAGAGGTCGACACAAAAGGACCACTGAAGGTAAGGAGGCGCATCATCGTCCACACTGGCAAATCTTCATGCCAACAAGCCCGAGAAGACAGCACTGAAGAGGAGATCCAAGATGTTTTCCACATCACGGTTCAAGAAGGTAAAGAAGACGAAATCCCCGAGGAAGATGTCACTGCTGCACCACCACAGCTCGAAGATAGGGGGCAAGCCACGGTCGATGATCTCAAGGAACTCAACTTAGGTACAGGCAAGGAACCAAAGCCTATCTTCGTAAGTGCATTATTAAGTACAGATGAGATAGAGGAGTATTATCAGCTGTTGTTAGAGTACAAAGACGTCTTTGCCTGGACCTACAAAGAAATGCCCGGCCTGGACCCTATCATCGCTGTTCATCATCTTGCGGTCAGGCCTGGAACACGACCGATAAAGCAAACTCAAAGACGTTATCGATCTGAGCTTATCCCACAAATCGAGGTCGAGATCGACAAGCTAATCGAAGCAGGCTTTATTCGAGAAGTGCAATACCCCAAATGGATCTCCAACATCATCATTGTCCTTAAGAAATCAGGACAAATACGTGTTTGCGTAGACTTCCGGGACCTCAACGATGCTTGCCCAAAGGACGACTTCCCCTTGCCAATCATTGAAATCATGGTGGATGCAACCACTGGCCATAAGGCATTATCATTCATGGATGGCTCTTCTGGGTACAATCAAATTCGCATGGCCCTCGAAGACGAGGAACAAACAGCCTTTCGTACTTCAAAAGGTATCTACTGCTACAAGGTGATGCCCTTTGGTCTAAAGAACGCTGGAGCTACGTATCAACGCGCAATGCAGAAAATCTTCAATGACATGCTACACAAAAACGTAGAATGTTACGTAGATGATGTGGTGGTTAAGACGAAGAAAAGATCAGACCACTTGAAGGATCTGCGAATAGTGTTCGAAAGGTTGCGAAAATACAACCTCAAGATGAACCCGTTAAAATGTGCGTTTGGCGTCACCTTTGGAAAATTCCTCGGCTTCATCGTCAAGCACCGTGGTATTGAAGTAGACCAATCAAAGATCAAGGCCATTCAAAGCATGCCCGAGCCAAGAAACCTGCACGAGCTGAAAAGTCTACAAGGATGGCTAGCCTTCATCAGACGCTTCATCTCCAACCTCGCAGGGCGTTGTCAACCGTTTAGTTGCCTTATGAAGAAAGATGTTCCATTCGTATGGGACAAAGCATGCCATAATGCTTTTGAAAGCATAAAGAAATATTTGTCAAGTCCACCTGTCCTGGGGGCACCTGTGCCCGGGAAACCACTCATATTGTATATTGCTGCTCAGGAAAGTTCAATCGGAGTACTCTTGGCGCAAAAGAATGAATCCCAAAAAGAAGGAGCACTTTACTACCTCAGTCGAACTCTCACTGACGCTGAGTTGAACTATTCCCCAATAGAAAAGATGTGCCTCGCTTTGGTGTTTGCCATTCAGAAACTCAGACATTACATGCATGCTTACACCATCCACTTGGTTGCTAAAGCCGACCCTGTCAAATACGTTATGACTAAGCCAGTCTTGACAGGGCGACTCGCTAAATGGGCTTTGCTTCTTAATCAATATGAGATCATCTACGTCCCAGCTAAAGCCGTCAAGGGACAAGCGCTAGCAGACTTCCTTGCCGATCATCCAATCCCGGCTGATTGGAAAATCTCAGACGACTTGCCTGACGAGGAGGTGTTCTACATCGACATCTTCCCAACATGGACGATGTTCTTCGACGGATCCGCACGAGCAGACGGAGCGGGGGCAGGAGTAGTATTCATGTCGCCACAAAGGCAAATACTACCTTACTCCTTCCAACTGAATGAGCTATGCTCCAACAATGTTGCTGAGTACCAAGCATTGATCATCGGGCTCCAAATGGCGATCAACATGGAAATCACAGCTCTTGAGGTATATGGCGATTCCAAGCTCATAATCAATCAACTCTTAACTGAATATGAGGTGAGGAAAGATGATCTCGTCCCATACTTCCAGCTAGCGACCCAACTGCTACAAAAGTTCGAAGCTGTGACACTGGAACATGTGCCAAGAAAGGAAAATCAAATGGCAGACGCTCTCGCCAATCTAGCCTCGAGTATGACACTAGGAAAAGATGAAGTTGCAGACGTGCCAGTTTGCCAAAGATGGGTGATTCCGCTCGTTAATGAAATGTCACTAGATGATACAAATGTCATCTCAGTACTTCCAGTCGATGCTGAAGAGTGGAGACAACCGCTGATCGACTACTTAGAGCACGGAAAGCTTCCAGATGATCTCAGACACCGTTCTGAAATACGACGACGAGCACCTCGCTTCCTTTACTACAAAGGAACACTCTATCGACGCTCTTTTGAAGGAGTGCTCCTGAGATGCCTAGGTGAGGAAGAAGTTAATCTAGCCATGGAAGAAGCACATTCAGGTATGTGTGGGGCACATCAGTCTGGACCAAAGCTACATTTCCGGCTTAAAAGAATGGGTTACTACTGGCCGAGCATGGTGAAGGACTGCCTGGAACACGCCAAAAGGTGCTAAGCCTGCCAATTCCACGCCAACTTCATACATCAACCGCCTGAACCATTACACCCTACAGTTGCTTCATGGCCGTTCGACGCATGGGGATTGGACGTTGTAGGACCAATTACGCCAAAGTCATCTGCAGGGGAAGCTTACATCCTAGCTGCAACAGATTACTTCTCCAAGTGGGCTGAAGCCATCCCTTTAAGGGAAGTAAAAAAGGAAACTGTTGTTCGTTTCATCAAGGAGCATATCATCCACCGATATGGGGTGCCTCGCTACATTATCACTGACAACGGAAAGCAGTTCTCCAACCGACTCGTGGACGAGCTTTGCGACAAATACAAGTTCAAGCAGCACAAGTCTTCCATGTATCATGCTCCGGCCAACGGCCTCGCGGAAGCATTCAACAAGACGCTGTGCAACCTCCTGAAAAAGGTAATCGGCCGAACAAAGAGAGATTGGCATGAAAGAATAAGTGAAGCACTTTGGGCATATAGGACTACACATAGGACTCCTACCCAAGCTACACCTTATTCTCTCATATATGGCGTAGAAGCTGTTATACCGCTCGAAAGTCAAATTCCCTCACTAAGGATGGCTATACAAGAAGGCTTGACTGATGAAGAAAATGCAAAGTTGCGCCTTCAGGAGTTGGAAGCGCTGGATGAGAGAAGGCTCGAAGCTCAACAACACTTGGAATGCTACCAAGCACGGTTATCCAAGGCATTCAACAAGAAAGTCCGCCCAAGGTCTTTCCAAGCCGGAGATCTCGTGCTGGCATTACGTAGGCCTATCATTACAACTCATAAGACAAAAAGCAAGTTCACATCAAAGTGGGATGGACCCTACGTAATACAAGAGATCTACACCAATGGCGCCTACTTAATCATGGCAGAAGACGGGTTGAAGATCGGCCCCATCAACGGCAGATTTTTGAAGCGCTACTACCCCTAAAACAAACGCACCACGCTCCTGGCCCGCAAGAGCATAAACTGTGTACGGCAAAATCATCAAAAAAAAACCATCACTCATTTGAACTACGTCATGACTTGATCCCTCCTCAACCAAGGGTACGTAGGCAACTTGAAACTTCAAAACTTCAAGTACAGTCACATCATCAAAATAAAAAAAAATAAAAAAAAAGGGAAATAACACATCTTGGTGATGTATATGTTTTATCTGTATTTAGCACAATACACTGAATAAAATAAAGCATGTTCATTGATCTCCGAGAAATTACAAGTGTGTACAAAAAAAAAAAAAAAAAAAAAAAAAAAGATGAAGCTTTCACAAAGGATGTGTACGTGAAGCCCCACTACGTGGCAACACTCTCGGAGCAGGAGGCATCGGAGCAGAAGGCATCGGAGCAAGAGGCATCGGAGATAGAGCATTTGAGGCCTCAATACTTGGCGGAACGCTGGATGACCCAGGAAAAAGGTGCCTCTGGAAGAAAGACGCAAGCCTTTGACGGTCACTTTGCATTCGACCTTGAGATTCTTGCATCTCATCAAGCTTCCTCTTCATGCCCGATGAATAGTTATTTGCAAGCACATGCAAACTTCTATTCTCGTACTTAAGTTGTTTAATCTCCTGCTTAAGATCTTCCACCTCTGCCATCAATGATTCCACTTGACGAGACCGAGCAAGCAGGCGTTGGCCCATGTTGGACACAGAGCTCGCACACTGAACACTGAGAGCGAGGGACTCTTGAACGGCTAACTCATCGGACCGTCCTGAAAGCAGCCTACTATCTTTTGGTGTGAGGAGGTTCCTAACTACTATTGTAGCTGTTGTTACATTCTGCATCACTGAGTCTTCACCTGTAAGAGGACCGTTAGAAGATAAGAAAGACGCGCACCATACATTACCTTGACGCGGCGCAACCGGATCACTGCTGAGACTCAATTCTAAGCTAAGGTTCGATGGGTTAGCCATTTTTCAAAGGTGTTAAAAGAGATGGGTGGATGGAGTTAAAACTCAAAAGGCCGGAGATGATTTTCAGGAATGAGCAACCTTCAAAGTGTGCATGTTAGAGGTGATCAATACCTCTATAAAAAGGAAGAGGCGCTTGCTCAGAAATCGAAGAGGCGCTTGCTCAGAAATCAAAGAGGCGTTGGTTCAGAAATCGAAGGGCCGCTTATTCAAAAGTGAAGAGACATCGCTCTGCAAATCTCAAAAGCTGAATTTTCCGGCGTAAGTTGGCGACGCTTTCTCGGCTTTTCAGAGCACGGGTGCCACTTTGTCAAAAGATCACGCGGAGGTCATCATCGCAGCTACACATCTTTAGCCGACAAGCGCGAAGTTCAGTGGCGCTTTCTCTGCTTTTCAGAAAACGCGTGCAGCTTTGTCAAAAGAGGCGCTCGTTCAGAAATCGAAGAGGCGTCGTTCAGAAATCAAAGAGGCGTATTCAAAGATCGAAGAGTCGTCACTATTTCAAAAAGCCAGATTTGCGGGATCAAAAACGTTTGTCGACAAGGGTAAAAGAACAGTACCACCACTTGCTATTGGGAAATCCCTATATATGTCGACCTTCATCTTTTATGGCAAGGCAGACCTGCAAACAAAAAAAAAAAAAAAAAAAAAATGCCCAACTCTTCCTCACCTCCGAGAGTACACTCCCAGCAAAGCATCTCAAAATGCTCAGTTTTCTTCCTCTCCGGGAATGCCCTTGCAAACAAATGACACCAAGGAAAAAGTATCTCATATCATCAAGGGCGAAAGCAAAGGTATCTCATATCATTCTTTTCCCTTATCTTTTCCTTTGCCCTTGTTCTCACCTGCCAAGACAAGGACAGAGAAAGCAATATGTCGGAACCTCCACTCAAACTTGCGCTGCCACCAAGAAGTGATGGTCCATTCAAATGCAAGGTTTGCATTCAACTCCTACATCAGGAACAAATACTACAAGAGAAGATACTAAACCTGCATAAGGAAATACCACTTCTGCAAAGGGGAGCAAGTAAGGCAAGTGAAAATGATACATTGAAGCATGTGGAGACAAGCTACAACTGCATATGCTGAGCTATCCTTTAACCCTCTTCAATACGAATTGGAGAGATTGAACAAAGAAACAGAAAAAAAGAGTAAGCTCAGACCTTCAGAGGAGACCAAAAGAATCCTGCTGCCCAGTTCAAGAGTAGCACAAAGGAAAATCAACGAGTAGAAGAGACCAAAAGAATCCTGCGACCAGTTCAAGAGTAAGCCTGCGGAAAATCAACGATTGGAGGAAACCAGAAAATCTTCCAATCGTTCTTCAAGATCAAGCCCAAAAGCCCTTGAAGATCCTCTCATCCATCAACCTTCAAGATCAAGCCTCAATGGCCCTTGAAGAAATTTCCAGCCCAATTCAAGATCAAGCCTCGACGGCCCTTGGGTTGACATCTACATTAAGGGACTTCAAAACGCATCTTCTACACGTGTCAAGCACATGTCTACGACGCGCCTTAAAGTGGGGGCATTTGTAGACATCGAAATTTCAGTAAAAAAAAAAACAAATGTTCACCAATGCATTAAAGTTTTGACGTGTCAAGGCATACATGGCATACGCCACGTGTTGTACAAATTGTACACATGGCGTGTGACTCAACAAAATAGGAAGAAATACCCTTGAAGGATTAAACAAGTTTTTCTTCTCATTTTGGGCAATGACAAGGCAAGTACATTTCAATCCATTGAGGATCAAAACAAGTTTTTCTTCTCATGTTGGGCAATGACAAGGCAAGCAGACTTCAATCCATTACGGATCAAAGCAAGTTTTTCTCATTTGAGGCAATGACAAAGCAAACACATTTCAAGTTTAAAATGGTGTTAAGTGGGAAATTAGGCCATAAGTTACACCACTTCAAGTTTAAAATGGTATTAAGTGGGAAATTAGGCCATAAGTTACACCACTTCAATTTCAATATTGCATTAAGTGGGAAAATTAGGCAATGGTGCTTGGAAAGGAAAAAAATATTTTGTGGTGGTGATTCATTCTCAAAGCCTATAAATAGGCTTCTCCATCAAGGTATCAAGCATCAACCAATTCACAAATACATTTCTCCACACATCAAAACCTTGAAGCCTTAGAGTTCTAAAGCTCTCAAGAAAATCCCAAAGGATCAAGAAAGCACTCTTCGTTCTTCGTCAAATCCTCCTTCAAGATCAAGCCCCAACGGCCCTTGAAGAACTTCCACCAACTCAAGATCAAGCCCCAACGGCCCTTGAAGAAAGTGTTCATCCGTTCATCCTAAGCTCAAGCCCCAACGGCCCTTTGGATCAACAACCTCAACAAATCCACACATCCAATCGTTCTTCAAGATTAAGCCCAAAAGCCCTTGAAGATCCGCTCATCCATCAACCTTCAAGATCAAGCCCAAAAGCCCTTGAAGAAATCCACACAACCATTATTCAAGATCAAGCCCGGACGGCCCTTGAAGAAAGTGTTCATCCGTTCATCAACTGTTCATCCTTAGATCAAGCCCCGACGGCCCTTTGGATCAACAACTCATCCACAAACCTACACCCTACGAAGATAGAATCAGAGGACCAAATTTGAGAGAGATCGTAACCCCAAAATCATTAAACACAAAATATTATTTTGTACACGTTATTCTTGTTTCTTGTTTCAAGGAATTTTTGTACACGTTATTCTTATTTTGTATGTTACCCATTTCTTGGTGATTATGTTTCTAACAAATTACAACCCCACTCTCTTGAGTGTGTCTTTGTAGGTTACAGCGATCATCATAAAGGCTACCGTTGTCTACATCCTCCTACGGGTCGACTTTACACTTCTCGTCATGTGAATTTTCATGAAGCCAAATTTTATTTTGGTGCTACTGACCGTTCCACACCTGTCGTGAGCACCGACTTTGTCTTTCTACCTTTTGAGTTTTGCTTGGACAAAAATTCTTTTCCAAGGCCCACCACTACAACACAAGACTCAAGTCCCATTTTTGTCTTGACTCCAATTCATCAATTAGACCAAACTCCCAACCCCATTAACCAGACTCCTCAACTCGTGCCTAGCACCCAATCTCTCCCCTCTGCAACTTCTTTAGAACCCATCTTGCATCTACCGCCTTTTAGCACCCCTATTCCTGATACATCATCGGTCCCACCAATCTCCAGTCGTCCATCTTCTATTCAAACTTGTTCTAAATCAGGAATCTTCAAACCAAATCTTAAATATGCCATTTTCTCCACCTGTTACCCTCTTTCTCACGCCCTAACCACACTACTTGCCTCTGATGTTGAACCCACATGCTACACTCAAGCTGCTTGATCTCTAGCATGGAAGCATGCCATGCATGATGAATTCAATGCTCTTCTTAAACAAGGTACCTAGTCCTTGGTTCCTCCATTCTCCACACATAACCTAATTGGCTGTAAATGGGTTTTCAAAGTCAAACAGTGATCCGATTGCATTGTTGAGCGTCAAAAAGCACGTCTTGTGGCCAAGGGATTTCACCAATAATACAGGATCAATTATTTTAATACATTCAGCCCAATTGTTAAACCAACTACGATTTGAATCGTGCTTAGTCTTGCAGTTAGTTCTGGATGGTCTATTCAATAACTCGATGTCAAAAATGCTTTTCTCCATGGCGCCTTATCTGAGGAAGTTTATATGAAACAACCTCCTGGGTTTGTTGATCCCAGTAGACCAAATCATGTCTGCAAACTTCACAAGGCTATATATGGTCTTAAACAAGCACCTCGTGCTTGGTTTCAATGTTTTAGTTCATTCTTGATTCGTGTTGGTTTTACTCAAAGCTGCTCTGATGATTCCATGTTTGTATATCAGGATCAGTTTCATAAGATGATTTTGCTTCTCTATGTTGACGACATCGTGCTCAAAGGTAGCAGTTCAATCCTATTTACAAGCTTTTATCAATACCTTGGGCACTGAATTTGACATCAAGGACCTTGGCCGACTTCATTACTTTCTTGGTATTGAGGCCACATCTGAGAAAGGTTTTGTTCATCTTAATCAGGCTAAATATGCTCTTGATGTCCTTCAACACAGTAACATGTTGGCATATAAACCGGTTTCTACACCCGTGTCGTCTAAGGGTAGTCTCTCCCACACTCATTGTACTCCCCTGTCATACCCCACCCCATATCAACAGATTGTCGGTGCTCTCCAATTTCTCACCATGACTCGTCCCGACATTTTGTATGTTGTACAACATGTTTCTCAGTTCATTGGATCTCCTACTGATGTTCACTATGAAGCAGTCAAACACATCCTACGTTATCTCAAAGATACACTTGGACATGGCCTCCCTATTCGCTGTTCTACGGATTCCTCATTTGTTGTTGCCTATTCGGATGCAGATTGGGCAGGTTGTCCTAATACCTGCCGGTCCACTACTGGGTATTGTGTCTTTTTCGAACCTAATTTAATTTCTTGGAGTGCAAAGAAGCAACGTATTGTTTCACGTTTGAGTGCCAAAGCTGAGTACCGAGCCTTAGCATATGCATGTGCAGATACTATATGGATTCAAGGTCTTCTCCATGAACTTCGACATTCTCTCACACATCCAATTATTCTTAATTGTGACAATTTAGCTGCCACGTATCTCGCTGCCAACCTCGTTTTTCATGCTAGCACCAAACACATTGCTATTGATTATCATTTTGTCCAAGAACGTGTCACTTCGGGTAGTGACCGAGTTCGCTTCATCCCTTCTACTCATCAACTAGCAGATGTTTTTACCAAGGGATTGTTTGTTGATCGTTTTGGGCGTCTTATTTCCAAACTTGTCTCTTCGCCAGTGTCAAGTTTGTGGGGGGATGTTAGGGAGTTACAGTAGTTAATGATACTAATTATAGAATATTGACCAATTGTCCGTTATGTTGTAACTCCATATTTATATCTATATTTATGGTCTTTAAGATGTAACCGTAGAGTATTACTTACTCACTTGAATAAATATATGCTGTATATTGATGGTGTTATAATCAAGGAAAATCAGTTTCTACAAACTAAATAACAACCAAATTACTTAATTTAGAATACTGGATCACACCATTAGACAAACTTCAAATCTGTCAAATTTTTCATCTGAGTTGCTATTTCCTTAACATGGTGCAAATGTGTCAAAGATTATAGTCATCTCACAAGTCTAGCATAGGACAATTGAACAAAACGCAAAATAAGAAAGAATGGAAAAAAGCACTATAATTTTCAATTCAAAATTCAGTCAATTGGCACAATTTCTGTCAAGCAGCCTGCGTCGTTCATATCCAGCAACCTGCTGTATATTCATATGGATCCACTTTTTAAGAAGGATCATAGAAATCTGAAAAGATGTATGTAACATCAAATATCAATACGGTCCAATGAAATGAACCATCCATTTGTTAAATGTCTATTCAAAGATCCAAATAATACAAAGTCATTTAATTATCAACAAATAGATAGAAGAACACAATCTTTCCAAATGTTTTTGAGGTTTGGAAACCAAACCGGACTGAACCGAACCAAAAAAAAATCATATATAAATACTAAAAAATACATGTTGTCGTCAGGGTTTGAACCCTTTCCCTGCGGGTTGGGGTTGGTTGTTGCAAGCCATCTTGATTGTAGGCTTTGTGTTGTTATAATTGTACCAGTAATTTATTTATAGGTTTCTTATGTTTAATGCTTTATAAAATTTCTTAACTTTACAAACCCTAGCCATCTCACTCCCATTTCATTTCAGATCTCAAACACCTCTCTGTTCCGTCTGCTGCTTCCTTTTTTCCTTTGCTTCCTCTCTCTCTCTCTCTCTCTCTCTCTCTCTCTCTCTCTCTCTCCCTCTCCTTCCTTTCTTTCTCCAAATCACTCTCTCTCCAGTCTTCTCCTGTCCTCTTCGCGGATTCCTTCTTCCAAACCATGATTTTCCCTTGCCCTTTTCGAGATCCGACAAAAAGAGGAATTGAAAGAGCTTGCGACGATCATGGCGATATCGCTGCAACAAAAGTTGTGGTTTTATTTATTTGTCAGTTCATAGGTTTTTAATTGTATGGTTACCCATTTGAAATTTATGTAATTTAAAGTGAAAAAGTTTGTATTTTTCTTTGAATATGTTTTGGAATTTACTAGATCTATTGTGGACTTGACTATGAATTTGAATGTGGGCACTGGGCATGCGCTATTGAAGTCCGATTATAGTATTTAGAAGAACCCAATTGATTTTTTTTTTTTATTTGCATCGATCAGTTAATTTGTTGAGTTATTTCATGATTTTGTAAATTTTAAAGTTTTTAAATTTTGAATCCTGGCGATGTACATTTCCTTGAAGAATATATGTTTATGTATTTGCTTAACTTTTGAAAATTTGAATTCGTTCTGCTTGATCACAAGTAGTTGAATTACTTGAATATATTCAGGATTTTGAGGCTCTCAATTCTCTGATATACGAGAACTAGGAGGTTGATAGGTAGGTTCCTTCCATTTACATCATTTAAAAATAAAAATAAAAAACCAAAAAAAACCAAAACCGAACCGGAAAAAACCGAAACCGAAACCGAAAAAAACCGAACCAAAAAAAAACCGAAAAAAAAAAAGAACCGAACCGAACAAAACCGAAATTTCAGTTTGGTTTTGGTTTTGGCAAAAAACCGAACCGTTTTGAATCGAACCCAGCCGTACAAGGGAGAGGAGAGTTTCATTTATTGTTAATCGTTTTTTTGGGGTATTTATTATTTGTCGTTTATGTAGGGTATTTATGACAACTGTCGCAAACTTCAACATATTACAGCAGAGGGAATTTAAAACATGGGGTGAAATTTGAAGAGCAAAGTGAGTCCAAATTCATTCATGGGCCAAAGTGGTACATGAACTATAATTCATGGGGTTACATACACAAATTCATTCATTGGGAAAAGTAAGTCCAACTCAGACAATGAGTTGGGCGTTTAAGATTCATTTGGTGACACCGTGACACACATAAATTTACCTATAATTGAATACTTACATGCTTCATTATATCCTCATGCAATATTTGGACCTTCTTTTGAAGCTCAACCTGTCAAAAGTTACACAAGCTCATTAACAAGGTTACATATTGTTTGGGCCGAGATTGGAGTTGTTCTCGGCTTAGTAATCTTTTATCATGGACCGTGCAGTTATTGTGGTTCATCTAGCCAGGGTCGGCCGAGTCCTATTGCAAGACGGATTGGTTTAGGTGAAGATGGAGTAGTTGAGACCTAGTGCAATAAGGAGTCTTAATAGGCTAAGGATCCTGAGACTCGGGAGATGAATTTTAAAGGAGGTTGGTTCAGAGTCCTAATGGAATTAAGATTGGCTGAGACCTAATTAGGTTGTGTTGAGGAGTTCTAATCTGAGTATAGTTCTAGCTCGGTCATGAGGGGGTTTGTTGCTATAAATACGAGACTTTGTGCATCGAAAAAGTCCCCTCTAACTCAACACACAAATTGCCGTACGCAAAACTTCTCAACAAACATGAGATTTTATCCTTTTCCCCTTTCTCCCTGCCGACACATCTTAAGTTTGGATAGACAGCACTGTGAGGCAACTGGCGACACCTTTAGTTTGGATAGACAGCACTAGAACCATAGAATCAGCCAACCAAGGAGCTCATTCAGTTTGGATAGACAGCACCGCTTCGAGGCTGATTGGTTATTTATCCAAGTCTCGGTCAAGAAGGATTTCTGAATCCTTGTTGACAGAGGTCATCTCATCAGCCTTCTCGGAAAAGTGAGGCGTTACCAGGTTACTACATTTGGCACATCGAAAGTCGAATTTGGTATTGAACTTCGCAGAACTAGTAGCCTTGTCTTCAGGCTCTAGAACCCGGAGGTCGAGACGCGTTCCTTTCTCGGCCGCAGTTGCAAGATCAAGAAGTCAACAACGTGCTCAACACCATATCAACATATTTTACTCTCTGGCTGAACTTGACTGACGAGTGGGCACGCCCGCACAAGTGCAACACACCGAGAAAAGGAAATTAGTCTCAGCGGTCAACCTTATGCAGAAATCCCCACCAAAACCACAAAAGGAATTTTTGTTGAAGGAATAGTCGAGGATTGTGACGAGGATGGTGATGAGGCCTCTGATCCACCAACCAGGTCGTTTTTTCGACGACGATTTGAGGAGCAATCTCAGCAATTCGAACAAATGTTTAGCTGAGAGATAAAAAGCATACTAGAAGAGACACGCGATAATGGTCTTATACATGCCAGGTTGCTTGAACTACTGGTTAATAAAGCCCACGAAGGTGGACCCGTCAGCCATTCCCGACAACCCCCAGCTAAGAATAATCCATTTCCAGTAATACAGGCCGAGATAGGATCTGCTCAGCTCAAGATGATTGACTTAGAGAAAAAAGAGGATTAACCAGCACATTAGACGAATTCAATCAAAGAGTAGAAACATATGTTGATATGGTTAAGGTTCAGAGAATGATTGATTAGGCCCTAAAAAAGGGGCCGAAATTTCCAAAATTCATTCACCCTATCTAGCCTTCGTACACCAAGGGATTCAAGATCCCAGACTTCAGCCTTTTTGCTGGAGAGTCGTCCCTATCATCATTAGAACATATGGCTCGTTTCACTGCTCAATGCGGGGACGTTAACAGTGATTTCCAAAGCTGCTATTGTTTAACTTTTCATTAACGGGCTTAGCATTCACATGGTATATCAACCTCCCACCTAACTCCATCCAAAGTTGGGAGGAATTAATCGAGAAGTTTCATGAACAATTCTATCGATCGGGGATGGACGTGTCTGTACCTTCTTTAGCTAGGATAGGTCAAGCCTCTGACGAGTCATTGATGGAATACTTTATGAGGTTTGCTTAAGTTGGCTAGAAACTGGTGCCGCGTACCTCTCCCTGAAATTAAGTTCGTTAGACTTGCTCTGAACGACCTGGATATAGAGTACAAAAAGAAATTCTTAGGTGCAAACTTCCGAGATATGTAGGAACTGGCTCAACATGTCGAGCAATATGATCATTTGCTCCGAGAAGAGAAGATCTCGAAATCCCCATCCCGAGGAACGATCTACAAGAACCCTACGGTCCGTTATGCATCGGCCAACGGAGAAGAATCCCAATTCCCCAGCATAGATGTAGCTGAGATAGTGATTGATAAACCATATGTATGCAAAGCGCTAGCTCATGCTAGCTCTAAGGATGTAAAAACCCTCTCGGCCCTTGTAGAAACTGTTGTTAAAACAAAGGCCTACACCTTTGACATTACCAAGGCCAATGCCATCTTTGACCAGTTACTACTCACCAAAATCATCAAGCTTCAGCCAGGGCATAATGTTCCTAAGGCTAAAAACTTAAAAGGGAAAACTTATTGCAAATATCATAACTTAAACAAACATACGACAAATAACTGTGTCATATTTCGTGATGCCATTCAAAGCTGGATTGATAATGGCAAGCTAAAATTCCTTGAAAAACAAATGGTAGTTGACGCTGATCCTTTCCTTTCGGCGACGATAAGCATGGTAGATGCTCATCTGCCAAGAGAAAAAAAAAGGTCAAATTCGTTCCGATGCAATTCATCCCAAAGCAAAACTCTCAGCCACAACTGAAGATTGATTTATTTTTAAATGAGCTGCCCAAAGACTTTTCAGGACTGGTTATTGTTGAGTCCATTCAGACTCCAGTGCCCAGGAAGTTGACGGGCCGATGATTTTGTGTAGTCCATGCAAAGTAAACATTATCTTAACTGAGCCGAAGGAAAAGCCACTTCGGGCTACAACACCACAACAGCCATCCTTGGCCCTAACAACACCTTAAAAGATGCTCCACACAGGCCAACGCTAGAAAGTTTTCAATAGGCTCAGCCTTCAAACACGGAATGATAGGCCGTCTTCAACCTGACGACAACTCGATTTTGACGCGCCATTTTATAATGAGGATTATTATATGCACAACTCTAGCAACTCAAGTTCATCTACAACCAAGAGAACTTTCAAGCCACCCGAGCCACGTGACCAACGTTGGTATAGCTATAATTCTCCTACTGGTATATATACCTGATAGGAGCATATTTTGCTACTTAGTTATGTTGTTTCCTTGCATTTAGTGAGTTAATTACTATTTATTTTAGTCTTTTAAGCTATTTTCGTATGTTTTTAGGTTCTAATGGCAAAAGGAGCAAGAAAGGGCATTTTGAAGCTAAAAGGAGCAGTTTTGAGCATGGATTGGATAGCTTAACCATGGAGCAAAGTGGATGGACGAAATTGAAGTCAAGAGAGGCTAGGAAAGGCTACAAATCTAGAGAAAGAATTCCAAATGCAAAGAAGATAAGGAAAGAGCAAGAAATATGGAACCTTATCCAACCTTATCTTATCCTATCCTAACCAACCTTATCCTTTCCTAACTCTAACATTATCCTATCTTATCCTATCCAAATCAGGTTATGCCCTAAATCTAGCTAATTAGAAGGGATTAGATGTATATTTAAACACTTAAAACAGATTCTAGAACCTCATTCCTTTGTATGCCGCATAAACACCATTCCATGTAGGTTTAGGAGTTGCAATCCTTCCTCTACACCTATATCATATGTCTTTATCCCTTTAGGACCAAAAATCTATTCTAAAACATTCTTTCTAGAAACCTTATCTTATCCCTACAAATGTGCCACACCTACCCTTCTAGAAGACCCTTAAACCTAGCCATGCATTACCTATCCTATTCCCCTTTGGTTTCTGTTTAGACTTAACCCCTTTTCTATGGGATTGTGCAATCTGTTTCCTTCACTAATTGTGCATAATTAGCCTATAACTACCACCCTCCACCACAAATTCACACCACACCATCCACCATACCTCAAGAGCCTAAATTCACACAAATCCCCATTGTTGGCAGCAAGGAAGGAAGGAGGAGCCACCTGGAGTGTTTCTAGGTGTATTCTATCTTTGTTTTTAATGTTTAAGTTTAGTTATCTTTGTTTTGCGAATATGTGGAACTAATTTCTTTTTAGTTAGAGGTGAATTCGAAGCCATGATTATATGTTTTATATGAATTGATTACGTCCGGTTATTATTTCTTAATGCATGAATGTGATTTGCTTATCTAAGTTATTAAAACTGGTTTATGTATGTGGGTTGGCGGTTGACACTTAATTTGCATGCATGAATTTGATGCTAGAATATAAGGGGGTTTCACGTAATAGTTATTCACTTATATTTTTACAAGTAGTGGAGGTTGCTAGTCATAATCGCGTTAAGTAAATCCTTGGTATGAGTCTCATGCGTTTCATAGTGATGAATGCTTTGTCAATGCTTATGGTTTTCACAAAACTTAATGACTTTTGATATGTATCTTTGTTATGCATATCAAAACTTAATTCGCGAAATGGTCACGAATTGGGAAGGACTATTCGTTATCCATAAAGTTCTCGGCAATGGGGCATACCACCTCAAGGATCGAGCTGGTTTAATTCATAAGTTACCAGTTAATGGGAAATTCTTAAAGAAATACTATCCAATCACTTGGGAGATGCAAGAATAAAAGGTTCATTTCATTAATTTTGTAGAGAACATACAAGCGAGGTAACAAAAGTGGACGAAGTCTTAAGCGGTCGAGGTTGTTGTAACCTCGACTTGTCTAATTCTTTTGTCAATCTTAAGTTGTTGTAGCTGCTTTGCCCTCGCCGCGTACTCTGCCAACTGAGCTTTCCTTGACTCAAAATCCTTTTCAAGCTTGGAAGCAATGGCTGACCTTTAGCGTTGAAGTTCAGTAATTTGAGGGTCAAGGTTGGCTAGTCATTCTTTCTTCGCTTTTATGGATTCAAGTTTTGGTCAGATGGCTTCTTGAGCAGTCGTTGTAGCCTTGAGGTCATCCTCTGCTCGTAAAGCCCGCTAAAAAATAATGAAATATTCTCGAGTTCACTCTAGGATGTTGGATAAATGAATAACATTTTCGTTGCTTAGTAGACCCCCGATTGCAAGGTTGTTCAAGCACTCTTCTATAAAATTGAGGCCTTTACGATGAAGAACTTGTGAGGCTGAGAGGGATAGAAGTTCTTGCAACTTGGCGAAGGCATCAGATTCGGCCACAGTTGCGGAAGGCTTGACAGTGGTGGCAGAAGGCCCGGCTACTCCGGAAGTACTGGAGAGTAAGGCATCAAACTCGGCCTCCCATGAAGGCTGCACAAGAAGCAAATTGTTAGGAAAGTTCTAAGTTACAAGGCAGCAGAAAAGGGGATGTGTTAAACCTACCAAGAAGAGAGTTCGGCCATGTCTGCTGGTTCATTGCTCGAACCCAGAGAGCTTAATGGCCAAGCTTAGTGCTTAAGGCAACCTTTTATTTCATACGGCTAATGGAGGTTATCTATGTTTGATGGCCATTAGGGCGGCCAGGAAATATAAATAACGCATTTCGGCGCATAAAATTTTCGATGAAATGAGTGGTTGGGCACCTGGCATTTGATATTTTTCTTGGTTTAGAACTCTAAGGCAAGAATTGATGAAAATAATAAATTTCTTACAAAGGTCGAAGTAGCTTCTTAAGGAGGAATGCCGAGATCTTAGTCATGTGGATGAACCGGAGTCTCTACCGTTGCCTCGACCATTGGTTGAGGATTGGTGAATGGAAGTTTAGTTGGTCGAGGGCGACTCGTCAACGAGATTCCCTCTCTCTCGGTGTCCTAAACAAAAGTTTTTCATTATTTGGAAATCCAGTTAAAAGATAAGAAAATTATCAGCAAGAATGATCGTACTTCTTCTTCCAGAATAATCATCGATTTCTTTTTTGGATTTGGAGGAGGGTTTCTCTCAGCCATAGTGGCCACCTTCTCCAAGACAGCAGCTACTAGGTCGGCTTGAGGAGCTGCAGGTCCCTCGACCAACGGAGCAACAACCATTTCGACCATGATTTGAAGGATGGGATGAACTTCAGGTTCTTGATTTGTTGGAAGGTTTTGCTGCACTCCCATCGAGACCTGGACGGTAAGGGTGGGGGAAGAAACACTAGGAGCAGATGTTCCTATGGTTTGGCTAGAGATGACTTGAATCTTCCATTCCCTTTTCTTTGCCAATTTCTCAACACCCTTTTTGAGCCGGGGAGCATCACCAGCTGTCTCGACCTTTAAGTAGGGCCGTTTACTTGGCAGGTTTGGCTTAGTAGCTGTTGTCTTCTTCAAAGAAGGGGCAAGTTTTTTCTTAGCCGTGGCCATTGCCACCACATCAGTCCATTTTAGTGCACGGCTACCTGAAAAACTGAGGTCAAGTCAGAATAAAGTATTAAGTGAACGATTAAAGGAAAATAGTAGACATGGATGTATACCTTGGCCGAGGTACTGAAGAAATCCTTCGTGTTAGCATCCCACCATTCGGCTAAGATGTTGGCATATTGGTTTTCTAGAGTGTTTGGTCGAAGGCGGAATTTGGTGCACCACCCCTTGAACTCATGCTCGGCCATCTTACATTCTCTCTCCGAAGAGCCAGAGAGACGTTCTATGCTTAAAAGTGAGCGAGGAATAATTAGCGACATAGGGCACCTTTGGAGATAGCCTAATTGTCAGGCTAGGAAGTTTGGGATGGTAAACTTCCTAGCTTCCTCGTTAAGCTTCACAACCATAGGGTAGGTCACGAGTAATGATGAATGATCCCCAGGATTGTTGAAGATCAGCTTCCTCGGCCTCTTCCCACGCCGACTGGGGAAGAACAATAGAAAAAGGGTATGTCTGATGACTAGACTAGGAATTTGTCGTCTAACATGTCCTCTAGGCTAAAGAAATATTTGAAGGTTTCTTCGGCTGAGTGCGGAGGAATGAGGTGTGAGGCCAACTCAAGAACCATTGCTTCGGAAGAATTGAAGCTTGGGACTTTTGGCCATAGTGTTAAGAAATACACCTGCAGCCAAAGTTAGAAGACCTAGAGCGGTCCATTTTGGTGGGGGTCAATTTTCCCCAGGGAAGCATCAGCTAGGCACCGGTTGAGATTAGTGAGAATGGCCGGGCTAATGGCTAAACCACGACCACTTCCCAGGGCCTCGGCGACTAGCATGTTCTCGACCAAACACTTATTTGACCTGGCACAAAAAATTTATTTGTTTTATGAGTAGAATAAGAAGGCCTCATGTTCTATTTTCTTAAGATCTTCGCCTTCTGAATCGGCGAAGTGGGTGATCAGGGTGTTGCAGTGGAAAAAAATCTTCTGCAGTTTCCGCACATCTTCTTTGGACGACATTTGGTCTTTTTTCGTCAAGGCCTCGACGGCTCGTTCCTCGAAGACATTTTTTAGGTCCAAGTTGAATTTAGACCTGGAGAGAGCGGTATCGATTGGAAGGCCGATGGGGGAAGTACCGAGTATGGCTACGATATTCAGCACCATTGGGCAAATGGGGCCGAGAGGAAGGACTATCGTGTTGGTGGCCAAGCACTAGAAGCTTATGGTGGCTATCATAAGTTCTCAGTCCAAGTTCATCTCGATGGTCGAGAGCTTGATGGCATTGAAAATGCCCAGAGACTTCCACTTGTCGCCAAAGTATAGCTCCATTCGAGTGACCCAGGTGGCCCAGGATGCAGTGGTTGGGGGCTAGGCACCTTGGGGTTTGGCCAATTCCCATTTCAGTCCCTTGGCACAAAGGTTTCAAGCAGTGAGCTTGCAACATCTCAGTGATGGCTTCTGGGACATCATCCTTGAAAAGTGGGCCGAGAGTTTGGTGGGAATCATTTGAATCACCCTCAAATTAGATGATTTTGGTAGCGTTCTGGTCGGTAATGTTTCGGCATTTGTTGCATTCTTCGGTGAGTTTATTGATGAAGGTACTGGACGCCATTGATGAATATGGTTTTTCTGGATTTCAAGGTACGGTTTCTTTTCTAGGTTTTGAGGGTAGATGGCAAGAGATTCGAGAGTTTTGAAAGCGTAAAGTTTGAATGAAGGAAAGTTGAGTATTTATAGGTGTTTTGGGAGGAAGATCAGTAGTTTGGTTTTAAAAAATGGGGTGTAAATTCGACCGGAGGATTTTGTAATCATGAAGGATATTCAAAGAATCTAGGTGAAAGGACCGAAGAACTCATGGATTGAGGATGCACACTTGCATATGACGGCGAATTTAATGGCGAAGAGACATTTCGATGGTTGCACGTTTCGAATGTCATTATTAAAGGCAGACGAGTAAGCTGAGGAATTGCCACATGGCAGATCATCTGACAAAATTAAGATTGTGCAATTGTGCCTTATAAATGCACCTGAGTTGATGGTATATTCGAGATTTTTTGTTGTCTTTCAAAGATATACTAAGGGTTTGATTTTGTTTCTTCAAGGTCGAAACTCGGCCAAGGATTGTAGGCCGAGGACCTCAGAAGCAATGTTTAGGCCCAAAATATTATTTTGGGCTAGGATTGGAGTTGTTCTCGCCTTAGTAATCTTTTATCATGGGCCGTGCAGTTATCGTGGGCCATCTAGCTAGGGTTGGCTGAGTCCTATTGCAAGACATATTGGTTTAGGTGAAGATGGAGTAGTCGAGACCTAGTGCAATAAGGAGTCTTAATAGGCTAAGGATCCTGAGACTCAGGAGATGAATTTGGTTTGTTAAAGGAGGTTGGTTCAGAGTCTTAGTGGAATTAGGATTGGCCGAGACCTAGTTAGGTTAGGTTAAGGAGTTCTAATCCAAGTACAGTTTTAGCTCGATCATGAGGGGGTTTGTTGCTATAAATACAAGACTTCGTGAATCAGAAAAAGCCCCCTCCAACTCAACACACAAATTGCCCTGCGCAAAGCTTGTCAACAACCTTGAGATTTTATCCTTTTCCTCTTTCTTCCTGCCAACACATCTTCAGTTTGGACAGACAACACTGTGAAGGCAACCAGCAACACCTTCAGTTTGGATAGACAGCACTAGAGCCGTAGAATCAATTGACCCACGAGCACCTTCAGTTTGGATAGACAGCACTACTTCGAGGCTAATTGGTTATTTATCCAAGTCTCGATCGAGAAGCATTTCCGAATCCTTGGTGACAGAGGTCATCTCATCAGTCTTCTCAGCGAAGTGAGCTGTTACCAAGTTACTACATTTGGCACATCGAAAGCCGAATTTGAAATTGAACTTTGCAGAACTAGTAGCATTGTCTTCAGGCTCTAGAACCCAGATGCCGAGACGCGTTCCTTTCTCAGCCGCAATCGCAAGATCAAGAAGTCAACAGTTCGTCCAACATCACATCAACGTATTTTACTCCCAAGCTGAACTTGGTCGACGAGTTGGCACACCCCGCACATAACCGAATGACGTAGTTAGCTCATTACTCAGTCAACGCACCACGTAGGCTTGGTAGTTTTTAGGATCAACACATATATAGTGAACCATAAAGAAAAGATGGGAAAAAACTAGAGACCGAATGTTTTTCAGAAAAAAAAAATATATATATCTGATTAATCAATATCACAGGTAAAGAGAAATTAATGTTTACCACCAAAGAAAGCCAAGATTACAATGCTTAGCAGCTGGCTGTGTTCATGGAGAAGAGAATCCACAAATTAGCAGTAACTAGAAATCGCAACCCGCGTGTTGCTGCAGGATTTAAATTGTTATGACATATTATGTTTAAAACATATAAAAGATGTCATTAAACCAAAGTAAATTTCCACTTAATTAAGTTCTAAACATTTTGGTTAAATCTTTAGTTAAAAAGAGCAGTCCAATTTGACAAAAAATATATAAAGGAAGAGAGAAAGACAGAACAAAGAGTTGTAGAAAGCTGTAAGATGATACTAAACCTGCAAGTTGAATCAGAAAAATGTTCAAACAAATCTAAAAGCCAGAATTATTCACAGGATCAGTAAATTAATAATAAAAAGGAAAACGCATATAAGCTCATAGGAAATTAAACGTGTGAATCAATATTGCTATAAAATTAGCTACAAAACTAGATAAATTCACACTCAATCAAATTAAATGGACAACACATAAGTTTACACACAAAACTTTCACTTCTTAAAGTTTACATAAAAAGACTCCATAACGTTTTGTCATTCATAGACAAAGATGTGGTCATCTAGAGAGTGATTACTCAATACTTACCCGTATTCTTCATCCAGTGTGGCCCTTCGTGCAACAAATTGTCCAAATTTCAACTTTTTGTCTTGATCTAAATCTTCATCTGATGGTTGCAGCCGGTGAAATTGCAGATCAGGATGCTTTGATAGTTCACAGTGAGGAATAGTCTGTGTTGGAGCTCTACTGACAGTTCTTCCATCTTCCTTGGATGAGAGGACTTCGAGTCTTTTTCCTGTTCATTTGGTAATGAAATAAGATAATGAAAGATATGCAGCGCTGCTAATATACTAAATTTCAACTAAATATAAGGAGAGGCCTTTACTTGAATAAGAGTATTGCATAAGAAACAAAACTAACACTGGCGAGATAAAAATAAAAAATAAAAAAACTAAAGAATTTCAATGTAGGACATCAGCACACAAAAAAAGAAAAACCTTCCTGCATTCAGTACAATAAGAATTTAAGAAAACAACTGAAAGCAAATGAACTAACCCAATATCAATGGAAATATAAATTGTAACTCACGTACCAAGTGGCATTGATCCTGAGAAACGTTTGATGACTTCTATATTTGACATAGGAAAATCTCAACAGCACAGGCTTGTTAATTGAAGTCGTCAACATCAGAACATTTCTTCCTCTGGAATTGACTTTCACAGAGAAAGAGATGCTTCTTAGAGAAATGTCTTATGTCACAAAGATAGTGAAAATGACACGCCCCGATCCCAATGTTCGGGGGATAGCGGGATGGTCATGTGCTGGCCGACACCCAAGGGTGATGCAAGCCATTTAATGAATGCATATGCTGAGAACATGTGAAACATGCATATAAATTTTGCTTTAGCTTCGCAAAGAAATATTCAAGTATAACCTTATCAAAATAATATAATAATATTCAGCCGTCAGTAAAATGATAGTGATAATGCATGACATATTCAGAGCATACATCTAATTCAGAATACAAGTGGAAGGTGTACAGAAAGTGCTATAGCAAGTGATGTCAAAAGTAGAGAGGATGACACGATATCACTAGTAGGGGAATGCCTTGTAGCCCAGATCGTAAGCCTCGTTCCTATGTCCTGAGGGGGCGCAAAACAAAATATGAGCGGACCAAGTTGATATATAAGTAATATTGAAACAGTTATTCATCAACATAAAACTCAATAGTATAATATGTAATAGGTTTTCCGAAAACCTTAGCATGCCATAAAACCTTCATAAAACATATATCATATAGTGTGCTTAATAGTGGTGTCATATGTAAGTATCTTCCAGCCGAAGCCATCTACCAACGCCTCGCCAAAGCCAATATAAATAGTTTCCAGCCATAGCCATCTACCAACGCCTTGCTGAAGCCAATATAAGTATCTTCACCCATAGACAGAACAGTGACAACTAGATAAGCAAAAAAATCGTTGAACATAATATTTCCAAACATAAGTACATATATCTCAATGGAGCTCAGTAGCTCAAATATCATATCTCAAAACATCTTCATAGTATATAGTCATCTATCATATATACTACAAAGAACGTAAAAATCGATAAAGTATGGTATTCCAAAATATTCTCATAAAGTGTAAATCTAATTTACTCATAAACGTTTCATAAAATGTAACCATTAAATCATACTTTTCATGTATGCATTTCTAATACTAAAATATGCATTTTAGAAGGGGTCCACCCACAGATACTCTGTTGTTGAAGAGCCATGCGAAATAGGAGGGACAGAAACATTGCTAAAAATCGCACCTAAGCACATAAAGGGTCCAATTAATAAAACTCTATCATAACAATTGAATTTCAGAAAACAAATGTCACAAACGGATTTAGGACATCGAAAAACATAAGGGGGTACCTCGAGTACCTCACACGTGCCCTCATGCGCCACTACAAGGCGGCGGCCCCAACGGCCACGCACCAAGATGGGTCGCTGGAAAGTTGATCAGAAAAAGTCTTCGGCGCTTCCGTGGAGAGCGGAGCACAGTGCCTTCAGTGGAGGCACATGTGCTCCACGGGCTGGCACAAGCGGCCCTTCATGCGTGCCCACGCGTAGGCCCGTGTACCCTTCATGCGCGGCTTAGGTCTTGGGCTCTAATTGGGTTTGGGCTTGGGCCTGGGGTTCATTGGGCCGAAGGCCCGAGTTGCATAGCTCAAAGGCCTGGTTTGGGTCTCAGGTTTCATAGGTTCAGAAAGGGTCTTGGGCTTGGGCTTTGAGTTTTGGGCTTAAGGCTGGGCCAAAGGTTTTAGGTTTAGGCTTGACAATTGGGCTGGGTTCCATGGCCCAAATCTTTGGGTTGGTTAAGGTTGTGGGTTAGGTTTAACTCGTTTTCAGGCCAAGGTTTGGCTGGTTCCTAGGCACCATTTCAAATGCCTACAACTTCTTCGATATTCAACCAAATTGAGGGATTCAGAAACCAAAGTTGTAGTACTCAATGAGATGAAGAGAATGGTACCTTGCACAATGGCTAACTCATCGTGGTTTGGCCAAAAAACACCTCGAAAGTGGCAGTGCTTGTGGAAAAACTAGGAAAAGCTACTACGAGCTAATTTCTGCATTTAACACGTATGTACGACTTAAAACAAGCTTCGAACTACTCTTAAAACACATGCCAAGAGTTTATAGAAGCTTACCTTTGTCGGAAAATTCACAAAAAGTCACCTGAGTTCGTCAGGGGATGGTGCACCGTGACTATCACGGTTGAGCTGCCATGCTTTTGGCTTGGGTTTCGAGCTTCAATGTCCAAGTCTTAGGATCATTGTTGTGGTGAGAATAAGTTCAGAGAGAGAAGAGTGAGATCCCAGAGAAAGTGAGGAAGAAAGAGAGAGAGTCCATGCAAAAATCAGAAAAATAAAAAGAAGGGGAGGGGGCCATAGATGGGAAAGAAAGGAAGGGACATGTGGGCCCTCGTGGCTCACAAAACAACGTCACTAAAGACAGAACAAGAAAATATTTGAAAACGCTCGACATTTGAATGTAGAATCTTCGTTATAAATTCGAATTCGAATCTATTCGCGCCTATGCATTCGTGGCGATAAGTACGTTAAGAATCATTTAATAAAATTAAAACTACGTGTATAGATGAGACGGTCAAACAAGGTCAACTGAAGGGTAAAATGGTAATTTCATAAGTCCATTAATATGAAAATACACTAAATTTGGGACGGGGTTTCACAATCTACCTCCTTTAAAAGAATTTCATCCCGAAATTACGATCTCAAATAAATAAGTACGGATACTGACTCTTCATCAGTTCCTCTATTTCCAACGACGCTTCCTCGACTGCATGGTTCCTCCATAACACCTTTACTAACGGAATGACTTTGTTCCTCAAAGTTTTATCCTGTCGGTCGATGATCACCACTAGTTCTTCAGCATAACTCGCGTCTTAACTCACCTCTAATGGTTTTGGTTGAATAATGTGAGAGGGATCCGATACATACTTCTGAAGCATGGAAACATGAAATATGTCGTGAATTTGTGACAAACCTAGTGGTAGCTCCAACCTATAAGCAACTGCACCAATTCTCTTCGAGATCCGGTAAGGACCAACATATCGAGGGCTCAACTTCCCTCGCTTACCAAATTGAACCACACCCTTCCAGGGCAACAGCTTCAGGAAGATAAATTCACTAATCTCATACTCACGATCCCTGGAATGTCGGTCCGCAATGCTTTTCTGTCGATCTTGCGCCACCTTCAGATTCCTTTTTATCAACTGGATGTTAGTATTAATAGTGTTAGCAATTTCTAGTCCCACTAACACCCGTTCACCAACCTCAATCCAACACAACGGTGTTCGACACACCTTCCTATATAGTGCCTAGAACGGTGCCATGCCGATACTGGAGTGCTAGCTATTGTTGTAGGCAAACTTGACCAATGGCAAGTAGCTATTCCAACTACCCTTCCACTGGAGAACAGACACTCTCAACATGTCCACCAAAGTCCGAACGTCCGGACGAATTGCATATTAGATATACATTCTTTGTTGGAGGTTCCAAGTAGAATATAAATTAGGAAAACCTAACCTTCAAAGTGGCATGTGTAGATCATGAGTAATTTGTAGAAATTCATAGGATTACTAGGTGATGGTGGAACCCTGGTGCTTTATAATTGGCATTTAAAACTCTTTTTATTCATCATATTAGTTTTGGGAAAATTTATTATTTGTTTTAAATTTAAATTCGTTTTTAATATTCCAATTTCAAAATCCCTTTTCTCAATTTTAATTCTATGTAGTTAACTAGGAATTGGTTTTTACATAAACCATTAAAATAGTCCTTGAGGAGAACGACCTTGCACGAGCATCTACACTACAATAACCTTGAACTCTTGCAAGTATTTTATGTGATTTTGACCCTATCTGTAGATGGTAAAAATTTGAGCAACCACCAAATTTAGAGCAGTTAATTTAAAGTCCTATTTCATAGTGTCATGATACCATTGATGTACAACTATGAAGTCTATTCCATAAGTCTTATTTTATGTAAACCTGAGAACACGGGGGTTTTAATTTCCTAGAAAGAAGTCTCCTTTGCTAACTAAGGAATGCTAAGCTCCAACAATATCAACCCTCCCCTCAATACTTCATAACCACAGAAACCAATGTACACTAATCTCTCTCACAATTTGAGCACTTACCTAAAATTATATTCGACAATACTCTCAGCTAGCTATGACCCATTATTCCTTTCTCAAACAATACTACATAACATATTCTTCTAATCATGTCTAGTCACCTTTAACGGATTACGGTGCATAACACAACCCGCAACTCCACAGAACTTGTCAAATTCTTCTACAAATAAGCAATTTGAATAAACGACACGCTTCGTTAATAAATCGAATACACAACCAAACCAATTACACATAATTAAACCAATTCAATTTCAATCAGGGCAAAACAAATTGCTGTGAAGTTAATTTCAGTCAGCCTTTTTTTTCCTTTTAATTGCGAAACATGATAAATAATCCTATCGCCCCATTACAACCCCTTTACAAACTTAAACGACTAATTTTTATATTCAGGGTTTGAAATTGAACGGATTCAGGGTTTTTCTCAGGAAAAGAAAGCCTCTACTCAGTAAAAAAAGCTAGGAATAACAAAAACACTTACCGAGCTACTGGTTTTTGTCCTCTCTCACTTTTTGAGTGCTCAAATCCAGCATTCACCTTGGTAAAAAGCAAAAAAAAAAAAACGATACAGGAAATTAGGTAGATTGGTCAGCACAAACTAAAGCTCCAAGAGAGAGCTAGTGATCATACCTCAGCTAACCCAAGAGCAATGACTTCGATCAAAGGTCCAGGTTTGATCAACATTAACAAAAAAATCCCGACTGCTAAAATCAATCCAATACCTGCTTCACAATTACTAAATGTGTTCAAAATCAAAGATAGATGAAAAAGCAAAGAAGAAGCATTCAAGAGATTAAGGCATTCAAATAATTACACAGTGTGGACAGAGGTCGGTAAAAAGTTAGGGAGGAAAGTGATAATCTCTGCAGTGGCTGCTTGGTAATGAACAATGACACTGTAAAATTACCTTTCAATTTGGAAATGAATTTTTTTTTTTGTCAAACGATAAATTTTATTAAATTAAGTGTAAGATTAGGCACTGACAAGGTTTGAATCCACGTCATCATACAATGACTCAACACCTTTCTACCACTATTGTAAATGACCACTTGCAATTTGGAAATGATTTTTACTGACCACAGTTATGGTTGAGTCTCTATAGGCATGGCTATGCTCCTTAAATCCAGTCCTCCTCTCTATGCTCTCTCTCCCTCCCTCAGTCAATCAAGTTCGTGGAATCCTCACAAAATCCCTCACTCAATCGGGTCAGTGACAACCTCCCTCAATTTCCTCCCTCACTCCCTGCAACACTGACACATCCCTCACCTACTCCCTCAATCCCACCTACTATCCCAAATCAAGAATGACCAAAATACCCATGTCAATTTCCAATCCGGTTGTCGGATTTGAAATGTAGACAGGGTAAAATAGGCATTTGACGTTTAGGGTTTTAACCCATTCAATAGACACCATCAAAGCCCACTTTGGGCCCAAAACCAACAGCCCCAAAAAGACCTAAATTTTGTTTCGTGGTAGAGATGTAAATATTGCGAAATCAGAGGAAATTCAATGTAGCTTAGGAACAGTGCCAAAATCCCCTTAACTTTATACTATAGTAACTAGAGGGAATGCTCGCGCTTTGCTGTGGGTTTTCAAACCATGAATAATATCGATTTTTCTGTAAGTCAGACAACGCACATTTTACATGGGTAACACTCACAAAACCACAATTTTACACAATTATCTCCAAATAAAAGAAAAAGCAAAAGATAAGTGAATTGATACATAAAATAAGCAGTTCAATCTACATTGTTACTTTATGAAGTTGATATCGAGAGCCAATATACAATCAAAATTACTTGAAGGAAAGTTTACGTTGACAAAAGTTTCAATGACAAAATATAGTGTCTTTGCATTAGAGGCTGAACTACCATGCAGTTTGCACATATTTTGTTTGTGCATGCAACATGACATAATACATGTTCTGCAAGGCTTGCTATCGTTCCAACAGTTGCAAAAAATAATAAGACATGTTCATATGGTATGTGCATTAGGTAACTTTAGTAGTGGAATGCCCAAAAAGTATATATCTATATATCTATAGTAGTGGAATGGCTAAAAATATATATCTTTGATCCTTTGCAGCAGTCCATGATGAAGTCTTCTATGGCTCATTTCTTTTGTGAATGAACATGACCAACATTGAGCAGCAAACTAGAACAAAAATTCAATAATTGTCCAACTTGGCATATATTACTGTAAACAATATCTCATTATACCTGTCCTTGATTTTCTTTGTATGTGATCTACTTCTTAATGCACTAATCGGAATTTTGTCTGTAGGTTCAACTTTTAGGACAACCAAGTTTGAGAAATCCACAGAGATTCTGGCTAAATTAGCAGACAGTGGTTAGTTCCCCTCATCAAGTTTGCTGTGAAAATATGTCAAATTTAAAAAGATGGAAATGAACATTATAAAGTGCATCCATGATGTTTTTGTTTAATGAAATACCAACTTTATTTGAAAGGGAAAATTAACCTGTGAGCTTTTGAAGGTTCATTTTCAACAAATAGTGTCCTTTTTACACCCTTATTTGTCGCAACTGATTGGATTCGTCGAGTCTGCGATTGTAGGGTCGTAAAAGGGAGAGGGGTTGCTACATCAATGACTTGTTTCCCACTGTTGCTAGTAGGTGTACACAGTACAAACTAAATTTTGGGTCAAGTGATGCTTGTTCCTCAACTATTCCATGAACAACAAATTCGGTGTTGCCAAACCCATTGTTTTGATTACCAAAATGGACCTGGAATTTTTTCATGCTGCCAACCAATTTTTGGAGGTGCGGTTGCAACACAGAAGAGTCATCAAGGCCTTCTTCTATAACCAAAGAGTGGCAAAAAATACCCATAAGTTTTTTAGCTGTCCTTCCCATCACTAAGAAGTTGAATCAATTTGTGGCATCCTCCACAATAAAATTCATCTGAAACCTAAATAAAAGACAAAGATATTATCACGTGAGTTTGGCAGTTTAAAAAAAATGCTTGCAATAAAAACCATATTTATTGCAAAAAGATATAAAGAACGTAGAAAAAAATAAATTAGAAAATAACCATGGCTCAGGCATTTTTTTGAGTGGCCTATGTTCAAAGCATTGAAAGGTTCCATATGTATTTTTCACCCTTTTGTGGCAATACAGGCATAACTTGTACCGCCGTCCCTTGGTCAGATCATAACCGACAATTGTTCCTTGGCATACAAAACTTGTATTCTGATATGATATAAAATTTTCAAATACAAAACACACTTAAGAACTGTCACATCCCGATCCAAGCCCCCACCACATCCCGGGCTCAACTCCACCGTAGCATGATATTTTCCGCTTTGGGCCCCGACCATGCCCTCATGGTTTTATTTTTAGGAACTCACATGAGAACTTCCCAGTGGGTCACCCATCATGGGATTGCTTTCGCGCGCTAGTCGTTGAACTTCGGAGTTCCTACGGCACTCGAAGCCAGTGAGCTCCCAAAAGGCCTCGTGATAATTGGAGGTGGGCATGTACATATAAGGCATAGAAGTTTAAGAGAGGAGTTAAACTACTACACTAAATCACTGAAAGAGCTGCATTAACTGTTGGTGGCACAGTTGAATAAAGAGCAAAAAATAGTTTATTATATTATTTTTATAATTATTATTTCATATTTTATAGAATTACTATTTCATATTTTATATATTTTTCATAATTATTATATTATTTTAATAATTTTTGTTAGATATTTTATTACTTTAATAATATTTCTGGCCGTAGGTCCCGCACCTCAACTCTCTACTCCACCTATCCTGTGTCCCCTTACTCTCCTGGACCCTCCTCTCAATTGTCACCACCTCATCACATTCTCTCTCTAACTCTCCCCATCTCTCCCTCAGCTCCCTCGCTTGTCTCTTTCTCTGCAAGTACAGAGATATTTAACCACCGACCCTCCCCACTCCGGCAAGATTCACCGCCACCAACGACCATCACTTTCGACCTTGCACATCCTCTTTCCCCTCGTCACGCTCTCTCTCTCCCTCTGTGCTCGCTGCACATGAACACCAAAGAAAGACCTGGCGATTCCTCCCATCCTTGACTCGGTAAGAACTCGCACTCTTCCCTATCATTTTAATTTCTAATCTCTAGCTCGATTTTGAGCTTACACAAGAAATCCAGTGACGATTAGTGCAGGAAACATCCCTGGAACTCAAACCCAGTTTTTTCGGTGACAACCCGGCGGCTTTCGAGTTGTTTTCCAGCGAAATCCGACCACGGCTGAGGAAACCAATGATACTATTTGAATCCTTGTTCCCTGATCATTGTTTTGGTATATTGCATGACTAAATTTAGTAAAGTGTGTGGTTGATCGGAGCTGGGGACTTTTAGCTTTCTTCTTCGCTTGATCTGGCATGTTCAACCTACTAGTCAAGTGGGTTAACTCGACCCGAGAAAAAACAATAAAAATCAAATCAATGCCTAGATCTACGACCCGAATCCGGATCTGAACCCGGGATCCGGCTTGAACCAATTCCAATGTGAACCAATTCCAATGTTAACTTTTTCGAAAATTTTTTGGAAACCCTTTTGGGCTAATTTCGATGCCCCGAGTCCATTTTTGACATCCATTTAGTGAAATTCCAAAGTTTTAACATAGTTGACCACTATGGCGTCTTGGTTGACTTTTTAGGGTTGACTATTGACTTTTCATTGACTTTTTACAAAAACTGTCCGGGACCCTTCGTAGCGTATTTTGACGCGCCAATTTCGAATCCCCTATCCGTTTCTCCAAATTTAAATGTTTTAATTGAGTTTTACTAATGGGTCCCAATATTATGCTTAGGTGCGATTACTATCAGAGACTCCGACCTTCATAGCTCGAACGTGTGTGACATCACAAGTACCTGTGAGTGGGTCTTTTCTTTTATATATATATATATATATATATATATATAGTGTGTGTGTGTGTGTGTGTGTGTAATTGTTAGTTTCATAAAGAGTTTTCTACAATACTCCTAGATTAGTGTGACGTTTATAAGATTTAGCACAGTGATAGAAATTATGAAGTTATGCTACATCCTACGGGATGTAAAGGTATGCATATTAGTATGGATGCTTTAATTGTATTTATGGTTATGAATAGTATTTCATTGACCAGGGTTATTGAATTATCAAGTTATCAGTTTACCATTGCATGATCATATTTGCATTATCTGCTCATCGTTTGCTACACTGGTGTTAGTACTCTCCCAGGCTAGGGTCAGTCTTGCACGTGTATGTTCACTTTGCACCGTATGTTCACTTTGGATCCACTGTAGTTGTCAACCTGTCCTAGATTGCTATAGGCAATTAGGACTCATATGTGATGCGCATAGCACCGGTCTTCATGTGATTGTAGTACTATAACATAAATCATTATTACACCTAGTCTTGTTCATGTCAGAATACCTCTGCATGAACTCTTGTGTTAGTGTGTGTCGATGAGCACTTGATAAGTATTTCATATTATATGTAGTACGTATATTTTGGAAACTATACCTTTTTTTACGGCGAGGGGTTATAATGTTTTCAAAAAGGTTTTTATAAAACTTTATTTTTAGGACCACTCACCCTTGTTTTTCGCCCCACCAGGTTTTAGTGCTAAGCTTTTGTGTTGATGAGGATTCTTGGCAAATCTTGGTATTGGGGATTACCTTCGATGGTATAATTCTCATCCTACTTTACTGTACTTTACTTATGCTCTGACATCACATGTGAAATGGGTTCATTCCACTCACAAGCACACTCTTATATTTAGGCACTTTTAGGTTTAAATTTATTCACATTTTCCACATCACTACGCTTATGGCTTCATCACCATCTTGTTGTTTGCCAACATAACTCAATTTGGAGTTCAGGTGGACATTCCGGGTTGGGGTGTGTCATACACAACCTTTTTTAAAATTCAAAATCCAGCCAATCCCTACATATTTTTTAAAATCCAAAAAACCATTGCAGTAGAGATGAACTAGAGAAGAAGCATTCCAATCTTCTTCGAGCGGTTAAACTTGCAAATTCAACTGTACAACCCAAAAAAGTTCTTATGAACATTATCTTTCGATGGATTAATACGATTTCTAGGCAAATACATAGTGTGGACCACCAACTTGTTTCAATTGACACCTTTTCCATGGACATGTAAACCCATTCTTGTTTTTCCTATTGTTTGTGCTCTCGATGTGCTGGGTCCTAGAGCAATCTCTGAATATATCAATTTTGTCCCTCGAAGTTGTTCTTGTTTTTAAGCTTTTACCAATCTTCTTAAATCTTTTACCAAAACCCCTCCTAGAATTTGTTGTTCTTTTCAATCGATCTCTTTCATCATTTTATTTTCTCTGAATCACAAATTAAATATAAGGCCAATAAATGTTTAAAAAAAAATTCGATTGACTCGAGCAACATTGCTTAAAATCTTAAAAATCTAAAACAACAAAGAAAATACATCAGTTATTTTTTTTATAAGTAAATAATATGTGAATGCAAATATTTATGAATCTTTCTGAATAAGCAAGTTGTGTTCATGTATTGTCTTAAGGCTAGTTATACTCATTTTATTAAATATGTAAGTTGCATTTTTTTTATGAATTATATCTAGTTCGTTGAGAGAGGCTACTTATCAACAACACTTATTAAAGCACTTAAAGGAGGATGAGACCCTTTCTCTCTCTCTTTCATCCTTATGATTGTCATGTATGTCAAATTAGGGATTAGGGTTCAGGGCAGTTTTTTTGTGTTTCATGGTGGGCAAAGCCAGAGCCTAAGCAAGGCAAGGCATGTAGTGGCAAAATTATTTATGCAATGACATTTGTTTTTATTACCATGCATGTGGACTATTATGTGCATGACAAAAATTTTGATTAATAATAGACTCCATACATAGCATAATTAGAAAAATAGTCTTTGCACTCTTTTCCCATGACTAGAAGAATCGAGAGACAAAGATCATTCATGGGCTTGGTTTTTGTTCTTTTATCTTCGATTGTATGTTTATAAAACATCGCAAAAATTAGAAAATGCACCAAAATACAGAACAAACACCATAAAAATTTGAGGATGTAGCAAAATTGGAGGCCCAATTGTCTGAATGACGGCAAAGAAAATACAAAATAAAAGGCTGACCACTTAAAATCCAAGCATACATAAAAACTTTAACAACATAGTTACAAAATCGCTATAAATGAATATACCTGAAAGAGCCAAAGTCCCAAGTGTTCCCTCCGACTATCCAAATTTTTGAAAGTCACAAACATGGCAAATCCATTACCACTAATCCTGAAGCAGTAACAAACCTCAAAATTTTCCCTATATATTAAAGCCTACAAATTGCAAAAACCAAAAACAACCCAACACAGATCCTGAAATTATCTTATGCTTCTTTTCATCGTTATCTTTGAGTATCAATAAGAAAAAGGGTAACATCTGTGCGAATAGTTTAGACCAAATACAATTCCTAAAAGCCACAAAACACTAAAACGATCAAATACACAACATCACAAAAATTTGAAACAAATATGGGAATAAATAAGAAAAATGAAAGGAAAAATCTGAAATTATATAGCCCAAGCTCAAAAAGCTTGGAAGCCAACACACAAAAGCACCAAAAAACTGCAGCCACACTTCTTTTACTATTTCCACATGAACCTTAATTTTCCTTTTATTTTCCCACTCTTCTTTTACTATTTCTGAATAGTACTTATTTTACGAACACACGCTTTATCTAGCAGCACACACCACTGTATGGGTTCTTTTTGGAACAGGAAATTAGCCTTTAAAGGCCTGCACTTGTTTCTGATGGGAATTCAAAGGAATGCAAGTGGAAATAAAAAAATTATTTGTTTGGGTTTTAAAACCCCTCATTTGTCTTATCAAATCACACATCAATTCTCACTAACTCTCCTTTCTCTCCCACTTACATCCGGCCCTTCCTCTCTCTCCCATATTTTCTTTTTTTTCTGAAGCCTTCTTTCTCCCTCTCTCTCTCCCTCTCTTTTCCAACTCTACCCAGTGGGCTCCCATCCTCCTTGGAACTCAAGGAACCCAACCATAGCCTTGCATGTGGCATCGATGCATGGTGCGAGGTCCTACCATTGAGCTTGAGCTCTCCACCTCAAACCCAGGTGATGTTTCTATCCATATATTGTGTTCTTGAGATTTAAATCTTGTTGTGTTGCAATTTTTGTGGTATAAATATAGTTCGAGAGCTTAATTCCTTGCATGCATCCTGTTCTTTTTCCAGATTCTGACAAAGGAAAATCGACGATCTCTGACGAGTTCGAGGTACAATTCTTAATGAAATCTTCTGCATTTCGCCTAGATTTTCCGATGAACTCGAGCTGCCATTTTGTGACAATCTTTGACCAACTTTTGGCCTTCAAATATGTATAATCTTATTCCTCCCCTCCTAAGCTTCGTTTTGATATATTATGGGCAAAATTTGAATGTAAAATGGCTCCAAACGGAGCATTCGAATTTTCCCTAGATTTTCCGACGAAAATCTGCAACAAATCAGAAAAAAAAAAATAAAAAAAATACCCAAACCCATAACCCGGACCATTTCTAAAAATAGAAAGGAATATTCTCTTGGAATATTCTCTTGACTCCCAGTTAATTTTAATAGAATATTCCTTCTGAGGGGGGAATATTCCGTTAAATTTAGCTGTTATTGACCAAAGTTGACTTTATTTTGATAATTTTCCTGAGACCGTTCTAAAGTTTTCCGATGTGCTGACTTCGTTTCCGCACTCCATTTTTCCAAATTCAATACCAATTGTCTCCAAATTCCATTTTTGAGCAAACTAAGGGGAAATTAGGTGTTTTGCATCAATTATTATTAGTTTAATGATTAGTATAGTAATTTCCCATATAGGAGAAGACCACCCAGAGGAGTACCACAGGCATAATAGATAGGTTGGGTGACTATGACCCTGCGACATACTAGTGAGTGGGTCTTTTGGTTTTAAATATATATATATATATATGTATGTGATTTTTCGCATAACGATTTCTTTACATAATTGATGTGACATGTCATGTTTATCTTCTTATTAGAATTTCTGCACTTTATATTTTTATTACTTGTGAGTATAAAATGTGGCATGACATCTATATTTATTATATCTGCTCATTGTTACATGTGTGCATAGTGTTTACTAGTTAGTTGTACTGTCCTAGGCCAAGGACTAGCTTCACGTGTATGTTCACATGCACCATTTGTGTTCGCTTTGGATCTAGAGTTAGGTGTCAGCATGTCCCTTTGTTGTTTGGACTCGTATGTAATGCACGCAACGCTATCTGCACGTGATGTAGTACTAGAACTAAAATCTACACCTAGCCTGTTCATGCAGCTACTTTTTGTATGACTTGTGTGCCTACATAGATAATGAGCAAGATTTCCATGGCAGTGAATTTTTGATGATTTTCATAACTGTGATTTTATGACAGCTATTTGAGTTTTGATGATGAGATCTTTCGTAGTAGCACCTTATATCCTTTAACTCATTTGTGCTGCAGGGTTCCCTACTACCTATTATTATATTATTACTTTGGGAAATCATATACTTGTCTTACATCGAGGGGTTATACATTTCCAAAAAGGTTTTACAAAACTTTATTTTATAGGCCCACTCATCCTTGTTTTCACCCCTCCAGGACATATAGATTGAGCTCGTGAGAGTACAAGATTTCAATGGAAGTAGCTGACTGTTGTTCAGACAAAGTAGGTTGCTTATGTATTAAATAATCATCCTTTACGAACGAGACAACTTTTATCTTTCTGCACTGTGCTATGAACTTCACGTTTTGTAATAAGGGTTATCAGCCAATCACATTGTGCACTCTAGTTTATTTATTTAAAGTTTAAACTTATCCTCACTTTTACACATCAACCTCACTTTATGGTTTCGCCACCCTCTGGGTGTCGGCTAGCACATCACAATTCAGATGGACATGTAGACATTCCGGGTCTTGGTGTGTCAGATATAATATGAAAAATAGAAATTGTATACCTTAATAAGAAAGGGCTTCCAATGTTGTATGCAAAAACCCCAACTTTTCCTGAATGTAAAAATCAAACCAAATCCGGCAACCAAACACAAATCACCCCCCCACCCCCACCCCCACCCCCCCCCCCCCCCTAAAAAAATAAAAAAATCCGCCACACTAAGAGACGGAAAAATGTTTTTGTTGCCCACCCTACATCAAAGGTGAGAATGAACTTCTCAACCAACACAAAGAACTCAGTAGATGCTGATGAATGAGTTTCCAAGTTTTTCACAGTGCCAAATTAAACCAACATGCTTAAAAAAAGAACTAATACTTGTAAGGCCGGAGACTGCTTTCAAGGCCTTTTGCTTTTCTTTGTCGTGATGTAAATCCAATTTCTGCACCACCTTTAGCAGAAAGAAAACAATTTCCGATTAACAAATTGTTTTGGGAGAGAAAATGGAAATTCATTAATACGCATGCAAAGACCTAAATTCCAAACAAATCCATTGTGCTTCCAACGCAGAGGGCATTGTTCTTGAGAAAGTGCAAGTGAACTTTAGCTAAATGTCTTTTCCATTAAAAATCCTAACCCATCCATTTTAGTTAAAACTTTCAATTTTCATTATGTTTACATTAGTATGGTTAATTTACCTTAACAAAAAAAACACTTTCCCACTCGACAATAATATATAAAAGTATGCATTAGGTATCTGTTGCAACATTTGGAACATGACCTATGAGGATTGTTTGAACCCATGCAAAATCTTCATATATATTCTTCCTGGATCGTTTCAAATTAAACTATTTCTCTCTATGTCTCTGTTTTTGTAAGACACGCATATGCACGCATTGTGCCTAGATGTAAAATAAGATGTCTCTGTTTTTGTAAGACACGCACATGCACGCACTGTGCGTAGATGTAAAATAAGTATTTACATAATATACAGTAGTTGTTGACAATGCTATTTACATATAAAGAGTTGTTCAAACATTCAACAACTAAATCTCTTAATGTTTAGCTTAAACGAAGTAAACATATCCTCTACAAATACAGAGAACTTAATCGTACAACCCAAAATAAAACAAAAATGCTTGAAAACTTTCCTTCGTTTACGGCATTTAAAAACCACAGAAAATGATCAATTGGGAGCTACATTAAAAGACACTGAAAAGAAGAAGAGGAGTAGAGATTCACGGTTCTTACCCACATTTGAGTCGTTTCTATCCCATGCAAAAAAAAAACAAAGGCACAACTACTTTAATTAAAAAATGTAATAAACAGCAACCAGAAGGCTTTATGGATTCTTGCCAATTAAAGATTATTACCTGGCCTTGGCGAAACAAAGCCTTCACATTATCTTCCCAATCACGCAATGCAAAGTCTCTGTCCAACAATGCTCCTTCTAGGTCTCCTAATTTCAACCTGCAAGCCTGAACAGAAAACCCACCTATCAAGCAAGTGGATAAAGGGAAATGTATTTCTTTTTAGTTGATGACATTAAAATCAACGTACCACAAAAGAATACAGAATACTCATGAACATAATCAAGTTAGCCTTCAGAGAAGTATTAAAGCGAGGCCTGATTACTATATTCATAGTTGTCTTTTGGGTTTCACTCATTTCAAGGATTCTTCATAGCAACTCAGAATCAACAGTAATTTTCGTTTTGTATAACAGGCTTAATTTAAGAATGATTAAGTTACTATCATACAATATCGATGTCAACCACTGCCACTCGTAAATGCACACTTTCTGCAATAACCTTAGTTCAATAACTTGTCATTTACACTGCTTAGCTAAATGTCCTTTCCATTAAAAATCCTAACCCATCCATTTTAGTTAAAGGCTTTCAATTTTCATTCCGTTTACATTAGTATGGTTCATTTACCTTAACAAAAAAAACACTTTCCTACTCGGACAATAATATAGAAGTATGCATTAGGTATCTATTGCAACATCAGTCAGTTGGAACATGACCTGTGAGGATTGTTTGAACCCATGCCAAATCTTCATTTATATTCTTCCTAGATCGTTTCAAATTAAGCTATTTCTCTCTATGTCTCTGTTTTTTGTAAGATATGCACATGCACGCACTGGCTGTGTGTCTTTCCTTTCTAAATTGCTTCATATGCATATATAAATGCATATATGGATATATGGATATATATAGAGGTTAATGTTCTCTTATAAACTCTTATAAACAACAGTTATGCATACTGATATTTTCTTGAGAATTCATGATAATGTACAGGAATTTGAGTTCATTTAATTTACCTGATGCATATAACTTATTTGGCTTCCCCACAGAGTGCAATTTGATGTAAATCCAATTTCTGCACCATCTTCAACATATAGAAAACAATTTCCAATTAACAAATTGTTTTGGGAGATAAAATGGAAATTCATTAATATAAATGGCAATACCGATTTCTGGGATTTTAGGGCTCTCAATTACCCTTGCAACTAAAAGCTTAAAATCCCAAAAACATGGGCAAGAAGCTTAAGCAGAAAAAATCATATTTTCAACAACCAAAACCCAATACCGACTTAATCATATACGAAAGAAAAATCTAAACATAGAGTCACAAATTAACCAACTGAAAACCCACAAAAAAAAAAACCCAAAAAAAAAAACAAAAAGGATAAAGCAATTGACCTTAAAACAAAGAACAAACCAATAGAACAGAGAGATGAATCCCCAAAATGAGAGAAAATGAAACAAATAAGGGAATAAACAGAGAGATGGATAGTAAAGAATCGAATTATAAAAAATAAAAAATAAATAAAAAAAAAACAAACAAACAACTTATCTTTGAAAATCCAGACATGCAGCGCAAGATTTGGCACACATCACCCTCAGTAGGCAGCAACGGTGCTGAGACCCCTACCCCTGGTCTCGAGTCATTGGTGTGATGACTGACACCAAGACAAGCATGTAGGTGGTCAATAGAGAATGAGTCCACTGAATGAGATCAACAAGGAGTTCTCATACTCATGTCACATGAAAACTCATGGTTGGGATAATGCATAGTAGTCCTTTGACCCGAGGCATCATAGTTGTCTTATGGTTAGGTCCTTGATCTTTAAGTATGTCAAAGTCACTCCGTCCAAGGGTGTCCACATCATAGTTGGGGTTAAGCCACTTAGCAATGGAGGCAAGTGAATGCACAACAAGGGATCTCTAACCTTCAAACTGTTTGAGAGAGAATACTCTATGATATGATTAAGAATCTCTAGTCAGAGTATGAATGAGATTTAATAATTCATTCCAAATCACATTCAAGGTAATCATATAAATAAGAGAATCACATTGCATAGTATACATGAATAAACTATCAAATCGAACAATGTGGTCAAGAGTATTGTATTAGAGAAAGACTGTATTGTATTGTAATCCCAAACTGAATAGGTTCTCCACCTCTTCTGATTAGCTTGGGTAGCCATGACATACGACTAACTGTCATTCATGGTTTGTTGAAGCCCTACAGGTGTATAATCACTAAAGGGAGAATTGAAAAGTAAGTTTCAATTCACAATTAATTTGAAGAGTTCTAATCGCCCACTACCTTGCCCAAAGGAACCTAATGGATCGTACACCATGTATGGTAGAGATTGAAGAAACAACAGAGATGAGTAAGGATAATTAAATGGTTTAATTATTTATGGTTAGGATTAATTAATATATTAATTAATCAAACGAATAAGGAAAGAAGGTCAATATCCTTTGATTGTTAATTGCATGCATAGATGTTGCTCAAATGAACTTGTTTTGACAATTTTTTCATTCAAGTGGTATCAAAGGCTAGGTGTGACAGCCCGTCCCAGGAATTTTAAAAACGTACGCGTGAAAAGACGATTTTACCCCTAGTGCGATTTCTTTACGTTTATTGGTTTTTGGGTTCCTTGTTGGCATGTTTTTGGGCCACACACACACTAACCTACACCCACACCCTTCTCCCCTGCCCTGCACCCTATCCCGTGCCCAGTTCCCTTCCCATTTCCTCCTCCATCGTACGGACACACACACAAACCTATCAAACCTTCACAGATCGAAGGTATAAAGTATATATCCATGCTCATGAGGCTCGGAGGAGTCTAACCATACCCATTTCAGGTAAGAATACCTTCGTTTTCACGTTGAACTCGGGTTGCCCGATTTTGGTACTGTTCATGCACACGTAATTTCTCATGTTTTTGAAAATTTCAAGCTTGTAGGGAGCTTGGTGAGGTCCCTAGGAGGCTCGGGGTGGTTCGTTTGAAGGTTTTGGACGTCGGGATCACGAGTTGCGAGTTTGGCCGGAGTTGGGGTGATTTTTCAGGTGAGATTTTGTGGATTTTAGCACTTGAAAGTGGTATGATTGTGTTCCTCTCGTTGTAAGCTTCATTTTGGTGCCAATTTTGTGAAATTTGGGTGAAAAACGAAGAAGTTACAAAGGTTTGAAATTTTCCCGATTTTTCGGTGCCGGCGACGGCGCCGAAGCCTCGCCGGAGAAGAGGACGGAATATTCCGTCAAATCTGACGGAATATTCCTGACGCTGTTGACGGAAACCGTTATGGATAACGAAATATTCCTGACGGCATCAGTTGATGCCGTCAGCGTGCCAGGCACGTGCCTACGCAAGCCGGTGCGTGGGGGCGCGTGCGACGGTGAAAAATTATTTTAAAAATATGGGGATGTTCCTGAGGTTGAGTAGATCACGTTGGTGTATTCATACACCCCATTTGAGCAATGTATGAGAAGTTATTTCTAAAGTTTGGTTATGTGCTTTAAAATTAACGTTTTTATAGTTGTTTCGCATATAGGTAAGACGTATCCCGAGGACGAGCGTGGTCACTCGAGGCAGGGGGGTTACGACCCTTCCACTTACCAGTGAGTGGGCTTTTGGTTTTCCGTATATACCTATATACCTATATACTTATATTTTTCCCAGAAATTGATTTTGATTCGTTTATTCGTTATATGCCATGCATTACATTGCCGTTTGTCATGCATTGTTAGTTGCATTTATACATACGTATATTGGTGCTGTGCACGCACAAGTAAGTGCCAGGTGAGTTGTGATTCATGTTTACATTCAGTAGTGACTTTAGAGACCTAGAGAGCTCGTAACCTGCACCCCCGGTGTTACTACTCCCGCCCAGAGTTGGGCACAGTCCTTCACGTGATGTTCACCTCCCGCACCACACGCTCATCTTGGATCCAAGTTAGGTGCACAGTCCTATCGTACAGACCACTTTAGGTGGTTCCGACTCGTAGGTGACCCGCGATTATTCGCCCAGCCTTCACGTGATCGTAGCACTAGAGCGTACTTATGGTATCGTTTGGTATGCAGACGGGACGGGACGGAACGGAGTGGGACGGGATGGGACGGGACAGGACAGAAAGGAATGGAGTGGGAGCAAAGATGCCCTCGGATGGAAACAAGGAGGAATAAGAAGGAGACGGAGAGGTTATAATTTTGTGTTCCACGGATGTGGAACGAGTCGTTCCAGGGGGGTGAGGTGGAACGAAAATTCACCCAAAACTCGTTCCATGGAACAGCTAGTTCCACCCGTTTTAAGCGCACCAAACGTGGGACGGAACGCCTTGTCCCACTCTGTTCCGTCCTGTCCCACGTACCAAACGGTACCTATATTACACCCAGGCCTGTCGTACAGACCACTTTAGGTGGTTCCGACTCATGTGCAGGTATAGTTAGTGAGATGGAGATTCGAGCTCTAGATTCAGCCGTACAGGTCACGTTAGGTGACTCCGGCTGACAGTTACTTGTTATTGATTAATGTTTCCTGAGCATTTGCATATTACTTCGAGGCATATTGCATGGCACGCTTTTCGAGCATGATATATATATATATATATATTCTATTTTCTGGGAAGTATACAGGTTTTACGGCGAGGGGTTAGAACTTATTTATTGAATTGGTTTTCGAAAAGCTTTGTTTTTACCCACTCACGCTTTTGTTTTGCGCCCCTCCAGGTTCTAGTTGGCTAGCACGTTTGGTGGATTCCCTGAAGACTTTCTCGGCATATCTGACAGACCACCACCAGTGTAGGACCACCTTAGGGTGTGCTTTTGTTGTATTGTTTCCTTTTGGACTGCATTAGGCGTTCTTGCTCTGAACTTAGGATTTACACTCGCTTGCACTTGTTTTATTACTTTGTGTAACGCTAGTTTTTAATTATTCGTACTATTTACATTATTATTTTATTAGCTTCCGCACTGTGCACATGGTTACGTCACTTCCACGTGACGGCCAGCATGCCCTGATCTCGATCGGGGTGTGTCACTAGGTCTAGTAGTTGGTGAATCCTTTTGGGTTTTGTATTTTCATAGTTTATGATTTGAATGTTGTAATTGTTACAAGCTTTATTCTTGCTTCTTTGAATGTAAATTTTGTTAGAAAATTTGCCGTCTCAAAAGTTGTAGATGTAGTTCATTTAAGCATGAATTTTGGAGTTAAAATTTGGTGCCATGTTTGTAGGGAAATTCGGCCAAATCCAAGGGTGGATTTTTGGGTTCATGTTTGTCTTGTTAAAGTGTTTTAAAGTGACATTAGGAACCCCTAAGTGCCTATATGTTAACCCTCTTTTGAGTATTGAAAATTTGAGTTTCATTGAGTGAAAACATTCATGGAGCTCTTATGGGTTTTCATGGATATTCTTCAATGTTCTTGCTTTGTTCTTGTTCATACCAAGAACAAAAAGTTTGCTGTTTTGATTCAAAAAGGTGTTTGGTTGTTTATTTGTTTTTGTTAGTGATGGATGGTATGATTTTTCAAACAACACCCATACTTTTTTTTTACTATTCACACCATACCAATCACTTACAACTTTCAATCACCTTTCAAACACACAAATCAACTCACACACACCATCACTACTCACCATGACTAGCCACCCCTATAATAGGGGTACTATTGGGGCTTTTATGCAATTACATAAAGTTTTGATACTTTTGTATATTTGCATTTTGACTTGAAAGATTACGTTTTTATGTAAAGGCCCAAAATCACTAAAGGACAAATAGTTTTGCTCCTTTAATGAAGTTTTTGTATTTGTTGAATTTTTTTGGGTTCTAGTTGTAATTACATGAAGTAGTGAACTTTTGTGTTTTTGCAAAGTGACCTCAAAAAGTTTGTATTTTGAAATATAGCCCAAAAGTTGAGGTTATTGCATTTTGGCCCAAATTAGTTGAGAACAAAATAGTTTTTGTCTCTTTAAATGAGAATTGGATTTTCATTTCATTTAGCTCCATTTAATTCTATTCTATGGATACAAAAACAAAATGACATTGTTGCTTCAAGTTTAATTAGTTAAAGCATTAATTAATTAAAGAAAGGGTGATTATGAACCTAAGCCTACAATAATTGAGCTATGTGAAAGGCAGTCTCTCTAATTTGTTTGAACCATGGGAATGTGTAGATTAGTTTTTTGTTGTAATTTGATATGATCAAATGTTGTAAAAGAGCACAAGCTCTTCTTTACTTTGAAGTACTCCTCTCTTGTTTTATTTGATATGCATGAAATTGGAGTAGTTGGGTCCAACGCCCAATTAGAAAACACGCCTTAATGTGATTAAGCGTTTAAGTAAAATCAATCACCATCCCTAGACTAAGATCCAACACTAGGCTTGTCTTGGATTGAATCAAAGGTTCATAGTCATCCTAAGGCCCTAAGGCAACTATATAGTCCATCAATGAATGCAAAGCTTATGTTAGTAGTACCATATACTCTTGCTTTAAAAATCGTTTTACAAGCATAGTGGGAGAGTTATATTGTGACATCCCACATCGCCCAGGGGAGTGATCCTTATATGTATATTCCCATCCTTACCTAGCACGAGGCCTTTTGGGAGCTCACTAGCTTTGGGTTCCATGGGAACTCCGAAGTTGAGCAAGTAGCGCATGAGAGTATTCCCAGGATGGGTGACCCATTGGGAAGTTCTCGTGTGAGTTCCCAGAAACAAAACCGTGAGGGCGATGTCGGGGCCCAAAGCGGACAATATCGTGCTACGGTGGTGGAGCGGGCCCGGGAAGTGGTCCCCCTGGGCTGGGATGTGACACATATACTACTAAATCAGTCACATGGACCAATAGTTGTAATAGGACCAAATAGTTTTAATGAGATTAAAATGCATGCTTATATGTGATGAGACCTAAAAACCCTCAACTAAACCATCATTAAGTTGGCAAGCATGAGAGTGCTTTGAACACTCTTTCGTGGCCTTCCACCGTGGTAGGCTCCGATCGTTTGTGACTCATACACCGACTTCACCCTATCATGGGGTAGTACAAAGTATGTGCTTACACTCAGGAGGAGTTCTATATGCATACATGATGTTTTGAAGGTAGGCAACAAGAATGCTCAACATCATATCATTGTGAGGTTGTTCTTGAACCCCTACTCGAACTTTCATGGTGGGAATGACTTAACTAAGTGCAATGGAGCCAACATCATATCATTGTGAGGCATCATTCTCTAGAGGCCAAATAAGATGGGTACTTACATGAGATATAAATGAGTAAGCGTACTCTCTCATTATTATTGATGCTAGCCAACATCATATCATTGTGATGTGGGCTTGGTAACAGTGAGCCTCCCATACCCTAATAAGATTTTCCTCCAAAACTCTCGAATGCCAATGAGGGATATGGAATTTGCCAAAAATAGTGGATGGTGCTATTTGATTTAAAGGCCTAGATCAAATAGCTTAAAATCAAGCAATTTATATTCTTTATGTATTTATTCACCGATATATTTGCAAACGGTATCCAAAACTTGATAAAGAAAAGCTGAAGGCTTTAGTTTCTGGACTTGGTACCACAATCCCATAGATTTCTTGAATGGATTGTATATGTACCTAAGTAGTCTCATCCTCACAATCTTCCTATTGATAATGTATCATTGGAAGAACATGTTAGATAAGTCTATCATAAAGAGGACAACACAAACAACAAATGCTTATTCCTTTGTTGTATGAACAAAGGAACTTGAGAATATTAGCACAAAGACATGGACACTTTTAGTGTCATACTTCTTCCATTACAAATCGTTGTATGAGGAAATAAGAGTTGCTTTGAACAACCCTTAGTTAACGCAAACACTAATGCTTGTTTCTTTGTTAAATGAACAAGGAACTTAAGAAGTAAGCACAAGGGCATGGACACTTTATGTGCCATAATTCTTCAGTTACAAATTGTTGTATGAAGAAATGAGAGTTGCCTTGAACAACTCTTGAAAGTTTGTAATCATGTTTACAACATAATGGTTGATTGACAAAAATAGTCGATCAATATGGACATATGATGATTTTGAAGCACTGAGTGTTGAAGTGTTGAACCACTTCAGGAGACAGAAGCTAGGCAAGGACTTCACCTTTAAGTACCTATCCAAATGGTTCACTAATTAGTGTAAACTCTATAATGAACAATAACAACACGGTCTCCAAATCGTTTGATGTGTATAACACAATTGATATAAGTTTTAAGAGAGATAGTGGGAGTTCAAGGGACCATGACTATTGTAGTCAATGGAGAAGTCAAATGAAGAAGACAAAATAACTCCAAGGGAACAAACATTCTTTATGAAAGGATGGACATTGGAAGGGGTATTTGCAAGAAATGTCTTGCAAGTGTCAAGAACACACCTTTCGAAGGTGTTATAAATTGTTCTTGAATAGTTCAAAATAGTTGGTTCTTCTACTTGAATGCTTGATTCCGTATTAGTGACTTTGTTTTACAATCGTTGAAAAAGTGTGGCTAATAAGAAGTGGTAGATTAATGAGAGAAGAGAAAGTACTTCCCATTCGGAACGTGAATAAAATATAGATCTCTGCGAAAGCAGATAGTACTTACTTTCTCATATGAACTACCAAAGCAATTGGAAAAACAAAGAATGTCTTTACATTCCAATTTGAATAAGGAACTTAATTCCGTCACTATAATTTTTGAGAGATGGATGAATGTTTTGTTTGACAAAACGTTGTTCTTTATTAATGAATGATTGGATTATTGTAATCTAATTGATTGTCTCTATAGTAGAGATGAGTAATCTAATTGAATGTCTCTATAGTCGAGGTGATGTGGTAGTGTTAACTGTGTAGAATATAACGATGCTTAAAACCCAAAAGGTTGCAAGGTAGTGACTAATCTCACTAAGTTGTGACACCTCTAAAACATAAATTACAAGTTGGTCATAGATGGATGCTTTGGATCGTTAGATCCAGATCCAATGCTTTCTTGTTAAAATTGTATAGAGGTGAAATGTTCGAATCTTTATTCCTTTGAAAAAAAGTAAGGAATCACAAAGTTGTTGAGGTTAATTCACTTAGATGTTAGTGACACTTGTCCACAACATAATACTACTCATGTTGTATGACATTCACCGAACATCGCTCTTGGTTAGACTATCGTTTATTTTGAATAAACACAAGTCCAAATACTTGGCAAAAGGTTTCAAAGAATTCAAGAATGTAAGTTGATGAGTAAGACGTCTAAAGTATTTACCTCCTTAGATTTGATCCAAGGAAAAATAACACTTTACAAGAGTTTCCTTGAAAGATATCAAGGAAAGTAGCATCATAAGATAATGGATTTCTCCATTGGGAGAAGAACAAACTCGAATAAGATGTAGTTCGTTGGATTTTATCAATTACCCATATATAGGATATATACTTCTAAGACAATATGATTGTCAATTAGAAGATCTTCCAAAATTTTCATGACTCCATAGGATGTAGTTGGAAAGAAAGAAAAGTCTTAATCGTGTTAAGATTTGGGGTTGCGTGCTAATAAGCAATATTTGTTTGAGAACAATCTTGTGGGATATCCTTAAATTAACCTTTGGATATCACTTCTACAAACCAACTAACAAATGTTATTTGTTGGGTAGTTCATTGTAATCCTACAATAGGATTTGCTTAAGATAGAGTAAATGAACGAGAGATAGAACTCAAAGAATGGGTTCTTTGAGAGACAAGACGATAATCAACAAATAGAACAATCTAGCTCCTACACCACTAGCTCCAAGGTAGTCGAGAATGATCTATAAACTGTCTCAGTTGAATGGTTTGAACTTTATGACTATGTCATAGAGTTACACCTCGTAATTCGAAAGAAATAAGAATGAAAATCCTTACGATTATATTGAGTGTATATACGACATATACTCAAGGAAATGGTATAGTACCATTTGACCCAAAACAGTGAAACCTTCATAGCTAATTGGTAGCTTAAGGTGACTACAATCAATGAGATTGGTTGACTTGGAAGAAACCATTGTAAACACGAAAAATTCCTGAAACAAGAAACAAGAATACGTGTACAAAATAATATTTTGTGTTTAATGATTTTGGGGTTACGATCTCTCTCAAATTTGGTCTTCTGATTCTATCTTCGTAGGGTGTAGGTTTGTGTGAGGTTGGTGAAGTAAATGGAGTTGGTAGGGTGAAGTAAATGGAGTTGGTGGGTGAAGTAAATGGAGTTGGTAGGGTGAAGTAAGTGTGTGAGGTTGGTGAAGTAAATGGAGTTGGTAGGGTGAAATGAGTGTGTGATGTAGGTGAAATAAATAAATGTTGTAATTTTAATACCTTGGTTAACATTTATTTCACTGAAATTTCAATGTCTACAACCATCTTTGATGTAGTCTTGGTTCCTGTTAATTCATGGCATGCTATGAGATACTCTTGCTTTCAACCCTAATGATATGGGATACGTTTACTCTCGAAGACTTGGTTGAATAGGTGTTCCCAAGGGAAGAAGAAAACTGAGCATGTTGAGAGGTTTGGTTGCAGCTACATTCTTGGCCGAGAAGAAGAGTCATGCGTTTTTGGATGTATGCCTTGCCATGAATGTTGACATATATAGGAATTTTAATGGCAAGTAGTAGTGCGAATGAGGCTTCGTCACCCACGCTTGTCGGCAAAAGTGTGGTAGTTGGGATAATGACCTCCACACATTTTCAACTTTGTCAGAGATCTTTGACAAAGTTGCACGCGTTATCTGAAAAGCCGAGATTTTATCTGAAAAGCCGAGATTGTGTCTGAAGAGTGTTGACGAACTTTACGCAGGAAAATCCGGCTTTTAAGATTTGAAGAGTGGTGGCGAACTTTACGCAGGAAAATCCGGCTTTTAAGATTTGAAGAGTGGTGTCTCTTCAATTTTTTTGAATCGGTGGTTGTGTCACCTCTCCTTTTATAGATGTATCGATCACCTCCAACATGCACACCTTGAAGATTGCCCATTCGTGAAAATCGTCTCCGGTGTATTTTGTCTTAACGGCCCTTTAAGATTTTACTCCATCCAACCCTTCTCTTTTAACATCTTTGAAAATGGCTAACCCATCTAACATTTGCTTAGATTTGAGTCTCAGCAGTGATACGGGTGCGCCTCGTCAGGGTGATATATGGTGCCCGTCTTTCTTATCTTCTAATGGCCCTCTTACAGGTGAAGACTCCGTGATGAAGGATGCAACAACAGCTACGATAGTAGCTAGGAACCTCCTCATTCCTAGAGATAGTAGGCTGCTTTCAGGACGGTCTGATGAGTTGGCCGTTCAAGAGTCCCTAGCTCTCAGTGTTCAGTGTGCGGGCTTTGTGTCCAACATGGGCCAACGCCTACTTGCTCGATCCCGTCAAGTTGAATCATTGATGGCGGAGGTGGAAAATCTTAAACAAGAGATCAAACAGCTTAAGCGCGAGAATAGAGGTTTGCACGTGCTTGCAAATAATTATTCGACGAGCATGAAGAGGAAGCTTGATCAGCTGCAAGAATCTGAAGGTCGAATTCAAAGTGACCGTCAAAGGCTTGCGGCTTTCTTCCAGAGGCACCTTTTTCCTTCGTCATCTAGCGTTCAACCAAGTATTGAGGCCTCGAATGATCCATCTTCGATGCCTCCCGCTCCTGGAGTTTTGCCAAGTAGTAGGGCTTCACGTGAACAACCTTTGTGAAAGCTCCATCTTTCTTTTTTTTTTTTCTTTTTTTTTTTTTTTTTTTTTTTTTTGTACGCACTTGTAATTTCTCGGAGATCAATGGACATGCTTTATTTTATTCAGTGTATTGTGCTAAATACAGATAAAACATATGTATCACCAAGATGTGTTATTTCCTTTCTTTTTTTCTTTTTTTTTTTCTTCTTCTTTGCAATAATTCTGTTGCCCTCTTTTTTTTTTTTTTTTTTTTTTTTTTTTGATGATGATTTTGCCGTACACAGTTTATGCTCTTGCGGGCCAGGAGCGTTTGGTTGTCACCTTTTAGGCTCGTGCGAACGAGGAGCTTTGGTTGTTGTTGTGGATTTGTCAAGCGATCTGGGAGAGGCGTTCCTCGCAATCTTCATAGGAAGGAGCCTTGACCGAGTAATTGAAGAAGTCTTATGGGAAGAGGTTGCACATTGTGATGGGGATGGACGATCTTTGTGTCGAAATTTCATTATCTCCAACACTTTCACATTGTTCTGGAGGTTGACAAAAGCTGCTTTCCCTCCTTTCTGATTGGTGCACTTGTGGAGAAGACATATGTTTCTCATGCAGTTTCTTCGGAGTGACATGAGTCCATCCTTCAATTTCACTTGACTTGGAGCATGCCCCCAACAGTCGAGGTGAAAACTTTGAGTCGAAAGAGCCAGAAGTGACATCTTTCTTAGGGATTTCATCTTCAGTGCCGTCCTCTTGGGTTTGTTGGCATGAAGATTTGCCAGTGTGGACGATGATGCGCCTCCTTACCTTCAGTGGTCCTTTTGTGTCGACCTCTAGGATTGCTTGGCGCTTCATCCTTAAAGGAATCAAGCTTCGAATGTCGCCTTTTTCTGCTAACCCATCGAACTTTTCTTCCTTTGGTGTTGTCTTCCTCTTTCCAAAAGGCTTCTCATTATCTTTAAATCTTTCCGAAGCTGATCGTCGCAGAGGAGAGATAGCTGTGTTGCTTTGTTTCTTAGGCTTTAACAACCTTTCAAGAACAGAGCTTTGGGATGTTGGCGCGTTAAGCCTCTTGAAGACAGAGGTTCGGTCTTGACTACCAATGCGATTAAGCACTGAAATTCTGGAGCTTGAATGGCTCATCCTATCGAAGACCGACGTCCGAGGGGCGGGTTTAGGCTCTTTTTGGTCTTGTTCAATGCTCACGCTGATGTGTTGAGCGCTAGCTTTCTTCACTTTGCTTGAAATCTTCACGGGTGCACTTGGTGTGAAGCCAAGTCCGGCTTTGTGAAGGAAGATTTGTGAAAAACAAGTTCATTTGAGCAACATCAACAACATGCAATTAACAATTAAAAGGCGGAATCATGTTTATATGCACTCAAAAACAAAACTTAACCCATGAACTTCAAAGCCTAGTAGATAGGTGAACCAAGACTCAACTCAAAACAAAGTGAGTTGAGAAATCAATACCTTTGTAGATTCCTCTTTATATAAGCAAAGGCTAATCACCCAAAGAGAGGGCCTTCATTCCTTGCATCTTAGATCCATGGATTTGGATGGATGAAAAGGTTTCTCCAAGTTCCCAAAATTGAGAACCTCTAAGTCTCCACACCAAGGTAAGATTGGAGAAGAAATGAGTGACCTTGAGGAAGTAAGATTGCTAGATGTTTTCCTCAAGTGTGGCCGGCCATTTCTAGAGAGAAAGGAGAGTTTTTGTTTCTCCAATTTCCCATAAACAACCCTTAATGAATTTTGGCTATTAAGTCACACTTATACCTTAATTCATTTGAGTGGCAAACTTGTAAATAAGTCAAAACCCACTCTTTCTCTAAATGGCCGGCCTTAGGGTATTCATTGGGCTATTTGGGCCTTTGTGAATCATTATTCATTAAGTTGTCATACAACTTAAGTCAATGGACTTGACGTTCAAAGCCCATTGGGCCTTAAGGTCCAAAACTATCCCGAGGTCTTCAACGAACTTATTCGTTTGATTAATAATCATATTAATTAATCCTTGCCATAAATAATTAAACCATTTAATTATTCTTACTCATCTCCGTTGAATCTTCAATCTCTACCTTACACGGTGTACGATCCATTAGGTTCTTTTTAGCGAGGCAGTGGGCGATTCAAACTCTTTCAAATCGATTGTGAATTGAAACTTACTTTCAATTCTCCCGTTAGTGATAATACACTTTTAGGGCTTCCACAAACCATGGTTGACGCCTAGCAGCATGTCATGGTTACCCAAGCTAATCAGAAGAGGTGGATAACCTATTCAGTTTTAGGATTGCAAATGCAATACGGTCTTTCTCTAATACAATACTCTTGACCACATTGTTTGGTTTGATAGTTTATTCATGTCTACTATCCAATGTGAGTCTTGTGCTTATATGATTACCTTGAATATGATTTCGAACACATTCCTAAATCTCATTCATACTTTGGCCAAAGATTCTTAATCATATCATAGAGTATTCTCCCTCAAACAGTTTGAAGGTTAGAGATCCCTTGTTGCGCATTCACTTGCCTCCATGGCTAAGTGGCTTAACCCCAACGATGCCATAGACACCCTCCTGATGGAGTGACTTTGACATAGTCAAAGATTAAGGACCTAACCACAAGACAACTGTGATGCCTCAGGTCAAAAGACTAATTTGCATTATCCCAACCATGAGTTCTCATGTGACATGAATATGAGAACTCTTCGTTGATCGTGTTCAGTGAACTCATTCTCTATTGAGCACCTACGTACTTGTCTTGATGTCACACACACCAATGACTCGAGACTAGTCACTCTCCCTTAGAGAAGACATAGCACGTACTGATCTTAACGGACTGTCAATGCCCAATTGACAATCCTATGATCAGGAACGTTTAGGATGTGTCAACGAAAGAATGGTCTCATGAATCTAACTTCTTTAGATCGCATTCTTCCAATCACATATTCCTTGGACTTATCGTTTAAGCATATAACATTTATATGAGACGGCTCAAACAATAATCTTTGCCCTTTACATTTAAACTACATTAGTTTGAAATGTCCGTAAAGTATCATCATATGATTGGTTTTAGGGCACATTTCCAACAATCTCCCACTTGCACTAGAGCCAATCAGCTTAGTCATCATTGATGATACCTCTTCTGTAATTCATTTCATAAATGGCTGAGTAGTAGGCCTAAACAATGGATATCTATATGTTATCCATAGAAGCAACCTTGAGAATAACGACGTCACCATTATACATGATTCTCAATCATGTGGTTCAGTCTCTCATTTGAGTTCGGACCTTGATGAGACCTTGATTCCCTGGCTTGAGCTATCGCCCCATTAGTGTCATACACTTTCTCGTTGGAACTGAATGGAGGGTTCATGAATGAACTTTCCCATCCAAACAACAATGTTGTAAGCTTCTATATGGCAATATATTTTGCATACATGATGGAACACATTAAAGTCATTTACTTTTAACGTTTCCACCCAAATATCTCTTTAGTCATAATAAAGAAATATCTCATTATCACTTCATTCATAATGAAGAGATATTCTATGATGGATTAGATTCATAATCTAATACATTTACGCTTCCATTACGTTACTCTAATTCTTCCTCATTCTTGAGGAATCCATCCTTAGTATTTCTTAAATACCTAAGGATTCACTTGACATTTGCTATGGTTCTGATCCTGGGCTTGCACTGATATCATCTTGTACCGTTCTAGGTACAACTTTTATCAATGTTTTCATACAATATGTAATACATAAATCACCTTTCTGCGTATGCATAAAGGATTCTATTTACGCATTATTTCTTTGGGAGTCAAAGGGTACATTCCCTTTGAGAAGAACAACTTCCTAGTCTCACTAGAATTGTCATTCTAATTGAAGTTTATCATCATATGAGAAACTTCCTAGCATCTCATTGTCTATTTTAGGGATTGATATAATCCAATTATATCTTGAAATCTATCATTATAGATTTCCATCCCATGTATATAAACTATGTCTCCCATATACATTTTATCATTATAGAATGTTTAAAGTCATAACTTTAACGATGAAGAATTCCTTTCATTTTCAAAATTAATATATATCATGTATATTTATTCAAATTTAGGAATATGATCAACTCCCACTAATCTTTTGTAAACCTAGTAAACAAAAGATTCATTTACATCTTTATGAGAAATCAAACAATTGATCTTTTCTCATAAGACGCTTATAGCTCCCACTAGCTTGCTAAGATCCATGATGGATGGATCTCTACAACTAACATGTCTTAGAAGTATATATTATATATATATGGGTAATTGATAATGTCCAACGAACTAAATCTTATTTATGTTCATTCTTCTCCTAATGGAGAAATTCATTATCTTACGATACTACTTTCCTTGATATTTTTCAAGGAAATTAATCTAAAGTGTTACTTTTTCCTTGGATCAAATCTAAGGAGGTAAATACTTTAGACGTCTTACTCATCTACTTACATTTCTTGAATTCTTTGAAACCTTTTGCAAAGTATTCGGACTTGTGTTTATTCAAAATAAACTATAGTCCAACCGAGAGTGATCTTCGGTGAATGTCATACAACATGAGTAGTATTATGTTGTGGACAAGTGCCACTAACATCTAAGTGAATTAACCTCAACAACTTTGTGATTCTTTCTTCTTTCCAAAAGAATAAAGATTCGAACATTTCGCCTCTATACAATTTTAACAAGAAGGTATTGGATCCGGATCTAACGATCCAAAGCATCCATCTATGACCAACTCGTAACTTATGTTTTAGAGGTATCACAACTCAGTTGGGATTAGTCACTACCTTGCAACCTTTTGGGTTTTAAGCATCATCGTATTCTAAACAGTTAAACTACCACATCATCTCTACTATAGAGACAACCAATTAAATTACAATAATCTAATTATTGATTAATAAAGAACATTACAAAACATTTATCCATCTCTACTATAGTGACGGATTTAAGTTCCTTAAAATTGGAATGTAAAGACAATCTTTAGTATTTTCCAATTTCTTTGGTAGTTCATATGAGGAAGTAAGTACAATTCGCTTTCGCAGAGATCTATATTTTATTCACTTTCCGAATGTGAAGTACTTTCTCTTCTCTCATTAATCTTCTACCTTTTATTAGCACACTTTTACAACAATTGTAAAACATAGTTACTAATACGGAATCAAGCATTCAAGTAGAAGAACCAACCGTTTTGAACTATTTCAAGAACATATTACAACACCTTCGAAAGGTGTGTTCTTGACACTTGCAAGACATTTCTTGCAAATACCCCTTCCAATGTCCATCCTTTCATAAAGAAAGTTTGTTCCCTTGGAGTTATTTTGCCTTCTTCATTTGACTTCTCCTTTTGATTACAATAGTCATGGTCCCTAAACTCCCACTATCTCTCTTGAAACTTATTTCAAATGTGTTATACACATCAAACGATTTGGAGAGCGTGCGGTTATTGTTCACTATATAGTTTACAATAAACTTAGTGAACCATTAGGATAGGGACACAAAGGTGAAGTCCTTGCCTAGTTTCCGTCTCGTTAAGTGGTTTAACACTTCAACACTCAATGATTCAAAATCATCATAAGTCCATATAAATGGACTATTTTTGTCAACCAACCATTATGTTCTAAACATAATAACAAACTTTCAAGAGTTGTTCAAGGCAACTCTCATTTCTTCATACAACAATTTGAAAGTGAAGAATCATGGCACATAAAGTGTCCATGCCCTTGTGCTTACTTCTCAAGTTCCTTGTTTATGTAACAAAGAAACAAGCACTAAAGTTTGTGTTGATTAAGGGTTGTTCAAAGCAACTCTTATTTCTTCATACAACAATTTGTATTTGAAGAATTATGACATTAAAAGTGTTGTCCTTCTCATGTTAGACTTATCTAACATATTCTTCCAATGATACATTATCAATAGGAAGATTGTGAGGATGAGACTACTTAGTTACATCTACAAGCCATTAAAGACAATCTATGGGATTGTAGAACTAAGTCCGGAAATTAAAGCATTCGGCTTTTCTTTGTCAAGTTTTGGATAGCGTTTGCAAATATATTGGTAAACAAATACATAACGAATATAAATTGATTGATTTTAAGCCATTTGATTCGGGTCTTTAAATCAAATAGCACCACCCACTATTTTTGGCAAATTCCATATCCCTCATCGGAATTCGAGAGTTTTGGAGGAAACTCTTAGTAGGGTATGGGAGGCTCACTATTACCAAGCCCACCTCACGATGATACGATATCGGCTAGCATTAATAATAATGAGAGAGTACGCTTACTCATTTGTATCTCTTGCAAGTACCCATCTTATTTGGCCTCTAGAGAATGTTGCCTCACAATGATATGATATCGGCGCCATTGCACTTAGTTAAGTTATTCCCACCATGCTTAGTTCATGAAGGGGTTCAAGAATAGCCTCACAATGATATGATATTGGCCATCCTCGTTGCCTACACTCACCTCATCATATGCGTATAGACTCCTCTTGAGTGTAAGCATGCACTTTGTACTCCCCCATGATAGGGTGAAGCCGGTGTACAAGTCGCAAACGATTGGAGCCTACCACGGTGGAAGGCCACGAAGAGATATTCAAAGCATCTCTCGCTTATCAACTTAATAATTGTTTGGTTGAGGGTTTTAGGTCTCATCACATATAAACATACATTTTAATCCAATTAAAACATTTTGGTCCTATTACAACTATTGGTCCATATGATTGATTTAGTAGTACATAATACTCCCACTATGCTTTTAAAACGGTTTTTAAAGCAAGACTATATGGTACTAATAACATAAGATTTGCATTCATTGATGGACTATATAGTTGCCTTAGGGCCTTAGGATGACTATGAACCTTTGATTCGATTCAACACGAGCCTAGTGTTGAATCTCGGTCTAGGGATGGTGATTGATTTTAGTTACGCGTTTAATCACATTAAGGCGTGTTGTCTTATTGGGCGTTGGACCCAACTACTCCAATTTCATGCATATCGAATAAAACAAGAAAGGAGTACTTCAAAGTAAATAAGAGCTTATGCTCTTTTACAACAATTGATCAAATCAAATTACTTTAAAGTAAAGAAGAGCTTATGCTCTTTTACAACAATTGATCATATCAAATTACAACCAAAATTTAGTCTACACATTCCCATGGTTCAAACAAATTTGAAACGGCCTTTCACATAGCTCAATTATCGTAGGCTAAGGATCATAATCACCCTTTCTTTAATTAATTAACGCTTTAACTAATTAAACTTGAATGCAACATTTTCATTTGGTTTTTGTATCCATAGAATTGATTTAAATGGAGCTAAATGAAATGAAAATCCAATTCTCATTTAAAGAGACAAAACAATTTTGTTCTCTACCTAATTTGGGCCAAAATGCTATGACCTCAACTTGTTTGGGCCATAGTGCAATTAACCTCAACTTTTGGGCTATTTTGCAAAAACTTAAACTTTTGGGGTCACTTTGTAAAAACACAAAAGTCCACTACTTCATGTAATTACAACTAGAACCCAAAAATTTCCACAAAAGCTAAAACTTCATTAAAGGAGCAAAACAATTTGTCCTTTTAGTGATTTTGGACCTTTACGTAAAAACGTAAACTTTTGGGTCAAAGTACAAATACACAAAAGTATCAAAACTTTATGTAATTGCATAAAAGCCCCACAAGGACCCTAATTGAGTAGGGTGGCCGACCATTTGAAACAAAGTATATAAAAAATTTCAAAGTTTTGTAAGTGGGGTGTGTGAAATGGAATAAATCATTACACACCTACCCACTAAAATTTCTTTAATTTTTCAAAACAACTATCTAAGATATTTAAACATAAGAAATATTTCAAAACAAAAACTTTATGAAATAAATCAAAACTTTGAATCAAAACACCAAACCTTTTGTTCTTGGCAAGAACATATCAAGAACAATGAAGAACATCCATGAAAACCCATAAGAGCTCCATGAACATTCTTCACCCAAAAACATACCAAAACCACTCAAACTTAAGGGAAATAACATACAACCATACTAGGGTACATAGGGGTTCCAAAAGTCACTTTAAAACACTTTTAACAAGTCAAACAAGAACCCAAAAATCCACCCTTTGGATTTGGCCGAATTTCCCCAAAAACATGGCACCAAATTTTAGCTCCAAAATTCATGCTCATATGAACTACATCTACAACATTTGAGATGGCAAATTTTCTAACAAAATTTACATTCAAAGAAGCAAGAATAAAGCTTGTAACAATTACAACATTCAAATCACAAACTATGAACTACAAAACCCAAAAGGATTCACCAACTACTAGACTTAGGCTCTGATACCGCTTGAAGGAAGATTTGTGAAAAACAAGTTCATTTGAGCAACATAAACAACATGCAATTAACAATTAAAAGGCGGAATCATGTTTATATGCACTCAAAAACAAAACTTAACCCATGAACTTCAAAGCCTAGTAGATAGGTGAACCAAGACTCAACTCAAAACAAAGTGAGTTGAGAAATCAATACCTTTGTAGATTCCTCTTTGCATAAGCAAAGGCTAATCACCCAAAGAGAGGGCCTTCATTCCTTGCATCTTAGATCCATGGATTTGGATGGATGAAAAGGTTTCTCCAAGTTCCCAAAATTGAGAACCTCTAAGTCTCCACACCAAGGTAAGATTGGAGAAGAAATGAGTGACCTTGAGGAAGTAAGATTGCTAGATGTTTTCCTCAAGTGTGGCCGGCCATTTCTAGAGAGAAAGGAGAGTTTTTGTTTCTCCAATTTCCCATAAACAACCCTTAATGAATTTTGGCTATTAAGTCACACTTATACCTTAATTCATTTGAGTGGCAAACTTGTAAATAAGTCAAAACCCACTCTTTCTCTAAATGGCCGGCCTTAGGGTATTCATTGGGCTATTTGGGCCTTTGTGAATCATTATTCATTAAGTTGTCATACAACTTAAGTCAATGGACTTGACGTTCGAAGCCCATTGGGCCTTAAGGTCCAAAACTATCCCGAGGTCTTCAACGAACTTATTCGTTTGATTAATAATCATATTAATTAATCCTTGCCATAAATAATTAAACCATTTAATTATTCTTACTCATCTCCGTTGAATCTTCAATCTCTACCTTACATGGTGTACGATCCATTAGGTTCCTTTTAGCGAGGCAGTGGGCGATTCAAACTCTTTCAAATCGATTGTGAATTGAAACTTACTTTCAATTCTCCCGTTAGTGATAATACACTTTTAGGGCTTCCACAAACCATGGTTGACGCCTAGCAGCATGTCATGGTTACCCAAGCTAATCAGAAGAGGTGGAGAACCTATTCAGTTTTAGGATTACAAATGCAATACGGTCTTTCTCTAATACAATACTCTTGACCACATTGTTTGGTTTGATAGTTTATTCATGTCTACTATCCAATGTGAGTCTTGTGCTTATATGATTACCTTGAATGTGATTTCGAACACATTCCTAAATCTCATTCATACTTTGGCCAAAGATTCTTAATCATATCATAGAGTATTCTCCCTCAAACAGTTTGAAGGTTAGAGATCCCTTGTTGCGCATTCACTTGCCTCCATGGCTAAGTGGCTTAACCCCAACGATGCCATAGACACCCTCCTGATGCAGTGACTTTGACATAATCAAAGATTAAGGACCTAACCACAAGACAACTGTGATGCCTCAGGTCAAAAGACTAATTTGCATTATCCCAACCATGAGTTCTCATGTGACATGAATATGAGAACTCTTCGTTGATCGTGTTCAGTGAACTCATTCTCTATTGAGCACCTACGTACTTGTCTTGATGTCACACACACCAATGACTCGAGACTAGTCACTCTCCCTGAGAGAAGACATAGCACGTACTGATCTTAACGGACTGTTAATGCCCAATTGACAATCCTATGATCAGGAACGTTTAGGATGTGTCAACGAAAGAATGGTCTCATGAATCTAACTTCTTTAGATCGCATTCTTCCAATCACATATTCCTTGGACTTATCGTTTAAGCATATAACATTTATATGAGACGGCTCAAACAATAATCTTTGCCCTTTACATTTAAACTACATTAGTTTGAAATGTCCGTAAAGTATCATCATATGATTGGTTTTAGGGCACATTTCCAACACTTTGTTGTTGTCAACTCCGTAACCATGCTCCTTCAACTTCTTTTGAGTTTTGGTGAGGTTACGTTCTTTGTCATTGACAGTGTTTGAAACCTTCTTTCCAGCCGCCTCAGAAGAAGCGAAGTCGTGCCCGGCCTTTGACATGAGTTTGTAGGCGTTTGGGTCGAAACCTTCCTCGGTCCTCTTGGTTGGAAGAAAGCTTGATTCCACCTTCTTTGGTAGAGCTTTTATGAAGCCTTATGGTAGTCTTGCGGCCTTAGCACCCCCTAGCTGTGTCAGAGGCAAAACTGCATTCGTCTTGAGCAACTTTACATTATCCGTGTGCCACTGTGTGTCGGCTTTTCTTGTTCCAGTTTCGAATGGAGATTGACCATTCTTTCTTCTTGACATCGGGATATACCGGAATATGGGTGCGTTCGGTCCTTCTGACGGCATCCTACTCCCTTTGGTTGTTGCAGGTTTAGCAAACTCGTCACCGTCTTTGCTTGAAGATGGCACGGCCTGCTCTTTTTGCTTTTTAGGCATGGCTTGCCACTCCTGCTTTTTAGGTGCTGCTTTGCCCTTGGATTTGATCTCTTCCGGAAGAGCTTCGGGTACCATGTTTTCGTCCATGTAGAACTTGGCGTCTGCAAAGTGTGATTCGGCTTCGGTGAATGGCTTGGTGTCACCTTGGATCACCTTCACTCCTTCTAGGTAAAATTTTAGGCATTGGTGAAGGGTGGACGGCACTACCCCATTTGCGTGGATCCAAGGTCTTCCTAAGAGCAAGCTGTAGGAAGTTCTTGCATCAATCACGTGGAATATCGTGCTTGATTTGAGCTCACCAATGGTCATCTCTACTCGGATCATGCCCATCGCCCTTTGTCATCCTTGGTTAAAACCCTGGATCAGCAGACGGCTCAGGGATAGTTCATTCACCTTGATGCCGATTATGGTCATTGTTGATTTTGGCATGATGTTTATGGCCGACCCATCATCCACAAGCATGCGGTTGACTTTGTATTCCCTTACGTACCCTGAGATGAAGAGAGGACGGTTGTGAGGCTTTGATCCCAGCAGTAGGTCTTTGTCAGTGAAGTTAATTGCGTCATGGGTGGCATAACATGTGGCACATTCATGTGGCTGAAGCTTCGAGCCTTCATCGTTACTTTCTCGCACTTCATGGTCGTCGGGACCTGCCAGGACTGCTGCTAGTGCTCTTCGTATCTTTTTTGGCAATGGTAGCGCTTCCTCGATGCTAAAGTGTGTTGGCAGACCTTCTTCGGGTGTGAGGGTCTTTTCTACCTCAGTGGCGATAGCTTTGCCTTTTGAGGGCTCTTCTATTTCTACTTCAACCATGTGACAGGCCACAGTAGTGCACTGTTGGAAAAAGTCATTCGGGAAGTACTCATGCAAGGAAATGGGAATGCGTGGCTCCTGCTCCATAGGTTCCCCAGCATATGTTGTCTTATCATGCTTTATGTTTCTTTTAGGCTTCGCATTGTTGCGGCCGTGGTGATTTCTTCTTTATTCCACCTTTGGCTGTATGACTCGTGGTCTTGGTTTCCTTGTCTTTTTGTAGGTTACCAATATCCATCCTTCTTCATCATCAGCATGTGCATCTTGGTCGCTTCCCTCCAGTGATGGTTGTGTAGGAGGTGCCGTGCAGCTTGAGCATTCACGGGAATGGTCAGGTGTCGCTTGGAGAGGCATAGGATTAAACGATCCAAACGCAATTGTAATGGTATGCGTTGCGGCCGTGTCCTCAAGGTCGAGCTCAATTTGCCCTTGTTGTGCTAGCTTCATGATGAGTTCTTTAAGAACGAAGCACTTGCCAACAGGATGGCTCACAATACGATGGTACTTGCAGTACCTAGGATCGTTTGTGCGATTCATTTCTTCAGGACGCTTGCATTCGGGTAGCTCAATCACCTTTTTTTCTAGCAAGTCATCTAACATGGCAGCCATATCAGAGTCAGGAAAAGGGTACGTTTTCTGTTCCAACTCTCTCGAGGTGCTCTTGTATCTATCTTGGGTGCGAGAAGCCTCACTTGTCTTTATCTCCTTCGCTTTCTTCTTGGAGGAGATCTTGATGGGCGCTGAGGAGGTCTTGATGGGGGTAGTGTTGACAGTGAAAGCTTCCTTAGCGGGCTTCTTCCGGGTCTTGTCTACATTTGGGGCGAATACTTTATCCTTCTTGAAGTTAGTAATCGGCTCCTTTTCCCCATGATTAGCGATACTCAGCTCCATGTCGTGGGAACGAGTTGCTAGCTCTTCGAATGTTCTTGGTTTTATACCTTGGAGGATGTAATGTAACCCCCAGTGCATGCCTTGAACGCACATCTCAATGGCAGAGGTTTCAGAAAGCCGATCTTTGCAATCCAGACTTAAGGAGCGCCATCTATTTATGTAGTCGACGACAGGTTCATCTCTCCACTGTTTCATACTGGTTAGCTCTAGCATGCTTACAGTACGACGAGTGCTGTAGAAGCGGTTGAGGAATTCCCTTTCTAGCTGGTCCCAACTGTTGATAGACTCGGGTTCGAGGTCAGTGTACCAATCAAAAGCATTACTTTTCAGCGAACTCACGAACTGTTTGATGAGGTAGTCCCCCTCTGTCCCAGCATTGTTGCAAGTTTCAATGAAATGGGCGACATGTTGCTTCGGGTTGCCTTTTCCATCGAACTGCATGAATTTTGGGGGCTGATAACCCCTTGGCATCTTCAAAGCATCAATCTTCTTGGAGTAGGGCTTTGAGTACAGTACAGAGTCATGTGAACTTCCTTCGTACTGTGTCTTGATAGTGCTTGCAATCATCTCCTGTAGTTGCTGGATAGAGAGAGATCCCATGAACGCCGTTGCTTGGTCTAGCTTCAGCTTTTCTTCGACTTTCTCTGTTGGAGGCTCCTCTTCTTCGTCGAATTCTTTCTTTACTAGGCTATCATTTGGGTCGACTTTCATGTCAGGCCGCGCATCTAGTTGGTTGACGAGTGCAGCAATCTGCAAGTCCTTCTCTTCCACAGTTCGTGTGAGCTTTGCGATTGCTTCATTCATCTGAGCTAGCTGCTCCTCGATTGAAGTTGCTCCAGTGGTCATGACTTGCATGGTTGTACTGCTGCTCGAATCAGCGTCGGAGAGTAGGGACTCTAAGTATTTCCTCGGGCTTTCTCCTCTTGATGCCCTTAGCGAGGCTAGGGTGATCACAGGCTCGTGCCTCAGGTGCTCTTGTTCCTTTGACAGAGTTAATGCAGGGGTGGATGCCGCGGTAAAAAGAGCTCTTGCTTTACTTCGGGTTGTGATGCCCGAAATATCACCAGTTGCGGCGATAATGTTCTTGTTCTTCGCTTTGACTGCAGGAACAACTTGATCCTTTCTTGATGCCATTTGCGTTTTTCGATGATTTGAGGATAGAGATGAGAGGTAGAGATGTCCCACTGGGCGTGCCAAATTTGTAAACACGAAAAATTCCTGAAACAAGAAACAAGAATACGTGTACAAAATAATATTTTGTGTTTAATGATTTTGGGGTTACGATCTCTCTCAAATTTGGTCCTCTGATTCTATCTTCGTAGGGTGTAGGTTTGTGTGAGGTTGGTGAAGTAAATGGAGTTGGTAGGGTGAAGTAAATGGAGTTGGTGGGTGAAGTAAATGGAGTTGGTAGGGTGAAGTAAATGGAGTTGGTAGGGTGAAGTAAGTGTGTGAGGTTGGTGAAGTAAATGGAGTTGGTAGGGTGAAATGAGTGTGTGATGTAGGTGAAATAAATAAATGTTGTAATTTTAATACCTTGGTTAACATTTATTTCACTGAAATTTCGATGTCTACAACCATCTTTGACGTAGTCTTGGTTCCTGTTAATTTGAAGATTGCTAGCTACAATTAAACGGTGATTCAATGGTTGGACATAATATGGGTTTCCGAAACCACTATCAATATAGTCTTGATAATATATGTCTAAGACTAGGAATCACAAGATGTGTAAGTTGTAGAGATCCATCCATCAGGACTTAGCAAGCTAGTGGGAGCTATAAGCCTCTTATGAGAGAAAGATCAAATCATTTGATTTCTCATAAAGATGTAAATGAATCTTTTGTTTCCTAGGTTTACAAAAGATTAGTGGGAGTTAATTATATTCCTAAATTTGAACATATATATGATATATTTATTCTTCTTCATTAAAGTTATGACTTTAAATATTTTATAATGATAGAATGTATATGGGAGATAGTCTATATACATGGGATGGGAATCTATAATGATAGATTTCAAGATCTAATTGGATTATCTCAATCCCTATTGATAGACGATAGATGTGGGAAGTTTCTCGAATGATAAACTTCATATGAAAGGACAATTCCAATCAAATTGGGAAATTGCTCTTCTAAAAGGGAATGTACCATTTTGACTCCCAAAGAAGCATAATGCGTAAATAGAATCATTTATGCATACTCAGAATGGTGATTTATGTATTTCATATTGTATGAAAAACGTTGATATGAGTTGTACCAAGATCGGTACAAGACGATATAAGTGCAAGCCCAGGATCAGAACCATGGCAATTGACAAGTGAATCATTAAGTATTTAAGAAATACTAAAGGATAGATTCCTCAAGAATGAGGAAGAATTAGAGTAACGCAATGAAAGCGTAAATGTATTAGATTATGAATCCAATATCGTATCCATCATTGGATGTATCTTCATTATGAATGAAGAGATAATTAGATATCTCTTTATTATGACTAAAGAGATATTTTGGTGGAAACGTTATAAGTAATGACTTTAGTGTGTTCCATCATACATGCAAAATATATTGTCATATAGAAGCTTACGCTCATTTATGAACTCTTCATTCGGTTCCAACCAAAAAGTGTCTCTAGTGTACCCACACTAAGACACTAATGGGGCAATAGCTCAAGCTAGGGAATCAAGGTGTCATCAAGATCCGAACTCAAATGAGAGACTGAACCACATGATTGAGAATCATGTATAATGGTGACGTCGTTATTCTCAAGGTTGCTTCTATGGAAAACATATACATATCCATTGTCTTGGCCTACTACTCAGCCATTTTTGAAATGAATTTAGAAGAGGTATCATCACTGATGACCAAGCTGATTGGCTCTAGTGCAAGTGGGAGATTGTTGGAAATGTGCCCTAAAGCCAATCATATGATGGTACTTTACGGACATTTCACATGTTAAAGTAATCTAGTTTAATATAAAGGGTAAAGATTATTGTTTAAAGTCATCTCATATAAATATTATATGCTTAAACGATAAGTCCAAGGAATATGTAATTGAGAGAATATGATCTAAAGAAGTTAGATTCATGAGACCATTCACTTTTGTATATATATCCTAAACGTTCTTGATCATGGGATTGCCAATTGGGCATTGACAGTCCATTAAGATCAATATGTGCTATGTCTTCTCTTAGAGAGAGTGACTGGTCTCGAGTCATTGGTGTGACTGACACCAAGACAAGCATGTAGGTGCTCAATAGAGAATGAGTACACTGAACGCGATCAACAAGGAGTTCTCATACTTATGTCACATGAAAACTCATGGTTGGGATAATGTAAGGTAGTCCTTTGACCTGAGGCATCATAGTTATCTTATGGTTAAGTCCATGATCTTTGAGTATGTCAAAGTCACTCCGTCAAAGGGTGTCCATGGCATAGTTGGGGGTTAAGCCACTTAGCCATGGAGGCAAGTGAATGCACAGTAAGGGATCTCTAACCTTCAAACTGTTTGAGGGAGAATACTCTATGATATGATTAAGAATCTCTGACCAGAGTATGAATGAGATTTAGGAATTTGTTCCAAATCACATTCAAGGTAATCATATAAATAAGAGAATCACATTGGATAGTAGACATGAATAAACTATCAAATCAAATAATGTGGTCAAGAGTATTATATTAGAGAAAGACCGTATTGAATTGTAACCCCAAACTGAATAGGTTCTCCACCTCTTCTGATTAGCTTGGGTAGCCATGACATACTGCTAGGTGTCACTCATGGTTTGTGGAAGCCCTAAAGGTGTATAATCACTAAAGGAAGAATTGAAAAGTAAGTTTCAATTCGCAATCGATTTGAAGAGTTCTAATCGCCCACTGCCTCGCTAAAAGGAACCTAATGGATCGTACACCGTGTATGGTAGAGATTGAAGAAACAACAGAGATGAGTAAGGATAATTAAATGGTTAATTATTTATGGCTACGATTAATTAATATGTTAATTAATCAAACGAATAAGTTTTAGACCTCATGTTAGTTTTGGGCCTCAAGGCCCAATGGGCTTCGAATGTCAAGTCCAATAACTCAAGTTGTACGACAACTTGAAAACACAAGGGGCATGAAAGCCCAATGAACCCACATGGCCAGCCATAGAGAGTGTGAAGGAGAATTGGTTTTAATTTCAATTATGTCACTCAATGTAAGTGGCTATAGAAAGGAAATTATAACCCATTCCCTCATGAGGGTTTTCTAGAGAGAAAAGAGAAAAACACAAAAAACTCTCTCTTCTCTTAGGAGGCTGGCCACCCTAGGAAGAATGGACTAGCATCCATTTCTTCCTAGGTCACTCATCTTTTCCTCATTGCTCTCCTTGGTGTGGAAACTTAGAGGTTCCCTTTCTTGGAAACTTGAAGAATCCATTCCTTCATCCATATCCAAGAAGTCATAGAGTAAAGAAGTAAAGTTCCTCCATCCATATCCATGGAGCCAAGGAGCAAGGAGATTAAGGAAAGAAGGCCCTCACATGGGTGAATATCCTTTGCTAAGTAAAGAGGTGCTTCAAAGGTATAAAAGTTTTTCAACTCTTTTCTTTAAGATTTGAGTTGAGTCTTGGTTCACCACAACTACTAGGCCTTGAATTTCATGGGTAAAGTTTTGTTTTTGAGTGCATACAAGCATGATTCCACCTTTAATTGTTAATCGCATGCATAGATGTTGCTCAAATGAACTTGTTTTGACAATTTTTTTCCTTCAATGTGTAAATAAAGCAAAATCAAGGATCAATTTTAGAATAGATAATATAGCTAGAAATTGCTACCTACGCATTGCTGCAGGATAATGAATTGTAAGAAAAATTATGTTTGAAATATATAAATGATTGTGTCATTGTCGTAGAAGATAAAAAAATATTGACATAAAAAACATTAGGAAGATGTTCACGTACCAAAGATTAAATCGATAAAGCCGACATACAAAAAATCGTAGCTCAACGGAATGCAATTTTTCAACAAAGTTTTGACTAAACCAAAAACCAAACACATGAAAATCAAACTTTGAGACCCAATTCTCTTCCCAAGCTTCAAAATCGAATTCAATCAACTTAATTACATTGACGAATCAATAATATCAAAATCAGCTAGGATAAACTCAAACAACCCAATACCCCCACATCAACACACAAAACTAATACAGAACCAATTTGACCTCATAAAAATCAAACACGCACAAGAATAGAACATTTTCCAAAGTATAAAATCCAAACGAAATTGCTGACCTCTCCTTCTCCTTGAGCATTTTCAAAGGCTTCCTTGCAAATTGAATTGGCAACACACGGTTGATGCTGTTGATGTTGATATGTAGCTGTTTATCCAGGGAACACATAAAATAAAAACAAATCGAAAGATAGTTATTCAGCAAGAGTTGATAATTTCATTTTTGCCTCAAGAGAAGCAAAATCGAAATATACAACTAACCAAATATAAATTTAAGAAAAATATCTCTAAAAATATGTGGAGCTACCTGATTAAGTGGGTTCTTTGGCGTTCCATACTCAGCAGCTAGAAAACCAAAAACATGTCATGCATTGCAGAGAAGGTTAATGGGATAACCGTCAAGTTTATCAATCATATTTGCATGATATAAGCTGCAAGAATAAATTTAATATTCATTAACCAATCAGGAAAATTTAAAATTAAACATACAAAAGATATACTTACACGTTATATTCCTGTCTCTTCATTAAAAAAAAATAACAAAATAAAAAATAAAACATTATATTCCTGTCTTTTTTTTCTCTTATTTTGGAACAAGTATACTGTCTGCAATTTTGTTAAAATAAATAAAATAATAAAAAATTAGAACAATGCCCTTAAACCATGAACATTTAATGTGGAGAAATTGAAAGTTTAAGTAAGTGGAAAACGACATAGGACAGAGGAGAAGATTCAAAGAATATTGTGATCAAAATCAGAACTCAGTGAGAGTTCAACAGAAAGATCAATGGAAAATGCATTCACACACTGATATGCCCGACCCCGATATTCTCCAAACACCGAAATGAGAACGTGTTGGCCCCGAGAGTGACAAAGCCATATTAACATGCATGTAATTTATGAAGAAAGAACAAACTTAAATAAAACACGTAAATTTAACTTTAATGAATATGCAATTGTGGGAACGTGTTCAAAGTATACAACTAATCAAGAATATTGTAAAAGGAATATTATGACAAGGTACGAACAAAGGAATGGGTCCTACTGTCACGCCCCGAACCTGGGGGCGGTAATAAAAACTCGAACCGAATCCGAAACGTGAGTTAAAAGATCAATAAATAAAAGGAAATTGAAACAGGTTGGAAAATAAATTTCTTCTTATAAATAACTCATGATTCTTAAACAAATTAGGAGCTCTTTAAAATTCTATAGTAAAAAGATGAATAAACATTCTATTCTCACATCTAATCCGATCTCATCCTACCTACCCTTTTGAATGTCTAGTTCATAAACCTGCATAACAATAGAGGGATGAGCTTCAATAGCTCAGTAGGGACATAATCTTATCAAAATAAATTGACAATATTAAATTAAGTGTCATGAAATCATGTAGCCAAATATCAAATCGTTATTGATAACAATGCATGAATGCAATGCAACCTCTTCAACTATTCCCGTTAACTCATATAATAAAACACGCGGACCTGCACATCCCATACCGTGCATTTTATCACTGCAGTGATGGTTCGAATATTCTATTATACAAATTAACCCTATAAAATATCACGTGTTCATAAACCCATTTTGTAAGTCACCTTATCTAATTCATTGATCTCTAGCCCAAATCGCCTGCATTGATAATTTATCCCGTCGATATCCTATTCTAATGTGCACATCGGGCTCGTCTGGGACCTGGTTCACAATGAATAGATTCAACTACACAAAAGATCCTTTCCAATTGCCCTCATTTCCAGACCAATCTAACACTAATGTTCCAACCACATCAACATGAATGATGCACAAATAATGTCATTTCATCTTTAACATGTATCACAGTATATTCTCAACGAATAACATTTCAGCAATACTTCCATAACCAATAACAAGTAAACACTCAACTAAAGCAATTAGCCAATTAATATTTGATAGGAGCATATTTAGGCGACTTAGCTAGCTTATTCTTGTGCATTTGTGTTATTATTTCCTAGTTAATGTCGTATTACAACTCATTTTCGTGTGTTTGTAGGTCCAAAGGGTTAAGGTACCAAGAAAGTGCATTTTGGTGCATTTTGGAGCAGTTTTGGGCACTGAATGGATAGCACATGTATGGGCCAAGATGGATGGACGAATTTGGAGTTCAAAAGGCTAGGAATCTGATAAGAAGAGGAAGAAATTAAAGTCAAGACAAAGATGATAAGGAATCAGCTCAAAAGAGGAAACATTATCCAAAACATTATCTAACCTTGTCCAACCTTATCCTATCTTACCCTAACCTAATCTTGTTCCACCTTAATCCTAGTTGCAAGTGGATCTAAAAACCTAATTTCTAGAAGCGTTATTTGACCCTAAAAGGGTGCCACACCCTTCCCCTTTTTATTTCTTCTAGAAAACCCAAAATCAGCCACAAAACACTTAGTTTCTAGAAGGCCCAATTTTGGACGAATTTCCTAAACCTTTTTCCTTTTGGATTCTGATTTGTTAGGCCTTAATCCTTGTGGATTTGGGTATACAAATCCTTTTATGAAACTAATTGGGCCAAACCCTCTCCTAAGTGTATTTACCTTACTTGTGCCGAACCTTAGGGCCCTAATACATAAAATCTGCTAAGTGTAACCCTAATCTAATTAACCCTAGGACTATATAAACATATTTTCAGCCACAAATTCGTACCACCCCTTATGCTATTCAGAAACCTTGTTGCCGCAACACCCTAGCCTCCATTCTCATCCTTCATCCACTTCATACACCTCCATACACCACCTGCCGCACCCTACCACCATAATCAGCCATCATTCATCCTCCTAAACAACACCATTCAAAACCCCCAAAACCACCACCCACACCAAGTGCCGCAACAAGGAAAAAGGAAGGGAAGCCTAGCCGTGCATGCCATTCAACCTGGAATTGCTGAAATGTTTAGGTGTAATCTTTCTTGTGTTTTCAATGTTTAAATTCAATAATCTTTGCTTTGCGAGTATGAGGAACTAATCCCCTTTTTGTCTAGGGGGAATTTCGAAACCATGGCTATATTTGCATTATGATTTGATTACTTCTAGTTGAGATTTCATGAATGGTGAATTCAATTTACTTATCTATTTGAATTAAAACTTGTTTATGTGTATGAATTGAGAGTGCACGCTTAATTTGCATGCATAAATTTGATGCTAGGGTATAAGGAAACTTCACCTAATCGTTGGGAACTTATATTCATGAGTAGTTAAGATTGTTGGTCACAATCATATTAAGTAAATTCTTGGCATAAGTATCATGCGCTTTCATAGTTACGAATACCTCGTCAACACTTATGATTTCCATAGAATCTATTGATCTTTGATTGTTTTTCTATTATGTGCTTTCATATAGAGAACTTTTGAGGAATAATTTGATTGCAATGCGCTAATTCCATTCAATTCAATGACCTAAGGGAAATCTAAGAGTTAATTTAAGCGTACCTAATTAACTTGGGGTGTTGAGGTTCATGATTCTTTGAATAAGCAATTGGAGATTGTTTTGTATTCAAGTATGCCATGAGTGGAGAAAAACCTCCTAGCTAGCCCATCATCCACTTAATACCATCAAATTCGTCCAAATCTGTCTCGTTTTAAATTCTTGTTTTTTTTTTTTTTTCGTCCAAACCCTAATCCCCCTTTATGTTACAGTGTCTAAATAGTTAGAATATGTTTTAGATTGTGTTTCCAAGAGTTTTGAGTCAAGTTAGAACCAATTTTCGTCCAATTTTGTGTTTAGAGTCAAATCTGCCCAGGTTGTGTTTTTTAGGCAGTTTTGAGTGTTTTCAGCTCATTATGAGTCTTGTGAACTTGTTTTGAGTCTTTTGAGTTGAGTTAGGTGTTTAAAAGCTTTGTTTTATTTATTTGAGTCAGTTTAAAGTGTTTAGCAATCCCTCCTAATCCCCGGTTTAAGAACGATCCCTACTTATTTATATGCTACAATTGTCAAAGAGGGTTAATTTGTGTGTTAAGTTAATTTTCACATCAATATCCAACCACATTAATCAATCAAAAAGATCAAGAATATTATCACACTTCACGAAATTTAATAAAATCAATTTCCATAAAGGTTTGCCGTATTTCCCCTACCTGGATTCCAAAGCTAAACCGAATATCCACATCACTACCGAAATAATTAAACTCTACGTACTTGAACAAGCTCCTTGATCACGCCTAAATACCATGTATTTCTTCCACTCTTATCTTTTCTAATCTCTCTCACTATATATAAATATATAAAACTACAGACAAATATTTATACACACACATATTTTTGCATGGTTTCCTGAATTGCACAGCCACTACACTTCCCTTTGAAAAACAAGGAAATGCACCCTATTTGTAGTAGAGAAAAGTCGGCTACTAAACTTACAAAGAAAGTAAAAATATAGTAAAATATAAATATAGCAATAAGATTAACTTGACAACTATCCAGAATGGCATAAAGAAAACAGGTGGAACACTTGTGGAACTGACGCATGGCTATGTAGTATTAGGGTTCGACACTTTGTATACATGCGTCACCATAATACGAATGCTGGAGGCTTATCACAATGTTTGCAGGAGGTGTACTAACCTAATGCAAATGCATGAAACTATAGATATCTATAACACTAGGGTTTAATACACACACACACACATATAAAGAGGCACAGATCAAATTGGCCATTCAAACTTTTAAGTATCCATACGTGTAAAGAAAGGCCACCTCCTACTTATTTTTGTTTAGCAATTGGGTTACCTGATCCAATCACTTTTCACCTAGTATACTACTTACATGACGAATATCTTTGTACTGGCATGTTGGCTAATCCCACGTGGCAAACTTAGCCACTCAGTTGCTGCCATGTGTCATCAATTCATTGGTCCAGCTGTAAATTCTAAATTCATATGAACTCCAAAATGTATTTCAAAAATGCCATGAGCTCATAATAATTCCTACTATCTTCATACAAAGACCTTTTCAATAAATAGTTTCCAAATACTTCTCTTCTTTGGTAATAAATTCTCGGGGTCTCACACCTACACTAAGAGGACTACTGATGCGGGAATGCTTTGATGCCTGGTTCGTGCGCCGTACGCCTTGATTCTAAGTCTTGAAAGGGGCACAAAACAAAACATGAGTGAACCAAGTTTATATATAAGTAATACTAAATCAATTACTCTTTAAACATACTAACCCCCACTTTTAGAAAACTCATATAGCATAATATGTAGTAGGTTTTCCAAAAACCCCAGCATGCCATAACACCTTCGTAAAACATATATCATGTATAGTTTGCTTAGTAGTGGTATCATAATTGCCCGACGGCACATCCATCGCCCACCCGAAGGCACATACATCACCCGCTCGAAGGCACCTACATCACCCGCCCAAAGGCACATATATCATCTACCCGAAGGCACTACATTGCCTGCCCGAAGCCACAATATATGAATATTCGCTAAGTAAGCACAGAAAATTATGAACATAATCTTTCAAAAATATATATCATCGGAGCTCAATAGCTCAAACATCATATCATAAATCCATGGTCATAAATATCTCAGTAAACGTAAATTCAATAAAGCATGATATTTCATAAAGCGTAAATCCGATAACTCAATAAACGTTTCATAAAACGTAGTCATAAAATCATGCTTTTCATGTATGCATTTTTAGTAGTAAAATCATGCATTTTAAAAGGGGTCCACTCAAAGATATTCCGTCGCTGAAGAGTCGTGCAAACTAAAGAGGACAGGGTCGCCGCTAACAAACGCACCTCAGCACATAAAAGGGAATAATAAGTAAAACCCTACTAAAATGACTGAATTTGGGAAAACGGAGCGTGGATTTGGAATTAGGGCGTCAAATTACCCTAAGAGGGGTCCCGAAAAAATTTCGTAAATGTCACACCCCGATCCCTACATGCGTCCAGGATCGACACGTGACGACACCAAATACCCATAACTCTAACATACCCCACCATCAGATAATGGCAAAACACAACTTAAGATCTAATGCGCAATATTTCTTCGTAGACTTTATGGCTACATCTAACATCCTCGTTAGACTGTCTATGTACCCTACATAGGGATCAAGCCATTCGTAGTTCATTATTTCACTACACTCGAAATTTTCATCACATAAATCACTATATCTCAACAATATACTACAATGCGTATCATGCAATAATTCAAAGAACAAATGATGAAGCACAATCATATTCTCTAGTCATATTGATCAACAAATCTACTTATAGTGCCCACAATCACAATCAACATAATTCCACATTCACATCATCAATAAAACACAATACACCAAAATGTAGGGCTAGTGCAACATAGTTTGGCTGAAGCCTCCAACTCTGAAGCTAAACTCGAATCCAAGGAACCCACAAGTCAAATGATGCGATTTCGGATCATTCAATGAAATCGCGGAGTAGAGTAGGAGGGATTTTGGACCATCACTCAACGGAATCCAACCTAGGATACAATTCTGGACCATCACTAAACGGAACCTAGACCAAGATACGATTTCGGACCATCACTCAATGGAATCGCGGAATGGAGTAGGAAGGATTTCGGACCATCACTCAACGGAATCCGAACCAGGCCACGATTCTGGACCATCACTCAACAGAATCGCGGAGTGGAGTAAGAAGGATTCCAGACCATTACTCAACGAAATCCGAACCAGGACACGATTCTGAACCATCACTCCACGGAATCGTGGTGCACAATGCATAACCACCAATCACATAACCACCAATCAATGAAACAACACATGAATCAAGTTACTCAAGTTATAAAGGCTCAACGGAACAAGAAATGAAATAATGAAGCGAGGGGTGAAACACATTTCGAAGCAACAAACCCCATGACAAGGGGTTAACGGTCCACCACTAGCCCTCACCTTTCATTAAATCAAGTCAATCATACAAAACAAACCATATTTCCAATATGCATGTCAAATCCCACTTCATATAACTCCATCGATGGCTAAATATAAAAATTAACAATTTATAGGAAACATAATTATGAAACCATTTCATTGTCACATATATTAAAGTCACTCACATTTCATCATATCATACCATCTATGCAAATCAACCACCTTTCAAATATGCAAGTCAAAACACATATCACGATCATCATCAGTACACAAGCCAAATCATGTTTAATAAACATAGGTCTATGGCTAAATATATATATATATATAATCACATTTCAATAGAAATAATATTATAAAACCAAGTCACATCTTCATACTAGTAAACATACATATTATTTATCAACTATGCAATCAACATCATAAGGTTCTATGCCTATGCTTCGTAACCTTCTTTCTCTATCCTTTAATAAACCAACCTAAAGTTAATGGTTTTCAACTTAAAACACTATCTCTTCACTCTTGCCACTACCCCTTTTTGACATGTATAAGCAGAAATTATATATATTAAGAGAAATTGGTTAGTTTACCATTGATTTGAATATAAATACTCGTAAAGAATCTAAACCCTTAAACCCCAACCAAACACACTCAAATAAGCACAAAATTAACAAGGATGTTATTTGAACTAGAATTCCCTTCTAGGTCTAGATGCTTGGTAACGAAAGAAGCATTTCATATAACAGAACTCTGAATCCAGAAGGTAATACCATTTGCTTGTTAATCAATATAACAAAACAGTGGTTTGGTTTAACTCAATTTAATAACCTTATCAATAATAGAACTTAATAAAGATCCGCATTAACATTTGGTCGTTTACTAATAATTAAGTTTCAGCATCCACTTACAACAATTTCATAGAACAAACTAAGCGTAAGTTCTCTTGGTTATTAAATCAAACACCTTGCAAGCATACATGAATTTATCTACTCAACCAAAAATATCCACTTGCCAGCACCCGTAGTTTCACACTCTTCAGCACCCAAAATTATCAACAACCACAATCATACAGATCAACAGAATTCTAAATTTATAAAAAAAACCTCACCACTTGCCAGCACCCTTTGTTGTTGCTGTTGCAATTGAATGACCACCGCTGCAAATTGAAACGAGATTCTCTCTTTATGGCTTTGCCTCAGAGCAAGAGTGAGAGTGTGGACTTCCCCCTCAATATTTTACAATTCTGGGGATTTCAGTTTTTGAGAATCCTTTTTCCTTCCTCCCCCTTGGAGTTGATGAGATCATGTAGAAGAAGAAAACAGAAAGAGTTCCAGAGAGTTCCCGAGAGTTCCTCTAAAGGAGAGTTGGGATTTTTATTTTCTCCCCCCCTCCTCTCTAATTGGTTGCTACCTTCCTCCCCTTATTTTCTGATTGGTCCACAAATACACATGCCTAATTGACCTCCTGCCATTTGTCTAATAGGTCCACAATCACTAATCTGATTCACCCTCTTTCCCACAATGTGAGAGTTTAAATAACTTAAAATCTAAAGTTTAGAAAAGCAGCTTCAAATGTCCGTAATTATACCGTTATAATCCGGACTCACAAACGGCTTTCTCCTAAGCGCTCATGGTTTCGAGATTTATTCGAAAACATTAATTGTGACCTCGAAAGGTCTACAGATTTTAAATTAATTAATTTCCAAACTTCAAACTTCGTAATTAGTTTAATTCAAATCTAAATTCAAATAAATTAATATAAATTCCTGAAAAATAACATAAAAGTTCAATAATAACCATACATAGATTATAATAGCAAAATCCGGGAACGGGATTTCACAGTAAAAGTCAACGGAAAGTAAACACAAGGAATATTCAAGAAAGCATTCCCTAATGGAATATTCCCTAACAGAATATTCCGGGCAGGGTTCTAGAGCTTCGTTCGAGCTCAAATCGTAACCAATTTCAGTGATTCAAAACTCAAAAATGAAGCTCAGGAGATAAGTAATCAAAATATACTGAAGTGGGGCCAAGCTGTGGCCAGAGTTGATTAAAAATTAGCCTGCAACTTGCAGCATCCCTCGACGAAAACTGGGTTTCTTATCCTCGCCCCATCTGCACTTAATTGCTCCAAAACACATACAAAATAGGTTAATCTACAACAAAAGACAAGGGGGAGACAATTCTAATGGTCTACAACCTTACCCTCCATCGGGAACGACAATAACTCACCGTGATTCATCGAGGAAGATGATGAACAGTGACTTACTGTGTAGAGGGAGAGAGACCAGCAAGTTCAAGGCTCGTCCCTTTGTTTTTGGTCGCAGGAATGGGTAGGGATGATGGGGTTGCGGTATCACAGTCTCGCCAGGGTGGTGAAGGTGGCTCGGTGTCTGCATTTACAAAGGAAGGAAAGGGATAAGAGATGTGAGAGAGTTTGAGGAGTGAGATCGAAGAGATGTGAGAGAGGGAGGAGGGAGGGTCCACAGATGGTGATGGTGCTTGCCAAAGTGGCGAGGCTAGTGGTGGTGGAGGCGGTGTGGTTGTTGTTATGCGAGCTCGGGGAGAAAGTTGCTGAGAGATAAGAGGGAGAGAAAGGAAGAGAGAGAGAGTGAAGATGAGAGAGAGTTACGAGAGAGAGATTCGGGACAAGGAATTATGTGGACCCTAATGGCTCACAAAACAATACCACCAAAGACAAAACATAAAATAAATATCCCAACCAGTGTGAAATTACTAAAATGCCGTCAACATTCCTAATCCCGTAAAATTTGGGGAAGGGTCGTTACACACACCAACTTGAATCAAAACTTAGTGTCAAATAATTGTGTAGGGAATAGAAAAATGCACACTTTACATGAAAAGTGAATATTTACTTGTAGATTGGCAGCAACAAAAGCAAACGGAATACACCGAAGTTACTGCAATAATGAGAGAGAGAGAGGGAGAAAACATAGTGTCAAATAATTCATGATCATTATCCAAAATCGCTAATGTAAACAGAAAATCAAATTAACACCTCTATTTCTAATCCATCTTCCTATTATTTTTGTATTGTGATAAGGTTTATACTAAACAATGTTTCCACCAAAATTTAATAATAAAAAAATCACAGTAGAAGTTAATGACACACCTCGACCCGAAAAGTTCACCTGGACTCCAATTGAGATGTGCTAGTCGACACCCAGAAAGTGACGAAGCCATAAGTGTAGTGATGTGGAAAAAAATTTGAATAAATTTAAACCTAAAAGTGACTAAATACAAGAGTGCGCATGTGACCGGGATTGAACCCATTTCACACGTAATGTCAGAGCATAAGTAAAGTACAGTAAAATTAGAATAAGAATTATAGCATCTGAAGTAATCTCCTATACCAACTTCTGCCAAAAATCCTCGTTGACACAAGAGTTCTACCACTAAAACCTGGAGGGTTGAAAAACAAGGATGAGCGGGCCTGAAAATAAAGCTTTGTAAAAACTTTTTGAAAACGTATAACCCCTTGCCGTAAAACAAGTATAGTTTCCAAATATATATACTACATATAGAATGAAAACACTTACCGTAAAAAACAGTGTTTCAAAAATACGATAAATCACAATATTTTGCATATAACATATATGGTAATCACAATATCTCACATAAATGAACATATAATATTGAGTACTCATCAACATGTGTTGACAGACGAGCTCATGCAGAGAAATTCTAACATGAACATGACTGGGTGTAATGATGATTTACGCTCTAGTACTACGATCATGTGAAGACTAGCGCTATGCGCGTCACATATGAGTCCTAATTGCCTATAGCAATCTAGGACATGATTGGCACCTGCAATGGATCCAAAGTGAGTGTATCAATGCGATGTGAACATACACATAAAGGCTGACCCCGATCCAGGCAAGTACTAACACCAATTTGGCATGCATAATGAGCAGTTAACGTAAATAGGATCATGTAATATGATAATTCTAGTCAATGAAATACTATTTATGGCCGCAAATATCATTAAGGCATCCTATAATAGTACGCATACCTGTGCATCCCATAGGATTTAGAATAAATTTTGTCAATTCGCTAATTCTTATAAATGTTAGTCTAATTTAGGCGTAATGTAGAAAATTCTTTATTAAATATATATTTGGAAACCAAATAAATATAAAATATTTAAAAGAAAAGACCCACTATCAATTCATGTTGTTAGGTCGAACCAACCTTGTGGGCATCGAAGATCCTTGCGATGCGTTTCACCAAAGTGGGGCCGAGTTATGGTCATTGTTGGCCAGAAAAATGGGCTGAAAGTGGCCTGCTGGTCATGGTTCCCTGGCTGAAAGACTGGGGAATCTCCCCTTCGTGGCTTCTGTCCCCTCTAGTCGGAAAGCAAAAATCTCGTCGGAGGAGGCAGTGAACAGTTGAAGCGACCACTGCATAGTGTGAGGTTTCGTGCCTGGGTTCCAGTTTCGTGAGTCCACACTTGTTTCTGGTTTCAAGGCCAGGAGACAAGGTGATGTTTAGGGTTTGTGGCGATGACACTCGGCGAAATGGTGAGTTGGTGGTGGTACAGTATAACTGTGCACAGATAGCAGAGAGACATAAAGGGTGAGTTAAAGAGGGATGGAGAGTTTTGTACCATACTCGACCAATCCCAAAACTACTAAGCATCGGTCAACAGCATACCGTCAAGGACCCACAAGACTTTTTCTCCAACCAGAAGGCCAATCACAACACGACACATGTCGGTATCAGAGGCCAATCATAGCACGACACATGTCGATATCAGAGGCCAATCACAACATGACACGTGTCAATGTTAGAACAAAGCTAGAAACTCTCTTCTATAAAAGGGGATCATTCTCCCACAATAATCCCTAAGGTCATTTGTACTAAACTATTCACTAGAATTCACTAAAAGAGAGCTTGAACCTATGTATTTGTGTAAACCCTTCACAACTAATGAGAACTCCTCTACTCCGTGGACGTAGCTAATCTAGGTGAACCACGTACATCTTGTGTTATTTGTTTCCTTGTCTCTATTCATTTACATACTTATCCACACTAATAACCAGAGCAACCTAGCGAAGGTCACAAACTTCACACTTTCTGTTGTACCAAAGTCCTGGTCGATTTGTGCATCAACATTTGGCGCCATCTGTGGGAATCGCACTTATTCCTACTCTCTCCAGCTTTGTCAAGCTGGTTTCCACCATTCGCACACTTTCTTTCAACCAGGCAGCCCTCTCCAACATGGGGAGTGAAGGGAGCCACAGCACGCAGAACGACACCCCCCTCGCACTTAGTGCAAGGCAACAAAAGAAGGAACGAAAGAGGTTTGCTCTTCAGGCTAAAGTCGATGAGCTAGAGGCTCAGAACAACAAGATCGTGATAAAGAATGAGATCCTCCAGGAGCAGTATGAGAAGCTTTTCGGAATGCTCCATGAAGCTAGGCATACTCAAACACACAAACTCATCGCCCCCGGGGAAGTCAACCACCACCTGGGTGCCCCCCAACATGGGGGATCACCTGCCTTCAATATGGATATCCCTAATAGGGAGCGAGTTACTCATCAAGGTGTTGATCAACATGAGACCTCTCTCGACCTAGCTGCTTCGACCCGAAGCAGGAGAAGTGGAGGAAGGCACCTTCTTGCAGAAGGAACAAAAAGATCAAAAGTCGTTTATCGCGACTGTCGGGACTTCCTGAGGCAACATCGAGAGAACCCCATCCACATAAGCTCGAAGGTCAATGATCCAAGGGTTTCTGAAAGGTTCGATCCTCTCCCATGCCCCAAGCCAATTGCCAATCTAGGGAATTAGCGACATGTCCTAGAGGAATATGAAGGTACAGGGGACTCGGGGGCGTTTCGACAGGCTCACCCTGGAAGTCAGTACGGTGAGTCTTAAGAAAAATCCCATGCCCTTGACCAAGCTTTCTTACTTCCAAGAAGAGATGGAAACTTACGGAAGAAGGATCCAGCAGTACCTGACTCCACTCAGGATCCCCTTGTCCTACAACTCCTTGAGGAAGTAAACAAGTTGAAGGCTGAAAGTCAGGCTGAAATACCTGACTTGAACCAACCAAGGCCTGGCCCTCTTACAAGGAGGATCCTCAACACCACTCTCCAAGCAAAGACAAAGCAAAAGCTTGGCTTACAACTCTACACTGGAAGGGAGGACCCGATTGAACACCTTAACCTCTTTGAGTCTACCATGGCATACCGTATACACACTGACAAAAAACGATGTCTTCTCTTCCCCTCTACCCTCTCTAGCGGAGCTCTGAATTGGTATTGCCGTCTTCCACCTGAGACAGTAGACTCATTTGAGGAATTGAGGAAACTATTTGTTTCTCAACACATTTTCCAGACATATCGCTTACATTCCGTAAATGACTTGTACACTATTCGCCAGAAACCGGATGAGTCACTACGAAAGTATGCCGACCGCTTCAGCCATGAGTATTCTCGCTGCGCTGAGGCAGATCACAAGACCGCCCTTAAAGCCTTCACAGCAGGCCTACGTGACTGTTTCTTCAAGTACATGATCAATGATAACACTTGGAAGACTTACTCTGAGGTAATGGCACAGGCTTATAACCATGCTTCTGCCAAGGTAAGGACATATCAAGGGAAACTCCCTACAGCCATCCCTTATCAGCAAATGTGGAGTGGAAGCCTAATCCAACCGAATGAGAAGACCTCAACCTTCCAAACAGCAGCGACGCTTCCCCCTGCCCTACCTAATACCTCGCCAAGTCAACAGGCGTATCATTCTCAGGGCAAGAGGAAAGACTTCCATCCTCACCAGTCTCATTTTAATAAAAAGAGTAAGGGGCACTATCACGATAACCAAAGGTATCACCACGATAATACACGCCCCCAGGCAGTCAATGCAGTGGGCCAAACACATGTCAAGAATGGTCTTACCCCGAGGTATGAGACATACACACCTTTGAATGCCACATGCACAGCCATTTACCCCAGTATAGCTCACTTGACACCAAAGCCAAGGTCGAGGGAGCCAGATTTCAACTCCACAAAGAACACAGGCATGCTTTGTGGTTACCACGAGTATAATGGCCATGATGGCGAGAAATATATCACCCTCCGTGATCATATTGAAGCTTTGGCACGTGAAGGAAAAATTGACCAGTTCCTCCTTCACCCTCCAAGGGATAACCACAACCAACGCCAAGTGAATGTGATATATTCCATAAATGGTGGCACACCCATATCTAAATCTTCCAACAGGGCCATTAAAAACAATGAACGAACGTTGAAGCCCAGCCACCAAGTGTTTCACGTGGAAGACATCAGGGGAGGCAAGTATCAAAAGCCTAACTGGGATCCAATATGTTTCTACCCTGAGGAAGAAAGAGGTATCATCTATCCTCACAACGACCCACTGATTGTGGAGGCTCACATAGCCAACTTTGATGTACAATGAATCCTGGTAGACACGGGGGCGTCAGTCAATATCATGTTTGCTGAAGCTTTCAAAACACTTAATGTAGCTAAACACTTGCTCGATCACTTGGTTTCTCCTCTAATAAGCTTCTCTGGTGATGTTGTGCAACCTTTAGGGAGCGTACATTTACCCTTCACCATCGGTACAGGCCCGTACACAGCCACCATCACCACTAACCTCTTGGTGGTTGACTGCCCAACGACATACAATGTCATCTTTGGGCGCACAAGCATTAATGATCTCAAGGCTATGGTATCCACACATATGTTGTTGATGAAATTTCCAACCCCCTATGCCAATGGTTACATCAGAGAAGATCAACTTAGTACACGATCATGTTACAGCACTTCGGTCAAGCAACAACACTTGCATGTACCCAAAGAAACACTTTCTATACATGACCAAGTTATCAAGACCAAATCGAACAAAGCTAACTTGAATATTCACGGTGGTAACAATCAACCCGACGATCCTCGAGATGACTCTTTCACTCAGCAAGCACAACCTGTTGAAGAGTTGGAGAAGGTCTCTATCTAAAAAGATTATCCAGATCGCATAGTGAAGATTGGCATCACTTTGTCACCACCCATTTGGTTGGCATTGATCTTTTTTTTGCAAGAGAACACTGAAGTCTTCGCCTGGTCATACGAGGACATGCTAAGCATCTCTCCCGATATCATCTGTCATCGCTTGAGTATTGATCCCAAGACCAAGCCGGTGAGACAAAAGCGAAGATCTTATGATGTTGAACGATATGAAGCAATAAAGGCAGAAGTTGAAAAACTCAAAAGCATAGGCTTCATCCGTGAAGTCAATTATCCAACGTGGGTAGCAAATGTGGTCCTTGTTAAGAAAAATCCGACCAAGGAAAGTCTCTTGCTTCAAAAGATCTTGTGAAAAATGTGTGTTGACTACACCGACTTAAACAAAGGATGCCCGAAAGATAGCTTTCCCCTTCCTCTCATTGATAGACTTGTAGACTCTACAGCAGGGTGTGAACTCTTGAGCTACATGGATGCTTACTCAGGGTACAATCAAATACTCATGAACCCTTAGGACCAAGAACACACGGCCTTCACCACTGATAGAGGACTATATTGCTATAAAGTCATGCCATTCGGCCTAAAGAATGTAAGGGCAACTTATCAAAGATTAGTCAATTCAATGTTCATTAAACAGATTAGGGAAAGCATGGAAGTTTATGTTAATGATATGTTAGTCAAAAGCAAACATGTTGACCAACACATTGCCAACTTGTCTGAAACCTTCTCCATCCTGAAGAAGTATCGAATGAGGTTGAACCCCAACAAATGCGTTTTCGGTGTGGGCTCTGGAAAATTTTTGGGCTTCATGATTAGCCAACGAGGCATTGAAGCTAACCCCGAGAAGATCAAAGCAATCATGGACATGAAAGAACCAGTAACCTCAAAAGACATCCAGAGCCTTACTGGCAAAGTGGCAGCCTTGACCAGGTTCATCTCTAAGGCCACAGACAAATGCGCTCCTTTTCTCAAAGCACTTAAGGGAAGTAAGAAGTACATTACGTAGACCGATGAATGTGCCGAAGCATTTAAGAACCTCAAGGAGTACATGAGTAAAGCCCCTCTGCTTTCCAAACCTGAAGTTGGCGACACCCTAATTGTCTATCTATCTATCTCAGCTTCAGCAGTTAGTTCCGTCCTCATTCGTAGGGATAGTAGTATCAAACGACCTGTCTACTATGCTAGCAAGGCTCTACAAGATGCGGAGACACGATACTCCAACATTGAGAAATTAGCTCTAGCATTAGTCATGTCTGCTCGGAAACTTCGCCCTTACTTCCAAGCATACTCCATCATCGTGCTTCACACTCCATCATTGTGCTTACCAATCACCCCCTTCAACAAATACTTCAGAGTCCTGACACTTCGGGGCGAATGATCAAATGGGCCATAGCACTGGGAGAGTTTGACATCTCCTACCACCCAAAGCTAGTTGAAAAGGGCTAAGCAATTGCAGATTTCATTGCCGAATTCACTTATCCCGTTGACATTTCTCCTACACCTGAGGCAGTGGCTTCATCACCCCTAGAAACCCAGAAGGTAGAACCTACACTCCCAGTATGGACTCTATATGTTGATGGCTCATCCAACCAACAGGGTTGTGGAGCAGGACTAGTCCTGACTACCCTCGACAAAGTGGCAATGGAGTATGCTCTTCGCTTCAAATTCAAGGCGTCAAACAATGAAGCCGAGTATGAGGCCCTTTTAGCAGGCTTACGTTTGGCCAAACACCTTGGAGTTAAACAAATTAATATCTTCAGTGACTCCCAATTAGTGGTTAACCAGGTCACAAAACAACTTTGACGCTAAGGATAACTCCATGGCAGCGTATCTTGCGCAAACGCAGCTTTTGCTCAAGCACTTCTACTACCAGATCACCCAAGTCCCTCGAGCGGCAAACAGTCATGCGGACGCTTTGGCTTGCCTCGCCTCACCTCAGCAGTGGAAGACAAGATTGGGAGAAAAATTCATGTTGAATTGTTGGCAACACCAAGCACCATGGTCACAAAAGTGTGCAACTTGCAACAGGGGGATAGCTGGATCACCCCAATTTATAAATTCCTTGTTCATGGCACTCTCGCAAATGATAAAGTCCAAGCTAAACAAATTCGATACAAGTCTACCCGCTACTTGATCATTAATGACTAACTCTACAAGCGAGGTTTTAACCTACCATACTTACGGTGCCTCACACCTGCAGAAGCAGAAATTGTCCTTCGAGAAATACATGAAGGAGTTTGCAAAGATCATGCTGGATCTCGATCCCTAACACACAAGGCTTTTCACCAAGGATATTACTAGCCAACACTCCACCAAGATGCCATCAGAATATCCCGCTCATGTGATAAGCGTCAACGCTACACAACTATTCATCACTCCCCTCACGAGCCTCTTACTCCTATGATCAGCCCTTGGCCCTTTGCCCAATGGGGACTTGATTTGATCGGCCTAATGCCTGCAGGAAAGGGCAAGGTCCGCTATGCAATTGTTGCAGTTGACTACTTCACAAAGTGGGCCAAAGTAGAACCCTTGGCAACCATTACTGAGGCAAAAATAAAAGACTTCGTATGGAAGAACATCCTTTGCAGATTTGGCATTCCTAATGCGATAGTCACGCACAATGGGCGACAGTTCGACAACAAGAAGTTCAGGATGTTCTGTTCTAAGTTCAACATCAACTTATGTTTTGCCTCCCCAGCTCATCCCCAGTCTAATGGACAAGTTGAGGCCATCAACAAAATAATCAAGCGCACTTTGAAAACCAGCTTGGAGAAGGCTAAAGGTTGTTGACCAAAATTTGTACCCCAAGTTCCTTGGTCATACCGCACTTCATATCGGACTTCAACAGGAGAAACTCCATTCTCACTTGCTTTTGGTACAGAGGCTGTTGTCCCAGTTGAGCTTGAGCAAGCAACGTTCCGAGTCCAGAACTATATGCAAAGTGAAAATGACAAACAACTCACCCTCAACTTGGATCTAGTCGAGGAACACAGAAACCAGGCTCACTTGAGGAATGTCGCCTACAAGCAGCGCATCTCCAACTACTATGACTCAAGAGTCAACCTCGCTCTTTCAAAGTGGGGGACTGGGTATTGAAGAAAAGACTACTCTGCGACAGAGTCCCGAGTGAAGACACGCTTAGCCCAAATTGGGATAGACCGTTTGAAGTTATTGGCATCAGTCGCCCTGGTTCTTACAAGCTCAGGAGCTCCGATGGCAAGACCCTTGGCCATCCATGGAACGCTGATCACTTGAAGTACTATTACAAGTAGACTCACACTGTACAAGTGTTGAGTTATGGCCATTCGGCATCCTAAGTAATAAAGGCCATTTGGCATCAATTCAATAAAGAGGTGATTTAGACAACTTGGTCCTAACTCCCTTACATCCCTATCACTGAAACGCTCAGGTTTGAAGCTTCAACACGAATGCTTACAACATGAAATAAAGTCTAAGTATATGTCAACATGACTTATATCCAAACAAGGGATCCTTTCATGCAGAGCAAAACATTCATAAGCATCACTTATGTTAATCAACATAAACATCATACATTCCAACACATCCATACATAAGCCAACTGTGCTTCGAAAGGGTTCAACACACTTTGTGTCATTCGACACTTGCTACAATGTGCCTCGACACCTTGCCCTTATTCTCACCAACCAAGTGATGAAATGTGAAGAAAGAACTCATCTTCATGCCACCAATGAGGTGATGAAATGTACAACTTGTACTCTCCTTCATGCCACCAACCAGGTGATAAAATGTACAACCTGTACTCTAATATCATTTGGCAACTTGCCACTCATGCCACCAACCAGGTGAAGAAGAAACTCATTTTCATGCCACTAAACAGGTGATGAAATGTACAACCCGTACTCTAATATCATTTGGCAACTTGCCACTCATGCCACCAACCAAGTGAAGAAGGAACTCATCTTCCTGCCACCAATTAGGTGAAATGTGATGAAAGGTGATAAAGGAACTCACATTCGTACCACTAACCAAGTGATGAAAGCAACTCACCATTCATTCCACCAACCAGAAGACGAGTGGTACAACTTGTACATGTGAACTCCTAGCATTCATAAATAATCAAAAACCCTCAAGCTTTACAACTTAACTAGGGGAGCACTTATGCCTAACAAGAGTTATAGTCACCAACAAAGTCTTATTGCAAGCCAACAACGACTAGTGTATGATATACGAAGATCAAGCTCTTCAACCCTCTTACATCTGCTTCAGACATTTCTCCTCTGTAACAATGCAAACATTACAACTCATAGAAAGCTTCACACACTCCTGATCAAGATTGTTCGAAGCAAATTCAATTTATATGGTTCATCCAAACCTTCAACTACTACAAGGTGTGGCTTGCATCACAATCTCTTGCTCAACAATGTGGAAGCAAAATTTGTATATGTTGTCTCTCCCACATTTTCAAATTTCTAATTTTCCACAAAAAAAAAAAAAAAGAGAAAGAAAAGGGAAAAAGAAATTGGGAAATTCAACAACTTCAACAAATGTCAAAAGCCTCACACACTCTTGATCAAGATGGTATGAAGCAAAATCAATTTATGGTGCCAACAAAAGCTTCAACAAGTGAAGGGCAACAACAATTCTCAAAAGCTTCACACACTCTTGATCAAGATACTGTGAAGCAAAATCAATTTATGGTGCCAACAAAAGCTTCAACAAGTGAAGGGCAACAACAATTCTCAAAAAGCTTCACACACTCTTGATCAAGATAGTGTGAAGCAAAACCAACTTATGGTACCAACAAAAGCTTCAACAAGTGAAGGGCAACAACAATTCTCAAAAGCTTCACACCTCTTGATCAAGATAGCGTGAAGCAAAATCAATTTATGGTGCCCAACAAAGCTTCTACACAAAAGCTTCACCTACAAAGTTTCAACATCAAACAAAGCTTCATCAATGGAGAGCAACTACAATTCTCAAAAGCTTCACACATTCTTGATCAAGATAGTGTGAAGCAAAATCAATTTATGGTGCCCAACAAAGCTTCAACACAAAAGCTTCACCTACAAAGCTTCAACACAAGAGCTTCACCTATAAAGCTTCAACACAAGAGCTTCACTCGGAACCTGAAATCAAACTTCCGATCTAGAACTGATTGCCCGGAACCTTTGCCTGGTCGCTTGCCTAGCATTGCTCTCGAGTACTCATCCTCAACTGTTGTCAAGGTTATGAATTCCTTCGGCAAATACCTCAGAACAGTTGGTACGATATTGGCTCTTTACACTGAAGCTGCCAAGCATGGATAAGTCACTGAAAAGTCGTGCTCTGAAGGACCATTTAAATGCAAAGGTTGTGCACCATTTCTGCTGTACAAAAAATTGAAGCAGAAGGTTCAACGGCTAGCTAGAACAGATCACTACAGCACGACGCCCTTCTTGTGGAACCGCACAATCCAGACGGAAGAGTCTAAGTCAAATCCAAGCTCGGCATCATTGCTCTAATTGAAGAGATTGAGAAGCCTCAACAGCCTTTTGCTAGCATCGTCGTCGAAGAACAAAGCTTCGCCATATCACATCTACTACTTTGTCAAACAGCAAAAGTATCCCATACCATCAGGATCGAACATACTCCAGGTTTGACGGACTTGTTTTGACCCTCAAATTCTGGAGTCAACTCGCTCTTTTGGAGGAAACCAGAAAACCCTCCAGCCCAGTTCAAGAATACACATGTGGAAAGTCGAGTACAACAAAGCACGTGCCGATTCGTCCGTCTTCTCCAAAACCAAGAGTACCTCATATCATCTCTTCTCTCTGTTTCTTCTCTTTATCCTTATTGCTGAATGAGAGACAGGAAGAATGAGTACAATCAGCCAGAACCCAAGATCAACCTACCGATCTGAGACTGATTGCTTACCTTGTCTGTCACTTCCCTCGGCAGATCTCCTCACTTAGAGACTTGGGGGACTCCTACTATATGGTTTGTATCGCACTTGACCAAACCCGAAACTACAAGTAAACTTCAAATGAAAATGATACATTACCTTGTGCGTCAACGCCAACTAAAGATACCACTACTGGATGAAGGAAAAATACTTCCAAGAGAAGATGCCACATCTACTTACAGGACAGAGAAGGCAAGTGAAGGTGACACCACACTTCGGTACTTGGAAGTTTCGTGATTACTCAATGGCTTGGATCTTGCAAGTCCCCAACCGAGGAGCTTCCCTCACTCGGGAACTTAGGGGAGCACTGTTTGTACCATACTCGACCAATCCCGAAACTACTAAGCACCGGTCAACAACATACCGTCAAGGACCCACAAGAATTTTCCTCCAACCAGGAGGCCAATCACAACACGACACATGTCGGTATCAGAGGCCAATCATAGCGCAACACGTGTCGATATCAGAGGCCAATCACAACACGACACGTGTCAATGTTAGAACAAAGCTAGAAACTCTCTTCTATAAAAGGGGATCATTCTCCCACAATAATCCCTAAGGTCATTTGCACTAAACTATTCACTAGAACTCACTAAAAGAGAGCTTGAACCTATGTATTTGTGTAAACCCTTCACAACTAATGTGAACTCCTCTACTCCGTGGACGTAGCCAATCTGGGTGAACCACGTACATCTTGTGTTATTTGCTTCCTTGTCTCTATTCATTTACATACTTATCCACACTAATGACCAGAGCAACCTAGCGAAGGTCACAAACTTCACACTTTCTGTTGTACCAAAGTCCTCGCCGATTTTGTGCATCAACAGAAAGTTTAAGAGAGAGAGAGTGAAAATGAGAGTGTTAAGGAAAAAATAGATCACAGAAGACACAAGAGAGATTTCAAACTGGGGAGTCCCTTGTGGGTGAGTCCCAACGAACAGAAAAATCTCACAATAAAATATTAAAATAAGAAATGGCAAATTATCTAGAATATTGAATTTATGAAAATGCCCTCGGTATTCGGTGTTTCGTAAAATCTTCATCGTAGCATTGAATTCAGTCCCGCTTGCATCCGCGCGTTCGTATCGTCAAGTACTTCAAGCATATGTGTGTGTGTGTCTTTGGGTCAAACACAAATATTAATTAATTAGGTATGAAACCTAATTAATAAAATACTAGCATAGACGGGCCTACATGCCCACTTGTTTAATGAACCCAACGAATAAGCCATTGATATTACAGTCTGCAGCCTGCAATACCGACAACTCATTGTTGCCTCGATGCACAAGTAATAAATTTTTGAGAGTGCAAAATTACCATTTTGCCCTTCATTGGGAAACATGCAGAAATTGTCCAATTTACACCCGTTCACGCTCACGTGTTCGCAAGAACATGCACCACCTGAAAATATGTGCAAAGGAATAGAGTGATAAGGACTTGAAAGTTCACGAAGGATTTTCACCCGTCAGAATTTTCCAAGGTTAGGGATAAAATAATATTAAATTAGGGACGGGATGTCACAATCTACCCTCCTTATAGAAATTTCTTCCTCGAAATTTCAATCATACTAGATCTTCCTCTAAGAACGAGTATGATCATGTGTCAATGTGTCTAATCGGATAATGAGAAACCATGTCGAGAAGGCTAAATGAACACTAAAAAAATTTGAAAGTCAACACATGTCTATCAAATCTAAAGTACAAGATAACTAGATTGAATGCATAACTCTAATGCATGAACATGTGTAAGTAACTAATTTGATCCTACGGTGGCAAGTCGAGCCGGTGCGTAACCTTTTCAACTTGATAGATAGCCTAATACAATCTAATAGGTGGGAACATAATCTTTTTCTCTTACAAATATTTGCAGCCTCTTGCTATAAAGTTAGTGGCAAAGATACCCAATCACCAACAATAAAGATTCGTTTAGTAGAAGGTTTATAGGGAAAATGAAGAACTAATGGTCTCAATTAAAGCTTCAGTGTTAGAGTGGTTCTCTTGGACAGGCTATCAATCTCAGGAAAGGTATGAAGTGTTGTAAGGTGGACACATACCCAAGGTTGACTGGAATGCTTTCCAGTAGATGGAGGTGAATATAGAAACATAGAGTCGATCCTAACCAAAACACCAGAAAATCTAATAAAGTTAAGAATGAGAAATTTTACTCAATGGCAAAAATGTAGTCCCTTTGGATGAACGGAAAGTAAGCTGACTTGTCGATTCGGTTGACAATCACTAAAACATCATTATAATCTCCACGTATACAAGAGATCTCGTACAAGAAGTCTATGGTGATATTTCCCCATCTCCGTTCACATAAAGGAAATGATTATAACTGCTCGAATGATTTCTTTCTTTCTAATTTGACCTATAGACAAATCAAGTATTTTCTTAACCACTAAGCAATCTTCTTTTTCATCCCAAGTCAAAAGTAGAAAGGTCTGAACTTGAAAATTAGCCAACAAGATTTTCTGATGATTAGTAAATAACGTCACATTAGTACTCGTGAGTTCTACTTAAGGTGGAATAGGACAGGCTAAAGAGTGTTCAAGCATACATGTGTTTTTCTACTGAAGTCGTAGATGACCATGTTTGCATAAGCAGGATGGTACACGATGGTGCAATCATAGAAGTTGATTTAGTTCTTCCTTTGTCATTGTTTGAGATTTAGCTCATTTCAAGTGAAGATGCATTTGAGAAGTTTGGGAGGTTGGTAGAGAATTTAACACATTTCTCCACACAAAAGTGTCATCGGATTTTTGAGTGAAGATCCATAATTATATATTGTTTTTAAGTGAAAGTCTTATCTACATTTTGCTGATTTAATTCTTTGTTTTGTTGTTCCTTTTTATCAAGATTTAAGCTCAAATTTTTAGTTGGGTATGTGAATCGAATTAAGAAATTTAAGAATTTGTATCATTTTCTCATTTTCTTTCATTTTTTTTGCTATTTTATATTATACTTTTTCTCAACTTTATAACTTGATTTGTAGGAATATCTGGTGTCAGGTCTCAATTCTTCAATTTAATTTATTTTAATCTTGATTCTTATTGGAAGCTATTAGGAATTATTAATATATTTGTGTTGGTTCTTGCAAAACTTAACTCTGTAGTGCTCTAACTTATGTAGCTTTTCAATTTTATTTATACAGAATCATGGTTGCAACTGTAGCTGCTACTGTTGTGGTTGAACCAACGCAACCTCACTATGACGTGAAGCTATTAAACCTCTGTTGCTTTGATGATGTTACAGTTTCTGGATTTTATTGTTTAATTTATTTAATTCTACTGTTTTAAGTGTGGTAAAATTAATTACCTTGAAATCAAATTTGTCATGAAAACCGAAATGGTAAGAACCACTTTCTTTGCGTATAATATTAGATAAGATGACAGTGCCTGAAGTGGGGATTAAGTTCATAGCTCTTAAGGAAGCTAAGGTTGAGCTATTTGAGGAGGCCGAGATTCAGCTGATTCTTCACTTGGAGGAGATGAAATTCGGCTAGGTAGCTTTGTAAACCTTATATGGTTATATAATTAAAACACAAAATAAGAAGTTGATTGACCTAATCATGAGACGATAACCACTGGAGACCAAGCGAAGAGGATGAAAGTTGTGGCAATACCAAAGTCTTCTACAAAGTACCTAGCAGATTCAACTACTTTATGAGAAGCGTTTGTTGTGTATCTAGGGTTTGCAAGGACCATAGTATTTATACTAGCTAAGGCATTAAGGTTCTCCATAAAGGACTCCCAAATTCCACTTTTTTAGCCCATCAGTTAGGTATCATAATCACTTAAAGTCAAAGACTCCATCAATCTTACTTGTATTACAAGACACCTAAAATAAGATTGATATCTTTAGAAAATCAAATCAGAATATCTACATTAATCTCCAATATTACATTCCTATTATATGTTGCATACCATTTAAGATTGATTTACATTGGAATAATCCAACAAGCTTATCATTTGAAACATCGACAACCTCAGTAGGTGATAGATCTTCCAGCTTAGGAATAGTGTTATATTAAGTTACTTAGCCAATTTGTTGAATATCTAGATCACCAAATTGTTGTCTTTTTGACAAAGGACGACTCGTGTTTGTCCCATAGGCGGCTTCCTTAGCCCAATAGTGGGATAATGGGAAAAAATTGGTATTTTGATTATAAGAAACTCTTGGGTTTTTCGCTTGGGAAACTCACTACACCAGTATAAGAATCGATCAAGAAAAATATTTATGGATTTGAGTGCAGGAGCCAAGATAGAGTGTTCGGATTGATAGCCGAATAAGGGATAAGTAGTCGAAAATTTGTAGTTTCAGTGCCTATTTTTGAAACTGATTATTTTCGAAACTGAATATTTCGTAAACTAATTATTTCTGAAACTGAATACGGATGCTACACTATTTCTTAAATTGAACACTGACTATTTCTGAAAACAAAACACGGATAGTATCACTATTTATGAACTGAACACTGTTACTAACACTTTCTTAAACTGAAGATTGACTATTTCTGAAATTGAACACTAGTACTACACTATTTCTTAACTAGATGTTAGAGGGAAAATTTAGTACATACGTGTGTGTGTGTGTGTGTGTGTGTGTATAAGATTTCCACCCCTTGTCCATTAACAAAGTGTGGTTTCCACCCCCTGTACAAGGTTTGTTAATTTGTATATATACACATTAAATACACATTAACAAACCTTGTACAAGGGGTGGTGATCTTGGATGATCTAATTCATGTAAGAGCAGAATTTGAGGATGCTCTAAGATTCTCAAGTGATCTTTGGTTGATAAGATATATCCTATCTCAAGTGTTAATGTATATACTCACCGTGCAATCAGTCATCCAAAAGCATTTGTAACGCGATCAACAATATGAGTTTGTTTGATCTAATGCTCATGTGAAATGCTTTTAAAATAATTAAAAATGCTTTTGGATCACAAAAATATTTACATGTGTACCGTATTATCATGTCTCACAAGTCCCGCATACACATCCCATTTGGGTAATGTCTTGGTCACCAAGAAAACGGTCACCATATGAGAGCAAGAGTAACAACACAAAAATGGCGTACAAAGTTAGATGCTACCTTCCCAGCATTCATGCTTTTAACAGTTACTTCCCAGACGAAACTCGTGCCTATTAGATTTGGATGTTGATGACCAAAATCTGTGGACAGGGAAATAAGTCAGACATCAATCTTCAAAAGCATTTAAGCAAGAGAAGCTAGCTCAAACTATATTGCGAAGTTGATGATAACGCCCTCATCGATGTCAATGAAGAGCGGTACATGTACATCAAGAGACTTACACTGCAAATAACTGAAATCAGCTACTTTCACCACCTGTCATTTACTTGCCCCAATAATAAATAGAACTCTCTCCTTTAGCCTATTGATAGTCTGCGTCATGAAAGGAAACTGATCAGTACTCAGAGAACGACACAGATAGTACGATTAACTGCACCTAGGTTTCAAAATCCAGACCAGGCTAGACATCCTTTTCCATCTTTCACTAGAGGCAGCAGCATCTTTGAGATGAGAACAACGTGGATTGTCAAAAGTTAAAAAGTAAGCTGAATTTTCTGCAGCTTCAGCTACCCAAAGGGAATTCATTTCGTCCTTTTCTCTCTTGGTCAGATTACAAAACCCAACCTGTAAACAGGAAATTTAAAACACGAGAGTGGTAAATGGTGATAGCAATTTTAATATGACAGCAACCCCACGACTCAATGTCTAAGGATGAAAACCACATAGGCCTATTGGAGATACAGTAATGAGTTATTACTACTTCCTACATATCATTCAGACCTAAGCATTCAGGCATCTATCTATATCGATTTATACAGATTTCAGTCAACATCAGATCTATTCAAATGTAGGATTAAAAGAAACCAAAAAAGCCACCAACATATTCTATTTCTAGATACTAGTTGTGCTTCACACAATGATTTGAATCAGTGATGTTCTGAAAATAACTGAGAAGATACATTGCATACCGTAGATCCTGTGAGGTTATAGTTTATAGGATCATTTGAAACATTGTCAATGTATGGTGAAGAGAAGCAGATTGCAAGTAGAGAATCACAAAATCCTTCCGACTTTAATTCAGATTTGGAGCCGTCTGTCACAAACACCCACTGTTTCTTCTGCTGAGCAGCTATATAAGCCTCTCCCACAAACACAACGGATGCAGCAATATCAAATTCACTGCATAAAAACCCCCCACAACCCAAAAAATAAACTAAATCAACTAATTCCACATTACTTTTCTCTGGAGACGAGCAGAAAAATCAATAGAAAAAGCATAGGCTTAGCTTAGGAATAACCTGGAGAGAGGAACTTTACCCAAATCTGACAATAAGACTGATTCGCGAGGACTGAAAAATGGCCTGAGGTGGATTTGATCCCTTTAGTAAAAGAAGTAAAAAGAAAATAAAGAAAAATAAACTACATAAATAATACTTACTTGAAGTAGTTTATTGCCTGCTGAGATAAAGGCTGCCATTTTGTTGTTGATCCTCTTGCCAGCAATTTTAAAATATCTCCATCAGAACTTGTTGGTATAAGTCCAGAAATGCTATATGCGCAACCCTCGACCAGCTCGGACTTCTGCTCTACCAGAAAATAAACTTGATAATGCTCATAAGTAGCATTGTAACATTCAGTGAATAAATTTTCAGTGGAGCATATTCTTCATTTATGTTCGATAAACACACAAGGGATAAGAGAGGCAGCAGAGACAGAGAAAAGAGATCAACCGAATAGCTATTAAAAGGGGATCCATACAACGAAACACACTTGGATTCACCTGTTTCTCGGATGGGTTCCAGATTGTTATTAAGCCTTCTTTGGAACTGTCTTTCCCTTGGTATAATTTTCTTGTTAGTCCAACCACCCTCACCCTCATGAATGGCGTGACTTCCCTCTCACTTAAGCCAGCATCTTCCAGTGCTTTCAGAATTGATTTCTCCATGTCCGACTGTTTGATGGCCTAAATCCAAACCTTCCTCGATTAAAATGTCATTCTACATCAGACATAAATTCAAACAAAACATTTCAAACCCACCTCTAGTTTTGCTTGATATTTGGTAAAAGATTTCAACTGTTCTGCACTCATTTCTGCCATTAAAATTTCAGGTTCAGCTACTGTCTGTAGTATCTTCAAGAGTTTTGCTCCTTCATCATCGCTATCATTACACAAATGCGAATGTTCTAATCCTCTTTGGAACTCAGAGATAACGCCTTCTATAACATTAGAGCGCCTGCACTCAAGAGAAATATCAACCACAGCACATAGGAATAGTCTTGCAAGAGAGTATGTTTAGAGAGAGAGAGGGAGAGAGTTCAACCCCCACATTTTAAATCAAAGTTCCAACTCATCGCTTTTGAAAATTGCTGATATAACATTAACAAACATCAAGCCTTATCCCACTAAGTGGGGTCAGCTGTGATGTAACACCCAAAAGGAAATCATTTTTTAGAATGAATTTTAAGATAAAACTTCAAATATGTTCATATTTCAAATTTTCTCAACTCCCACTTTACATCAAAGGTCAAATGCATCGCTTAGGAAAATTACTGATATAACACCAAAAACAAATTATTTTTGATGAATCCTAAGATAAAACTTCACTTATGTTCATATTTCACTAAATATCTACTGTAAATGTGGAATAATACTTCTTGTTGTAAAATTGGTTGAAATATGGATTGATATTTTTATATATGATTGTAGAATGAGAGAATATGAGTGTCATTTAATCAACGGAAGTGTAAGTTTATTTGATATGAAATGAATTCAAGTTCTGAGTATATATGCACACAAAACTATTAGCTCTGAAGAATAGCAACCCCATGAGTTTAAATCTAAAGAATTAGTAATCCTTAATATTTATATTCCTCATCACTACCCTTACATCTTGCAGAATCATACTCTACTTTCACTCAATAATTTAACCAAAATTGTATTAAGGCTGTTGATGAAAGAAAAATCACCCTCTGTGCAATAAGACCCTTCTTGGGATGCTTATGAGTTAATAATTGACAATTCTTATAAGAATAATATTGCCACTCCCAAGATCATATTTTAACTTTTCATCAAAAGCACTTTCTAATTATTCGTTGCTTATTAGGAAAGCCAGTCATCCATTTCATCATATTTAATTCTCCCAACTAAGCTCATGCATTCCTGCACCATCTAGTACAGCATATCATAAATAATCATGTAATTTCATTTAATAGTTTCTTCTAAGTTATAAAAGTAACTTTTCATCAAAAGCAGTTTCTATTTATTCGTTGCCATTTCAGCATACCCCCAACTAAGCTCATGCATTCCTGCACCATCTAGTACAGCATATCATAAATAATCATGTAATTTCATTTAATAGTTTCTCCTAAGCTATAAAAGACCTTCCAAAACCATCATGTAGCTTCCAGCAAACCAAGACCCATATGTGACAAAATAGGAACCCTTTTAGCATACTTGGGGTTAAGAAAAAATAAATCAAGAGCAACCAGACAGGAGAATATTTAAAAGACCAGCTAACAAATTCTAGATTTTGAATGAATAAAGGAAACATGATGCATGAATACTATCAAAAAGGAAATTATCGGAAAAGACACCTCTGTTGGTGTGATTCCACCATTTGGATCTCCAACCTCTCGGATCTTACAATAGATCTTCCATTACTTAACCTAGAAGGAAAATAAAGAACAGTGATTAATTTCATAATTTGGAAGAGGACATACAGTATCATCTCAAGTAACTATAAAATATTTCACATTACCTCTCCTTGTAAAGAACAGGGTATATCCGTTTGACTCCTACAAGAGTGCGAGGGACTGGACCTCCACCACTCTTGGCACACTTAAATGCTAAGGGAGCACAAACACCTTTACCTGTAGGAATAAATATGAAAATAATGCACAGGAAGACAATATAACAAAACATTATGTATGCCAAAGGGTTCTTACAAAATCCCAATTGATCAGCCCAATGAGCTCTATATGTTCCGTTTATGTGCAGCCGTAAAGAGACTTGTTTTGAAACCTGAAGCAGAAGCAAACATGAGAAATCACTCTAACAACAAGATTTAAAGTTTTAGAACTTTCACTTCAGGAAAATTGCAAAAGCATTGAGAACCTCGAGGGGTGAAACAGGCCCAGCCCAACCACAGAGTGCTGCTCCCCAGATCTTCATAAGACATAATAAACTGTAAGCAAGCAGAAATCTGAACAGAATGGTTTAGTTCTTAAATAAGATGCACCAAAAATTAGAGCAACATAGTAGTTACCCGAAGCTTCTGTCCAACAAACAATTTTCCGCTAGCAAGCTGCTTTGACAGGAGTGCATCCAGAACAGCATCCACTGAATACCTGTTAGACAAGATAATCTTACATGCCATCTTTATATGCAATGTAAGTGTATCAAGGTAATTACTTACCAACCATCAGTAAGCTCGACTTTTGCAGCATTACTATTTTCAGCTCCAGAGCTAGTCTCCATATTTGGGTCACAATTTGAGCGAATAGCTGAAATGCATAGAACCACCAGTGAAGAAGGTGATGCATCTCCTTCCAGAATCTTCTTAATTGCAGACCGGTGACCATGATTCACTTCTCTTTCATATCTGTCCAAATAAGGTGCATATTGATATTGTGGATTCCCGAAAAGCCCCAAGGGTAAACTGTATGATTATATTATTATAAACTTATCAGTTGGATACCTATACTTCAATTCCTCGAGTACATTGGAGACTGTCAAGAATTTTCCAAACGATTTAGCTGGATAATATCTCTCATAGCAAGCCAGTTTCCAGACTACCCACTTGTAATGATTTGTGACCCACCTTGATAGAGGAATAAATAAAGAATGCTCAACAAAACGTCAGGTACGTGGTTTAGAAATAACTAAGATGCAGCACATTGGCATACATGGTACTGATGAAATTCAACAAGTTGCACACACTGCAAACAAATCCAAGATGATAACACAAGCAACCCATACTATCATGCCAGTTGTATGTACAACTTCAAGATGTGAGTGAGTCCTACGCTGTTTTTTAACTTTCAGTGTGTAGTGCATTTAAGGTTTCACTGATGAATTCTGTCCAAACTTTGTATACGTCAATAATCTCAATATTATGTGTGCAAGCTAAAGAGAAATGAACTCCATTTTTTTACTTCTAATTTCTTTTCTATCAGGAAATGCTGAAGGAAATTATCCAAGGACAGAAATATTTACTCTCTGGAGGTATATTGCATTGACGCTCCATAACAGGCCAGCATGTGGACAAAAGCTTCTGCTCCTATGCAGTTTAAGCCAGACTCATCAACAAACGTATACTTTTCCGCATTAGTTGCAGTGATTCTTCTCACTGGATCTGATAAACACCCCAACTACATTTGGTGCATAAAATGGTATCAGTGCCAAGGCATAGATAATCTGTTGAGATAATTAACAGAATTATTAGTCCCCATACCATGTTCTGGTCAGGTCGCGGAATTCCAAAGTATTTCTTCACATACATTCTAGTCACGGGTGAAGGATATCGTGTAGAAACCCTTCTTTTGGAACATGAATGATCAGAGGACAATGTAGACACACCTGATGGAACGGTAGCTTAATGAATAGCATAACATTTAGTAACCAATATAAACAGAGTTGTCGTAGGAGATTAGTAAATTTTACCATTAGGAACAAGGGGAACATTCCTATGCAATGGAGTGGAGGAGTTTGTGCGAGGCTTCTTGAATGGAGAAATAGAACTTCTTCCCAGCCTCCTCTTTACACCAGTGATCTGTGTAGTATTCATAGCAGTGGTGCCAACAGTATTTGAAATATCAACCAATAGCTTGGCTGGTGGCTTTCCAGCATGAATAGTCCTCAAACCAATACCATTTGCCAAACAATTGTTTTCTACTGTATTGTGGGTCTTACTAAGGGGATTCTGTCGATAAGGTAACTCACTGTTTGACCTAGAAGCAGTTTCATTGCTAACACCATTGAATTGGGTAATGAGGTTAGTACCCGAACTTATAGCTGACGATCGCAATTGATTAGACAATGGTTGGAGTGGAGATGGAGAAGTCTTGAATGGAGAAATAGAACTTCTTCCCAGACTCCTCTTTACACCAGTCATCTGTGTATTATTTGTAGCTAGTGTGCCAATATCAAACAAGGGCGTGGCTGGTGGCATTCCAGCATGATTAGTCCTCAAACCAATACCATTTGCCAAACAATTGTTATCTACTGTATTCTGTGTCTTGCTAAGGGAATTCTGCCGATAAGCTAACTTACAGTTTGACCTAGAAGCAGTTTCATTGCTAACACCATTGAATTGAGTAATCAGGTTGGTACCCGAACTTATAGCTGACGACTGCAATTGATTACACAATGGTTGCAGTGGAGATGGAGAAGTATTGGTTAAAAAGTTGTTGTTAATCTTCTTCTGGTGGGAAACGGGAGTGCGGTTATCATGTGGACTACCTTTAGAAAATGAGAAACCCAAGTCACCTGCATTGGCCTCATTGAAGAAATTTCCCAACTCTGGGTCACCAAGTAGACTCCTTGCACGTTGTATTGCATCAGTAGAAACAGATATAGATCTAGCTCCTGCTGTATGGAACTTGATTGATGAAGGTTTAACTTTATCCGGAGTTAAATTAAACCTTTTGGGATCATTCTGAAATCTAGTTTGCAGTGAAACAGTCTTATTCATAATTAAAGGAGTCCCTGCAACCGGGGCAGCACTGTTAAAACCAAAACCCCCAATCTTGGTGGGAGCATTATCATCGTCTTGGAATCCAAGCAATGTCTTCGCCCTGACAAGACTGTCAGGGGATATATTAACCATTTTACCGGATCCAGTGTGGAAAAGGGAATTAGATAAACCATCTACACATCCGCCTCCGCCTCCACCTGCACCTCCGCCCCCACATCCACTTCTGCTACTCATAATCGTAGCTTGCACTTGGCCTGCGCACCCACCTTGAACTTAGAAACAAATTTGATCCAAATAATTATAATCCCAAAAGCTTCCTAATTTAATCAATTTTTCATATTTCCCCTGAATCCTAAATCCTAAATCGTGAGGTTGCATAGAAAATGATGTTAAAATTGAAATTGAAACTGAAATTGAAAATGGAAACTGAGCAGAGTGTGAGCGTGCCTGGACCTGAGGGTGTTGCAATTTGGGAGCCAAGAAGCAACGAAGATGCTTTGGCTAATGAAGATTGTTTGACGGCGACGGGCTTTCCGAATCCGTTGCGGAACATCCCAGCCCCACCTCCCTCAACAACCTGATTTCGAATCTCAGCCTCCGCCAGCTTAGAACATCCTTGCAGCAACACATCCCCCATGGACGGCAGCCGGCTGCTGCTGCTCCTATCACTCTCACTAGGACGACAAACGACGCCGTTTATGGCTTCGGGCTTGGGGTCCGGGTACCACCGGTAATTGTTGCCGGCGTCCGAGCACATGTGCCATGTCGCCATGTTCAGGGTTCGACTTTTCTGGAGAGGGAGGGTACGATTACTCATCAATTGTTCCCTTTAATATTTGATGATTTTTTCGAAAAAAATATGGGAAAATGGCGGAAATTTAGAAAATAAAAAAATAAAAAGCGCGCCAAAATTAAAAAGCTCACCAAAGTCCCTCCAGGGTTCTGGCGTTCGATAGCCCTAATTTCTTAACGAGGTTTTTAATGCATTTTTTCATGATCTTTAAAACAAGAATAATGCTAGGGAAACAAAAATTTAAACCAAATTTTCAAACTTAATGATATGTTATTAATAGCAAATAAGCACGTTAAGCAACACTTAAGTAATAATTCAATCATCAGAATCCACATTATTTGGTTTATAAATTTTGATTTAGAAATTTGGTTCCCCTAATATTACCCTTAAAACAATGGAATGTTAGACACAAAATTGCAGCTTACAATTATAATCTAGTTGTTGGCTGCGAGATCCACACACAACTCTCCCTTGCGTAAGTGATGAACTCTTATTAGCTTGAAGGTGTCTTAGTCAAGCCTTGAGTAGACTTTTAGGATCTCTTACAAATAAAGTTATTTTTAGACGTGCCACTGCTAACCAAAACCAACAAATTGTTTAGTTTTAAGTGTTGTATATATAGGTCATTTGCTTGCACCACAAATAAATTGATTCTTCTCAAAAGATTGTTCCTATGGAGGGGTTAAATCCATATTTAAGTTCTTTTCTATCCCTTAAGGACAAGGACTTTTATATTTATGTTCTATTGAATGCCAAAATCACAAACTGATCAGTAATGATACAACTCAATTTGCATTCCTTGTAAAAAAAAAAGAAAGACAGAAAGCAAGGTAGAATGAAACGAAATGAGAACTGAAAGAATAGTGCTTGCAAATACTCAAGGAACGTTAGTAAAATGGCAGTAAAGAAGACTAAATGTCAATAAATCATAAACACAAGCAATCGTGCAAAGTTTTAAACCTATGTTAGGCAAGTTACAATGTCTGCCAGGCAAGTTCTTGCATTTGCAAGCAGTGTTCTGGTACAAGGCTTTAATACAGGAAATTGATACTATAAAGGTAAGTAGCAGAGTTATAAATACAAGGGAATATTTAAACTACAGAAGGAATAATCAAAAATGTAGGTTGCAAAGCTTTTAGAAGTTTCTTTGTGTTGAGTGTTCTTTTCTCTATTTATTTTGATGCCTTTAATAGATTATTTCTTCCTTCAGAATTAAGCCTTTGTAACTCAATTCATTCCCTTTTACCCATGTGGTTGATGGGATATTTGTCAGAGGATAAGCTCCCACTTGGATACTTGAGTTTTGATCCTCTTGGATATACAAATTTTGCCATTAAAAAGCATTTTTCTTATGCAAAACTTGGTTGATTAATCTCTTTCAGTATGAAAAGAGAGCAGTCATGTCGTCCATTGTTACCACATCAAAAGTTCTTTCAAACCTTTGGGTCGGTCACTGTTCATTTCCGTTAAAAATAAATACCCAACAACAAAGTCATGTGTTAAGTAAGGCGTTGGGCCTTGGACATGCCCAACTGTTTAATTTGGGTCCCAACACGAGTTGTATATTTCGTTACTTGTTGGTGAGAAATATGAGATTCCATGAATTGTGAGTTAGATATCAAATTTGATATATGAGATTCCCTAAACCCTAAACCCTCAACATGATAATTTTTACAAACTGCAATTCCCTTAAAATTTGATAAAAGAGGTTGGATTTGTTACTTCTTAAAATACACTATAAAACCCTTCAAATCCATTGAAAATCATCACTTTTTAAATTCCTTCATTATTAAATTCATACACTTTGGATTTTCATAGACTTGTTCAAAATTCTAAATGAATAATATTTTAAGCTCTTTTAAAATAAACCTATACATACTTGTCTAAATGTCACCGCACAAATAATTAGAGACCCATCATTCCCATTTAGAAAATTAGAATGGACTTAATATGTACCGATATTTCCAGATTATAAATATTCATTTAAATAATCAATCCTAAGTTGGGAAATGGGAACACAATTTTAGAATGTTATAAATCAATTATATTTTTCTCCCAACTCTTGTGGTTGTCCTTCATGGATCCACTATTTAAAATTATTAGGATAATTTTTCTAAAAGATTGCTCCTTTCTTTTTTGGGTCAACAAGAAATTTATTGAAAGGGAGGCAAAGCTCCAGAACAAATATAAGGCCAAGACAGCAAACTAAGGCCAGAAAACAAACAAAAAGGAATAAAAAAAACTAGGGCAAGTCGCCCACCACATGAACAAGGAATGATAGCATGACTTGAAGCGAAGCTTCAGTTGCCTGATGCGAACTAAGTAAGCACACAAATTAAAACCCTCTTGTGACAATTGTAGTAAAGATGCAAGTAGGGATCGTTCTAGACCGGGGATTAGGAGGGATTACTAAATCACTTGGACACTGACTCAAAAACGTAAAACAAACGTTAAAAACACTAAACTAGACTCAAAGAATGCAAAACTAAACAATAAAACACTAAAACAAACCAAAAGACTCAAAGAATACAAAATACTTATAAACACAAATTAAGACACTTTCTAACTAAATTAGACACTAAGGTAAAGGGGGATTGAGGTTTTGACGAAATTAATTAAATTGCACAGATTGTAACTTAAAGGCAGAATGTAAATATGAATGTGATGAAAATATGGATGAATGCTAGCTAGAAGGTTCTTCTCCACACATGTCACACTTGCATACAATTTGATTTTCAGTTGGTCTTTCGATTCATTATGAAACTCAACACCCTGGGTTAATTAGGTCCGCTTAAATTAACCGTCAAGTTTTCCTTAAGTTAATGAATTGGATGATTGCATGCGACAACCCAAAGCATTCCCCACAAGTTCCCTACATGAATTGCATAATAGAGATACAAGCAAGAATCATTAAGCATCATGAAAACTATAAGTATTGACGAGGCATTCGTTACTATGATTGCATGAAACTTATGCCAAGAATTTATTTAACGCGATTGTTTATAAGCAACCTCCACTACTTGTGAAAATAAGTTCATAACTATTAGGTGAAATTCACTTATATTCTAGCGTCATATTCATGCATGAAAATTAAGCGTGCACTCTCAATCAACATACATAAATAAGTTATCGATCAAGCAGTTAAACAAATTGAATTCACCATTCATGAAATTCCAACCAAAAGTAATCAATTCATGTTGCAAGCATAAACATGGTTTCGAATCACCCCCTAGCTAACTAGGGGGATTTAGCCTCTCATGTTCACAACAAGAAAAATAAAATTGAATTTAAACATAAAGAACAAAGGATGGATTACACCTAAAACGCCCAACGAATCCACTTGAATTTCTGCGCGATTTAAAGTCCTCTTCCTCCTTTCTTCTTGCTGCGGCAGAGAAGGTTTATTGTGTTTTTGGGTGATTTTCTGGGTTAGGAATAGGTTTAGGGAAGTGTGGTGGTGCGGCAAGGTGGTAGGAAGGTGTGGAAGGGTGTAGAATGGCTGGAAGGGTGGAGAAGGGTGCTGGAATTGATGCACGGCTGGACTGGAGATGGTGGCAGCACGGATTGCAGGGCCAATCCGCAAGGGTGGCCGCGGCTGTTTCTAGGGTGAATGGCGGCTGGATTAGAATATGGAATATGGTGGCTCGGTTTTTGGGGGGAATAAGGGTGAATGATTTATGCGGCTAAAAGACAAAGGAATGGTGGCTGCGCTGGAATGAATTCAAAATGTGGAAGTTGGTGTTGCGGCTGTGATGGGGAAAGCTGCGGCTGTTTGTGTTTTTTTATGGGAGCACCGCTTAGAATGAAAATTAGGGTGGAGAATGGATAGAATTAGGTTGTGGTTTTTGGTGAATGAATGGTGTGAAGGTGCGGCTTTTTGAGAGAATCAGGGGATAATGGCTGAATGGAAAACATGCATGAATCACGGCTTGGGAATTATGGGAAAAAGTGATTAATGGCTGAGATTGTTTTATCAAATAAATGGATGGGATTGTGACGGCTAAAGATGTAAAACCTAGGGTTTTAAATATGTTTGGTTCATAGCTTATTTTTATTAACGAAAATAAATTCAAAGGCTTCTAGAATTAGGAAATAAAATCAGAAATTAAAGAGGGAAAGATTAAAGGGTGTGGCTAGGGCCTTGGTTTTGTGTCCTAAAGCGCCTACAAGGAATTCAAAGTGGCAAGAAAATACGGATGTTTAAGATTAGGAAAGGTTACCAAAACGGGAAACTTAGGGTTAACTTTCCTAAAATAGGAAACCTTGTTTGAGTAGGATTCCTCGTTTTGGTAAGAATTCATCGTTGGCATAGGAATTCGTCGTTTCTTCACGTCTTCAACTCATTCATTCCTCTTTTGCTCCAAAAGGCTCCAATTTGCATCTTCTTGCACACTTTGGCCTTATAATCTGAAAATACACAAAAATGGCCTTAAACACTAAAATAACTAAGTAAACACAACATAAATGCACGAGAACAAGCTAATTAAGTCGCATGAATATGCTCCTATCATTGCCTTCCTTGAAAACCAAGATCCAGGGCCTAATGTGGACACAGTAAACCATCGTTAGATAAAATATGGTCGAGAGAAGATGGGGATCTGGTCACCCAGACTTCCGGACACATCCTTCTTTTACACTGCGACGCAACCCAATTGGCTGCAAAATTCGCTTGGCAAAGGATCCAAGACTAACGAAGGAATCGGAACCGGTGACTAAAATTGCAAATCTGGTTGAAGATAGGGAAAATGGCCCATCAAGAGTGATGGGAGGAGCTGTTGATGCTCTGAACCTATGTCACGGAATCGGATTCAAAAATCACCTTGGAGAAGTTATTTTGCACTGTCCTTTCTGCGGCAAGAAGGGCACATTTAGCCTCAGCTTCTAAGGGGGAGGCAATCGTACCCGTGGCTCCTTTACTTGTGATTAACTTCCCAAATACATCTCTTACCACCACACCAAGACCCAAACACGAAGAACCCTTTGACCATGAGGTGTCACAGTTGAACATAACAATATCTGGCGAGGGAGGGGCCTAACATGGAGGATGATGCAGGTTAGCCTGAGGAGAAGAAGGAACCGAGGAAACTTTGATGAATTCGTTGCTAGCTTCTGTTGCAAATTTCATGGTTTTATATGGATAGGGGAGAACATTATTAAAACTTGCATGGCATCTAGCTTTCCAAATTTCTAAGCAAAGGAAAAAGACAAAAGATAATACTTTAGGTAAAGTCATACTCGAGCCATCCACCATTGAAGAAAGACCCAACAACCATCTATTAAATGAATTTATAAATTGACGATCGATGCGATAGTTTAGCCCAGATGTGAACTAAACCGCAGAAGTCCACGGGTAGAGGAATAACATATGCTTAGCAGTTTCAAGCTCATTCTTACAAATGGGACAAAGGGGATTATTCCAAACCTGACAGTAATAGAGACTCTCCATGGTCAGGAGACAATTGTTTGCAATCCTCTAGAAAAAGAACTTGAGTATAGGGATTGCTTCCATTCCCTAAACAAGTTTCCAGAAGGAAAAATCCACACACAGGGATTAACCAGCATTATTGGTAGATAAGGGCTGGTTACACAAGGTAATAGCATGGCCAAAGGCATAACCCGATTTAACAGAATAGTCACCATTGAGGGACCACAGCCAAATAAGACGATCAAGGTAAGAAAGATCTCCAAGAATGATACTCTCAATAGATGCAGATTCCACTTGAGGAAGGAGATTGCGTATAGTCCCCTTGTTACATGACAAGTAGGGTGGAGCAGACCGTCATGTGTGCTTGTAAGCCATTTGTCTTGCCAAATGTAGACATGTATCCCATCACCAATTTGCCATCTGACCCCTTTGATATTAAGAGCCTGACCTTGCAAGAGACTACTTCAGGCCCAAGATGCGCTGCCTCTCTTGGAGGCATTCAAAGAGTCATATGAAGGAAAATAGCGACCCCGCAGAATATGAGCCCAGAAAGTAGTTGGTTTGGCCATGAGTCGCCAAAATTGCTTAGCTAAGAGTGCAGTATTGTTATCCAGAAGGCTTCGGAAACCAAGACTACCAGCAGACTTTGAGGCATAAATAGCCGGTCAGTTTCGCCAATGAATCTTATGCTCATTCTCTCTTTGACCTCACCAAAAGCGGGCCATAAGGGCATCGATATCATGACAGAAGGTGGCTGGGAACAATAAATAGTTCATCGGATAAGTAAAAATGGCCATGGCAACAACTTTAATCAAAACTTCACGACTAGCCAAAGATAATGATGCTGATTTCCAACTCTGAATCTTGTGAGCGATCCACTATTTAACAAAAGAGAGAGCCTCTTTTTTAGACCACCCCCACATAGTAGGCAAGCCAAGATATTTCCCAACGTCTGAGGTTTGAGGAATATTAAATAAAGTACAAGCAGCGTTGATGACAGTCTAGGGAGTATTTGCCAAAAAGAAAATGGAAGATTTCTAAAGATTAATAGTTTGGGCAGATGCCACACAGTACAAATCTAAAATTCTCAAAAGAGCATTGCAATTATCCTGATTAACCTTAATGAAGAAAAGCGAGTCATCTACGAAAACTAGGTGGGAAAGCATCAGGGCAAAAAGGGGTGAGAAAAATACCAGACAGAGCACCAACCTCACAATGATAAGAAATTAGGGATGAAAGAGCCTCAGTGATGAAGAGAAATAGGTAGGGAGATAACGGGTCACCCAGATGCATTCCTCTAGAAGGAATAAACTTCTCCCTACACTTGCCATTGAAAGTAATAGACCGTTTTGACACAAGTCATAACCATAGAAACCCATCTTGCCTGAAATCCCAAGTGAAACAACAATGCATCTAGAAAGTCCCACTCTACCAAATCATAGGCCTATTCATATCAACCTTAAGACCCAACTCAAAATCCCAGTTTGATTTTTTTTTGCTTCAGACAATGGAAGGCTTCATAAGCAACAAAAATATTGTCTTGAATCTGATGTCCCATATGAAAGCACTGTGGTGGTGAGATATGAGACCTAGGAGATAGGTCTTTAAACAATTTGCCATCAACTTGGAAAAGATCTTGTATGCAACAAAGGCTAATGAGACGAAATTGAGAGAAGAACTCAGGTACTTCCACCTTGGGAATAAGGACAATATTAGTATGGTTCATCTCCTGATAAAGATTTCCACTAGAGGAAAATTCGGAGATGGCCAAAGAGATAATTCTATTAACAATCTCCCAATAAGAGTGGTAAAAATTTCCATGAAAACCATAAGGACCCGCTACTTTAAGACCCCCCCCCCCCAAATTTGAAACACCATTGATTTGATATGCTCTAGGGTGAAGGGCATGAGAAGATTGGCATTAATTTGAAGAGTGACGGCCTGCTCAAGGCCCGCAAGGGCAGGATTGAGATCTCTTGGCTCAGATGCCAAGAAGAAAGTCTTAAAGTAGGCGTCAATGTGTTTTCTAATCTGACCATCTTCTTCCAACCGGACATCGTCAGAGTCTTTAAGCTTTAGAATACGATTTCATTGGTGGCACTAGATCATTGAGTGGTGGAAAAAGGTAGTGTTTTTGTCTCCATCACGCAGCCAGTTAATACGTAACCTCTGGAGCTAATAAAGTTGTTCATTTCTCCAAACTTCCCCTAGCTTTCTGGTGGTTGCTAAGTGAACCTCATGTTTAGTGCCGCCATCAGGATGAAGGTCATTATCTTTGAGAACTTTGAGCAACCTATTTATTCTTGTCCTGTTGTTAGAGAATTTTTTGCTCTAAGATGACAACAGACGAGAACAATGAAATAAATTATTAGACCAAGCATACCCCAAATGAATTATTTATATTATCATCCCAAGCTTCTTTTACAACACTTAGAAACCTAGAATCCCTAAGCCAAAAAGCTTTTAGAGAGAAAGGATGGGGACCAGGAGCAACAATAGCAGTAGACTAAATAATTAGGGTATGATGATCGGAGCCAATTAAAGGGCCATGGGATATTACCGTGTCGGTCCAACATTCCATCCACAACAAATTAGCAATAGCTCGATCCAACCTTTCCTTAATCTTCCCCCAATCCTCCTAATCTCTTTCCCAGGTGAAAATTGGACCTGCAGTACCCAAGGTCAATTAGAGCTTTCTGGTGCACGAAGTGCTTTTAGTATTTGGTACAGCCATGATCCCATTCATGTCCATCTTTTTTTTCATGCGCCCATAATAGTTCATTAAAATCACCAGCTAAAAGCCAAGGCAAGCCAAGATCCGAGAAAGAGGTGCTGACTTGCTCCCAAAAAGAGATTTTTTTGATGGTTTTGAGGAGGACCATAAAACCATGAAATATGGATAGGAGCATACGCTAACTTCTCTTGGATGCATTTATTGATGACATAATTATTGGCATAGAGGATTTGGATGGTAGTATCATCTTTCCACCAAAGGCATAACCCACTAGACCTACCTACTGTATGAACAAAGAACAAATTACAAAAACCCTCTCACTTTTTTGGACTACATCATTCTTACATTTTGTTTAAGATAAAATAACAACCAAAGGCTTATTTATACATAATTGCTCACGAAGAGCATCTACTGTCAAGTCTGAAGGGAAATTATGAGATTTATAGTGGGATTTCTAATGACTAGCATGCATATACAATTCTAAATTTATATACATAAGCAACAAAAGCATATTATCACATATTATCAAAGCTATAGTTATGCAAATCCCCTTCAAGAAGCATAGGTTCATATATGATGCATCAAACAAAATATTGAAGAACAAAGTGAAGGTTGAGTTGTATACCTCTTGATCTAGACTTTAGACCAAGGATGGACCACCTCCAAGCTCTTTGTTCTTGGAACTCCTTGAGTCTAGCCTCCCTCCTTGTTTCCTCCACCTTGATAGAGAGAGAGAGACTTGTTTTTCTCTTGTTGAAAAGTTCACACAAAAAGCCCTAATGAAACATTTTCATTGAACTCCCTTTATAAAGGTAAAAGAAGTAAGTCAACAAATTGACACTTTCTCTCTCTTCTTTCTACATCCTTGGCCGGCCACTAAATGTTTATTTGGGCCTTGGGTTTTTATCATTTCAAGTCATCCTATGCTTGAATAAAAAGCCCAATGGGCCCGAATGAACCCGAACTTTTTTTTAAGCCCGAAACGATCTTTCATCAATTCTATGATTTCTTTAGCCTTTCTAATTAATTATAACACTTAATTAATCCAATTAATTAATTCCATCATCCTTTAGTTGTCTCACCACAAGAGTGTATCGGTGTACAATTGTTTTAGGTTCTAATTGGCGAGGTAGTGAGTTGACTGGTATCAATCCAATTAATTAGTATTTATCCAATCACTTAGTGAATTAAAACTTACTTTTAATTCTCCTTCTTCTTTGATGACTACTTGTTTAATCATCTAGAAGAACCCACAAGCCATGAGTGACATCTAACCATATATCATGGCTACCCAAGCTAATGTAGAATTTGGTTGGAGAACCTATTCAGTTGGAATTACAATGTAATTTGATCATTCTCTAATACAATACTCACAATCACATTACCAAGGTATGGATACTTAATGTCAAACCCCTAATGTGATTATACCAAGTTATATGATTCAATTGAGTCGTATAGGAATGCCTTCCATCATTAAGCTCGATACTTCGACCGAATATTCCCGAATCATATCTTAGAATATTCTTCCTCTCTTAACGAATGGCTTGAGACTTTCCATCTTCCCATTTGAAGTAGACATAGTACGTACTAGTCTATCCGAATTTTCAGCGTCCCTCTAACAATCATATGACTAGGAACCTTTTGGGACATTATGGTTATGTGAACAAGGTCTATGTAATCTAACATCTTTAGATTACTTCTTCCATCGATCCATTGTCCCTGGACTCACTAATTTTGGACGTATATCGTTCATTGAGATAGTCCTAATAAGTGACTTTGCCTTTTGCTGTATTAGAGTTATCTATACATATAGACATTGTCCTGAAAGGTTTCTTCCAAAGATTGACTTTCAGGGCATAACTCCAACAATCTCCTACTTGCACTAAAGTCAATCACTTATGCATCTTATAGATGCTAATCGACTGATCTTGAGCTTGTAGGTTAACCAGGTTATGTATTAATCCTTTTAACTTAAAAGGGATTTACTTATTAAATGTTTCCAAAACATTTAGCATTGTCTCTTTCTTTTGTTCAAATACTTTGATGAGACCTTGATTCCATCGCTTAAGGTATTGGCCCATTACGTCGTAGTATCCTACTAACGACCTTATGGTTTGGATTCAACCATTGGTTCAAAATGAACCCCATCTATTTGAAACACCTTTTGAAGCAGTTTCTAAAACTTTAATAAATATCAACATATATTACGTTTGTATACTTTAAACAAACTTTGCTCCAACCTTGAGACCATTGTAGTACCATACTAACAATACATTCATATGATTAGTACTTCAGCCACCATTAAGTTCCATTTTTTAAAATGGTTTATTGTCACTTTGGTTTATAACCTAAGTGAATGCATGCTTCTAGAGTCTCACTCCGATATTCCTTTCTCAAAAGTAATAATACTCTATCAGTTCCTATGGTTTTGATCCTGGATTTTTAGAAATATCTGATGATGTTACTCTATCATTAAGTCTATCGAATAAACTTCAAGGAAAACTTAACGTTTAGAATTTCTTAATTCGAATGTACATAGCTCCCACTAACTTGTCTTGAATCTATTGACAATCTTTAAGATCCATTAGCATATTGATGATGTCTCAACAGTTTTGGGACAATCAACAACTCTAGCGAACACAAGTTATTTAAACGAACATATACAAAAGAATTCCTTCTCAAGTAATCCCATTTGAAATGTGTGACTTGTTTTATCAAGTCCATTCATTTAAATTATATGGTGTCAAACACCATACTTCAAGTTTTATTCATACTAAGACCTTTAAAGTAGTCATATAAGAATGATCCAAATCATTAGTGGAAGCATGGCACCTACTAAGGATATAGGAATTCAACCATACCTCCTAGGTGGTTGATTTAATTCTTTATCAAAACTACATAGAGCATTATAGTTACATGAGGTGCCGAAATCAAATTGTCTTGTTGTTAAACAATATGTTGTGACTCATTTTGAAACTATTCCCTTTTGTTTCATCAACTTGTCCATTTGATTTGTTCTTAGCTTGTTCTCATAAAAGAGAATGATGGACAATTCCCAACATATAACCATTTTATGTTGGGTTGGTGAAACCAACATTCATAGGTTATCCTTAGAATGTTACACAACATAGAATTTTAAAGCTTTGAAGAGCTTGAGACCTTTAACAATTTAAAATTACAAGCTCAATAAGAATAGTACTGTACTATTAATTTTAGACAACTATAAACCAATCACATTCAAGTTTATATCATTTTCTCAACTCTCACTGTTTCTCATGACTTTAATGAGAAATTGCATTATACATCCAAAGTGTATAATTATGAAGTATATGGGCAGAGGACATTGTGGAGTAGCTTCAAACCTTTTAAACTTATTGTTCCAACTCTACTAAGTTGATGTTTTGTTATTAAGTGACAAAGGTCTTTAAACCTTTTATAGATTTAGACACTTCATTCTTGATTTGTTTTACTTACACATTTGACATTTCTTAAGACAATTTAAGAATGTCCAATTAGTTGTTCAAAACTACTAGTTGAACCAAGAGTGATCTTGGTTATTGTGGTTAGGTAAGTGATAACCATAGAAGAAACATTTTTCTTATGTATTATTCACTTCATTATAATGTGATCTTGCTTTTCTTCAAGAAAGGAATCTCTAGACTTTCTCAATTCATATAGAACTCATATGTAGGCAATTGGAACCAAATCTAAAGATTCATTGTATCCATCTATGGCCAACATGTGAGATCTATCCTTAATTGATGGATCCAACATTTGGATATCGCATTATATAAGTGATACATTTCTTGTATCTTAACTAGAATACAACAAGACAATATTCAATTCATAACACTACTTTGAGGAACAAATATGGTAGAAGGCACTCATTACATTACATTGATATGATAAGTTAAACATTCATAATGTTTAAAATAAAAGAATTAGCTCTTACATTAGAGACTAATTATATACCTTCATATAGGCACCAAAAGTGGGTCTTCCATCATATGAAGCCACATAATAAGTCCTTAGTAAAATAAGAAAGTTTATAGACTATCTTTAAGTGCCTAACAAACTTCCTAAGTAGTTAGCAAAAAATATGGGCCGAACTCTTCACTCCATCCTTTCTTTGCTTGTCCATCTTCTACTTGGCTCCTTCACTTATTTACAATTGCATAAGTGATTAGCATTTTATATCAAATATAAAGATTAGAAGATCTAACAATTAGAATTGAAGATAAGAACAAAAACCATACTTTGTGGCTTGTCCTTTAGAGATGCAAGGTATAGCCTGCAATTCCTTTTCCAATGCCTTGTCCTTTCCACAGTGGTGGCAAGTCCCCTTGGGCTCCTTTGCCTTCTTCTTCACTCCTCTTTGGGCCTTAGTAGTGGGTGACTTCTTCTCCTTTCCTTTGCCTTTGCCTTTCGGCTTAGCCTTGGAAGAAGACGGCTAGTTGTAGGCTATTGTTGGAAGTATGCCCACAAAGCCACTCATTTGATGTAATAGCTTTTGGAATACTCATTATGTTTAACTATTATTTGTTTAATGAAGGACAAACCATATTGTTAATCACTGTTTATTGTATCATGTGTTTAAATAATAAGGGAATCGAAGGAATGTATTTGTTCTAAGAGAAAAGTGATCAAAGTAAGTTAGGTTAACAAGAACTTTATCTTATGTTCATTCCTAAAATGTTCCTAGCCATAGGATTGCTAATTGGGCATTGACAATCCACTAAGGTTAGTATGCGTTATGTTGACTCAAGCGTGAGTGTGACTAGTCTCAAGTCATTTAGTGTTGAACACTAAGATAAACATATAGGTGCTCGAAAGGGTAATCGAGTACATTGAACAATGATCAAAAGAGAGTTCGAACTTACATGTCATGTAAGAACTCGTAAGTTGCAATATGCAAAGTAGTCCTTTGACATGAGGCATCATAGATGTCTAATGGTTGGGTCCTTGATCTTTGATCATTTCAAAGGCATTCCATTGAAAGTGTCCATGGCATTGTTGGGGTCAAGCTTCTACTCATGTAGGCATGTGATGTGAATGCACAACAAGGGATCTCTAACCTTCCATGGTGGAAGGAGAATACTATAAGATATGATTCGAGAGTCTTTGGCCAAAGCATACGAATATGACTTAGGAAGAATGTTCCAAATCATTATTCAATTGAGTCATATAGAGAAGTATCACATTGGATAGAAGACATGAAACAAACTATCACTTAAACAATGTGATCAAGAGTACTGTATTAGAGAAGGACCGTATGGTGTTGTAGTTGTAATTGGATAGGTTCTCCAACCACTTCTACTTAGCTTAGGTAGTCATGACATACTGCTACGTGTCACTCATGGTTTGTGGAAGCCCTAAAGATTAGGAAAAACTAATCTTCATCAAAGGGAGAATTGAAATGTTGTTTCAATTCACAATCGATTATTAAGAGTAACAATCGCCCACTGCCTCACTAAATGGAACCTAATGGATCACACACCGAGTAAGGATAAATGTGAAGATATAAAAAGGATGGATAAGCAATTAAATGATTTAATTGAGAATGGTCAAGATTAATTAATTATACGAAATGTTTGTATTGGGCTTTTAAGTTAGTTTCGTGTTTCGGGGCCCAAAAGGGTTTTTGGTCCATAAGGTCGATTGAGTTATGTTGTGTGACAACTAAAACTAAATAAAAATAGCCCAAGAACAAAGCTAAACCGGCCACATTAGGGAGAGTGAGTTGATTGACTTATTACAAGTTTGCTACTCACTTGTGAGGTGGTATGAAGGCAACTTTATAGCCATTCCCTCATTAGGGTTTTTCTCGGGTCAAAGAAGAGAAATTTTTTCTCTCCTTTTTCTCTATAGAGGCCGGCCACTTAGGGAAGATTTTTCACTAGCATCAAAATCTCTCTAAGTCATCCATCTTCTCTTCACACTATACCTTTGGTGTGGAGACTTAGAGGTACCAAACCTTTGGTACTTTTGGAGTTCCTTTCCTCACATCCTCAAAGAGCAAAGGAGATTCAAAATGAAGAAAAATCAGAAGGAAGGTTCAAGGAGCTAGGAGGTGACTTTAAGGCCCCTCCACTTGGGTGAATCCCTTGTGTAAACAAGGATGAGCTTCAAGGGTAATGAATCTCAAAACATTTTCTTCTCTTTAATGTTATTAAAGAGTCTATTGGTTCACCATTCACTAGGCTTTGAAAGTCATGGGTTTTAGAATTGTTTTAGAATGCATGCCTACTTTAAAGTGTTCATAGTTTGCTTATGTGTTCAAATTTTCTCACATGTTCTTAGCTAGGACAAATTTTTCCTTCAGCTACTGTTGAAGTACCCACAACGTTCACTTTCTTCATAGTCTTCTTAGCGGCTACCAACATGTTTAGTAATTCAGAGAGAGTGCTATCCATCTTGTTCATGTTGTAGTTCATGATGAACTGCAAGAACGAATTAGAAGGAGAAGCTAAGATAAAGTCTTGGGCCAATTCCCCGTCAAGTGGAGTACCTAGGTTCTCTAGTTGTTCAATGAGTCCAATCATCTTCAATACATTGATTCACTGGGGCTCCCTTGACTATTTTGGTCTTCACAAGTTCACTGACAGTGCTGAAGCGACAGTTGTGCGTCCCTTCACCATATAACTCCATAAGATGGAGTATGATGGAGGATGCACCGTCCATACCCTCGTGCTATCTCTGCAACTCCTCATTCATGGAAGCCAACAGATAACACTTGCCCTGTGTATCATCCTCAACGTGCTTGTCATACCTAGCACGCTCATCCTCAGTGGCCTCAGGGGCAAGAGGTATGTGAGGTGGAGCCTTGTCTAGTACATAAACAATTTTCTCCAAGGTTAGGAGAATCTTGACAATACGGTACCAAGATGGGAAATTGTGCCCCTCAAGGCAATGCTTGTCGAGTATCTTTGATAGTGTGCTTCCAACCATATCTAAATACATAACAATAAAATAAATTAGTTTGATTGTTGATTAAGTCAAACGATTCAGGTCTTTGAACCGAATCACACCACCCACTATTTTTGGCAAATCCCATATCCCTCAAGATGGAATTTGGGAGATTTCAAAGAAAGCTCCTAGCGGGTTATGGGAGGCTCACTATTACCAACCCCACCTCACAATGATATGATGTTGGCTAGCAAAAATAATAATGAGAGGGTAGAGTTACCCATTCACAACAACCTCTTGTCATTACCCATCCGTTTGATCATGTATTACTCCAGAGGAAGTCGAATGTCCTATATTGAAAATATAAATCAAAGTATCAAAATTCTACCAAAATAATTACCAAATTATACTAAGATTAGAGTAAAATATGTAATATAATATTGACTGATCAGGAGCCTACCATGCTGGAGGCCACGAAGAAGTGTTCAAAGAACCCCCCCTCCCCATCCCCCTCCCCCCCCCCCCCCCCCCGGGCTTTAATATTGGATGTTGGTTGAGGGATTTTAAGGTCTCATCATTTTATTTATTTAATCACATTATAATAAATTGTGTCCTATTACAACTACTAGTCCAAAGTAAATGAAATTAGTAGCATATGATATCTCCACTATTCGTCTTCGCAAAAAAAAAAAAAAAAATTATCAATATCAATACAATTTTCAAAATATTGGAGATATATATTACTACTAAATGTGTTCATTTTAGTTTAGTAGCGTTTGATACTCCCACTATTTGTTTTAAGAAAAACAAATCAATATAAAAAACGAAATTTTCAAATATTGGAAGTAACTACTACTAAGGTTTTTGCATTCCATTGAATTTGGACTTTATAGTTATCTTAGGCTCTTTGGATGACTATGGACTTTTTAGGTTGATTCAACAATGAGCCAACATTGTTGAATAAGATCTAGGGAAGACTGTATCATTTTAATTACGCACTTTCAATCCAATTAAAGCATTTTTCATTGAGCCATTAGAAACGAAAGACAATAATTCATTGCTAATTAGGGCGTTGGACCCAACAAATCTGTAATCTCATGTAAAACCCCTTTTAATATGTCTCCTTACCAATTGTTAAAGAAACTCTGGTCTAGTACTAGAGGGAATCAACTAAATGAAAGAGATAAAGAAGTAATAAGAATTACAAACCGATTTGTACAAATTCCTACAATTACAATACTAAGAGGGAGAGAAAGATTAACGTCTAATGTGTTGTGGTCCAATTGAAATAGTAACCAAAACACATTCCCAAGGTTCAAACCATTTGAATTTAGTGGCCTTTCTCATAGCTCAATTATCGTTTAAGGCACAAGTCCGTAGTCAACCATTTTTCTAACTACTTAATCACATTAAATTGGAATACAACATAATCAATTAGATATAGTATATATGGGCATAATTGTATGATGAGTTTAAACTACAAAAAAAATTAAAATCAAAATATTTTGTCCTCTAAGGAGGTAGGGCCGAAATGCAAATATAGAAAGTTAGGGGTCAAACCGCAAATACTAGAAAGTATAATCAACTTTTAAAATTACAAAAGAGCCCATAAATGACTCATCATTGGGGTAGGCTAGTTAAGGTGATGGGGAGAGGGAGAAGGTCCAACTTTTTCCCTTAATTTCAAAAGAAAGTAAGAGCCCATACTTTTCCTTGTCACCTTTTGTACTTGTTGACTTTAAAGGTATGGGTAGGGTATGGCCTTCTAGTCTTGTCTAGGATGGAGTAAATCTAGGGAAAACTTTTGATAGAAAGTTTAATACCCAAATTCAAAATCAAAGTATGAACACAAGAACATAGATATGAACACCAAGAACAAAACCACGAAAACAATTTCAAGATTTGCACTTTCTTGGTGGTTGTTCAAACCATAAACAAAAGTGAGGAGGCCTTGGCTTCCTAGCTTAAAAGTGTGTGTGTGTGACTCCAAATAAAACACAAACATTAGCCAAAACAATTTCCCAAAACCGTGCCCTCCCCTATGTTACAAAAGCCCCAAATTTTGTTAAAAAAACTCACTCTTCATTCTTGTATCCAAAACACTTTTTGCATACATATCCTTTTCAACTCTGGAAACACATTTTTCAACACTTGAAAAACAAAAGATAAACATATTTAGAATGAAGAAATAATATGTCAAACATAAAATCAAAACCCATATGCATAAAATCCAAAAGGACACATCAAATATAAGCCTTTGGCTCTTGAGATCACTTGAAGGGAAATTATGAGATTTATAGTGGGATTTCTAGTGACTAGTATGCATATACAATTCTAAATTTATATACATAAACAACAAAACATATTATCACATATTATCAAAGCTATAGTCATGCAAATCCCCTTCAAGAAGCATAGGTTCATATATGATGAATCAAACAAAATATTGAAGAACAAAGTGAAGGTTGAGTTTTATACCTCTTGATCTAGATTTTAGACCAAGGATGGACCACCTCCAAGCTCTTTGTTCTTGGAACTCCTTGAGTCTTGCCTCCCTCCTTGTTTCCTCCACCTTGATAGATTTGGAGCTCCTTTGATTCTCCTCTAGTCTCCAAAGTAGAAGGCCTCTAAAGATCCACAGCTACTAGTGTAGCGAGATAGATGTTGGAATAACCAAAAGGAGAAGAGATGATTAGCTATATCCCCCTTTGGTGGCTGATAGGAGCATATTTATGCACCTTAGTTTAGCTTGTCTTGTGCATTTAAAGTGTTTTTCCTTAGTAAAGTAGTCTTTTAAGCTAGTTTTATGTATTTTCAGGATTTAAGGGCAAAGTATGCAAAAGGATGCATTTTGGAGCATTTTGGAGCAAAATTGGGCTTGGAATGGATAGCATATGCTTGGAGCAAAAGGAATGGACGAAATTGAAGACCTAAAGGAGGATTTGGAGTTACATCCTTTCCTAAACTAAGTAATAAAGCCTTAGGATATTTTCTGCCCAATATTTCCCACCATAGCAGCACCCTACATGCATTCACTCTTCATAATTCACTCACATGCTCTCCCATCATCATTCCACACCTCCATTGCAGCCACCAACCAACCTAGCTGTCACCCACATGCTCTCCTATCATCATTCCCTCTTTAACCCATTCAGCCACATCCATGCACTCTTCATGATGGCAGCCACCAACCAACCTAGCTGTCATATTCCCTCTTCAATCATTCATCCACCTATAAATAAACATCCATTGCAGCCACAAAAGAACGATTCATTTATACACACTTCACATAATCTGCCCAAAAGCCGTGCATTCCCCCTACCATCTCCCAATCTGCCCAAAAGCCGTGCACTTCCTCCTTCCATTCCCAACACTCCCCATCCCTCTAAAACACTACCCTATCATCACACATCCATTCCAGCCATCAAACCCGTGCATTCATACACATTCCAGCCATCAAACCCGTGCTTAGACCTTGTACCACAACGAAGAGGAGGAGAAGAGTGCTTAAACGTTCATACAATTCAAGTTTGAGTTTGTAGACATCGAAATTTCAGTAAAACAAATGTTCACCAATGCATTAAAGTTTTGACGTGTCAAGACATACATGGCATACGCCACATGTTGTACAAATTGTACACATGGCGTGTGACTCAACAAAATAGAAAGAAATACCCTTGAAGGATTAAACAAGTTTTTCTTCTCATTTTGGGCAATGACAAGGCAAGTACATTTCAATCCATTGAGGATCAAAACAAGTTTTTCTTCTCATGTTGGGCAATGATAAGGGAAGCACACTTCAATCCATTACGGATCAAAGCAAGTTTTTCTCATTTGGGCAATGACAAAGCATACACATTTCAAGTTTAAAATGGTGTTAAGTGGGAAATTAGGCCATAAGTTACACCACTTCAAGTTTAAAATGGTGTTAAGTGGGAAATTAGGCCTGGGAAATTAGGCCATAAGTTACACCACTTCAAGTTTAAAATGGTATTAAGTGGGAAATTAGGCCATAAGTTACACCACTTCAATTTCAATATTGCATTAAGTGGGAAAATTAGGCAATGGTGCTTGGAAAGGAAAAAAATATTTTTGTGGTGGTAATTCATTCTCAAAGCCTATAAATAGGTTCTCCATCAAGGTATCAAGCATCAAGGAATTCACAAATACATTTCTCTACTCCAAAATTAGAAGAGGAATTCCCCAAATCCTTGAAGCTTTGAAACTCCAAAGCTTCCAACCATCCAAATTCCCAAGAATTCCGAAGGATCAAGAAAGCTCTCTTCGTTCTTCGTCAAATCCTCCTTCAAGATCAAGCCCCGACGGCCCTTGAAGAAAGTGTTCATCCGTTCATCAACTGTTCATCCTTAGATCAAGCTCCGACGGCCCTTTGGATCAACAACTCATCTACGACACACACCAAAACCTTGAAGCCTTAAAGTTCTAAAGCTCTCAAGAAAATCCCGAAGGATCAAGAAAGCACTCTTCATTCTTCGTCAAATCCTCCTTCAAGATCAAGCCCTGACGGCCCTTGAAGAAATCCACACAACCATTATTCAAGATCAAGCCCCGACGGCCCTTGAAGAAAGTGTTCATCATTCGTTCTTCGTTAAATCCTCTTTCAAGATCAAGCCCAATGGCCCTTGAAGAAAGTGTTCATCCGTTCATCCTAAGCCTAAGCCCCCAACGGCCCTTTGGATCAACAACCTCAACAAATCCACACATCCAATCGTTCTTCAAGATTAAGCCCCAACGGCCCTTGAAGATCCGCTCATCCATCAACCTTCAAGATCAAGCCCAAAAGCCCTTGAAGAAATCCACACAACCATTATTCAAGATCAAGCCCCGACGGCCCTTGAAGAAAGTGTTCATCCGTTCATCAACTGTTCATCCTTAGATCAAGCCCCGACGGCCCTTTGGATCAACAACTCATCCACAAACCTACACCCTACGAAGATAGAATCAGAGGACCAAATTTGAGAGAGATCGTAACCCCAAAATCATCAACACAAAAAATATTATTTTGTACACGTTATTCTTGTTTCTTGTTTCAAGGAACTTTCGTGTTCACATATTTGGCACGCCCAGTGGGACATCTCTACCTCTCATCTCTATCCTCAAATCATCGAAAAACGCAAATGACATCAAGAAAGGATCAAGCTGTTCCTGCAATCAAAGCAAAGAACAAGAACATCATCGCCGCAAGTGGTGATATTTTGGGCACCATAACCCGAAGTAAGGCAAGAGCTCTTTTTGCCGCGGCTTCCGCCCCTGTATTAACTTTGTCAAAGGAACAAGAGCACCTAAGGCACGAGCCTGTGATCACCCTTGCCTTGCTAAGGGCATCAAGAGGGGAAAGCCTGAGGAAATACTCAGAGTCCCTACTCTCCGACGCTGATTCGAGCGGCAGTACAACCATGCAAGTCATGACCACTGGAGTAACTTCAATCGAGGAGCAGCTAGCTCAGATGAATGAAGCAATCGCAAAGCTCACACAGGACTGCAAAGGAGAAAAACTTGCAAACCGCTGGACTCATCAACCGTCTGGAGGCACAGCATGGCATCAAAATGAAACCAAGCTCTCTTCCAACTAAGAAGACCGAAGAAGGCTTTAACCCAAATGCCTACGAACCCATGTCAAAGGCTAGGCATGACTTTGCTTCCTCTTCAAATCTTGGAAAGAAGGTTTCAAACACCGTCAATGACAAAGAACGTAACCTCACCAAAACTCAAAAGAAGTTGAAGGAGCATGGTTACGGAGTTGACAACAACAAAACCGGACTTGGCTTCACACCAAATGCACCCGTGAAGATTTCAAGCAAAGTGAAGAAAGCTAGTGCTCAACACATCAGCGTGAGCATTGAACAAGACCAAAAAGAGCCTAAACCCGCCCCTCGGACGTCGGTCTTCGATAGGATGAGCCATTCAAGCTCCAGAATTTCAGCGCTTAATCGCATTGGTAGTCAAGGCCGAACCTCTGTCTTCAAGAGGCTTAGCGCGCCAACATCCCAAAGCTCTGTTTTTGAAAGGTTGTTAAAGCCTAAGAAACAAAGCAACACAACTATCTCTCCTCTGCGACGATCAGCTTCGGAAAGATTTGAAGATAATGAGAAGCCTTTTGGAAAGAGGAAGACAACACCAAAGGAAGAAAAGTTCGATGGGTTAGCAGAAAAAGGCGACGTTTGAAGCTTGATTCCTTCAAGGATGAAGCGCCAAGCAATCCTAGAGGTCGACACAAAAGGACCACTGAAAGTAAGGAGGCGCATCATCGTCCACACTGGCAAATCTTCATGCCAACAAACCCAAGAGGACGGCACTGAAGATGAAATCCCTAAGAAAGATGTCACTTCTGGCTCTTTCGACTCAAAGTCTTCACCTCGACTGTTGGGGGCATGCTCCAAGTCAAGTGAAATTGAAGGATGGACTCATGTCACTCCGAAGAAACTGCACGAGAAACATATGTCTTCTCCACAAGTGCACCAATCAGAAAGGAGGGAAAGCAGCTTTCGCCAACCTCCAAAGCAATGTGAAAATGTTGAAGATAAGAAAATTTCAACACAAAGATCGTTCATGCGCGATCTCTTCTTCATCGAAGACTTATTCAATTTCTCGATCAAGGCTCCTTGCTATGAAGATTGTGAGGAATGTCTTTCGAAGATCGCTTCGAAGAAATTGGACAAGCAGCAACCATCTTGTCCACAAGCTCCTTGTCTGCACGAGCTGAAACTGCAAACGACACCACAAGCTCCTCGTTCGCACGAGCCTAAAAGGTGACAACCAAACGCTCCTTGCCTGCACGAGCTGAAACTGCAAACGGCACCAAAAGCTCCTTGCTTGCACGAGCTAAAACTGCAAACGGCACCAAACGCTCCTTGCCTGCACGAGCTAAAACTGCAAACGGCACCAAACGCTCCTTGCCGATCATCTAATCCCGGCTGATTGGAAAATCTCAGACGACTTGCCTGACGAGGAGGTGTTCTACATCGACATCTTCCCAACATGGACGATGTTCTTCGACGGATCCGCACGAGCAGACGGAGCGGGGGCAGGAGTAGTATTCATGTCGCCACAAAGGCAAATACTACCTTACTCCTTCCAACTGAATGAGCTATGCTCCAACAATGTTGCTGAGTACCAAGCATTGATCATCGGGCTCCAAATGGCGATCAACATGGAAATCACAGCTCTTGAGGTATATGGCGATTCCAAGCTCATAATCAATCAACTCTTAACTAAATATGAGGTGAGGAAAGATGATCTCGTCCCATACTTTCGGCTAGCGACCCAACTGCTACAAAAGTTCGAAGCTGTGACACTGGAACATGTGCTAAGAAAGGAAAATCAAATGGCAGACGCTCTCGCCAATCTAACCTCGAGTATGACACTAGGAAAAGATGAAGTTGCAGACGTGCCAGTTTGCCAAAGATGGGTGATTCCGCTCGTTAATGAAATGTCACTAGATGATACAAATATCATCTCGGTACTTCCAGTCGATGCTGAAGAGTGGAGACAGCCGTTGATCGACTACTTAGAGCACGGAAAGCTTCCAGATGATCTTAGACACCGTTCCGAAATACGTCGACGAGCACCTCGCTTCCTTTACTACAAAGGAACACTCTACCGACGCTCTTTTGAAGGAGTACTCCTGAGATGCCTAGGTGAGGAAGAAGTTAATCAAGCCATGGAAGAAGCACATTCAGGTGTGTGTGGGGCACATCAGTCTAGACCAAAGCTACACTTCCAGCTTAAAAGAATGGGTTACTACTGGCCGAGCATGGTGAAGGAATGCCTGGAACATGCCAAAAGATGCCAAGCCTGCCAATTCCACGCCAACTTCATACATCAACCGCCTGAACCATTACACCCTACAGTTGCTTCATGGCCGTTCGACGCATGGGGATTGGATGTTGTAGGACCAATTACGCCAAAGTCATCTGCAGGGGAAGCTTACATCCTAGCTGCAACAGATTACTTCTCCAAGTGGGCTGAAGCCATACCTTTAAGGAAACTAAAAAAAGGAAACTGTTGTTCGTTTCATCAAGGAGCATATCATCTACCGATATGGGGTGCCTCGCTACATTATCACTGACAACGGAAAGCAGTTCTCCAACCGACTCGTGGACGAGCTTTGCGACAAATACAAGTTCAAGCAGCACAAGTCTTCCATGTATCACGCTCCTGGCCCGCAAGAGCATAAACTGTGTACGGCAAAATCATCATCAAAACCATCACTCATTTGAACTACGTTATGACTTGATCCCTTCTTTGGAAGAGTACGTAGGCAACTTGAAACTTCAAAACTTCAAGTACAGTCACATCAAAATAAATAAATAAATGTTTCATTAAAGAAAGTCAATTTTATTACATCATCAAAAAAAAAAAAAAAAAAAAAAGATGGAGCTTTCACAAAGGTTGTTCACGTGAAGACCCACTACGTGGCAAAACTCTAGAAGCGGAAGGCATCGGAGCAGGAGGCATTGAAGATAGAGCATTCGAGGCCTCAATACTGGGTGGAACGCTAGATGACCCAGGAAAAAGGTGCCTCTGGAGATAAGTCGCAAGCCTTTGACGGTCACTTTGAATTCGACCTTCAGATTCTTGCAGCTCATCAAGCTTCCTCTTCATGCCCGTCGAATAGTTATTTGCAAGCACATGCAAACTTCTATTCTCGTACTTAAGCTATTTGATCTCTTGCTTAAGATTTTCCATCTCTGCCATCAATGATTCCACTTGACAGGATCGAGCAAGCAGGCGTTGGCCCATGTTGGACACAGAGCCCGCACACTGAACACTGAGAGCGAGGGACTCTTGAACGGCCAACTCATCGGACCGTCCTGAAAGCAGCCTACTATCTTTGGGAGTAAGGAGGTTCCTAGCTACTATCGTAGCTGTTGTTGCATCCGTCATCACAGAGTCTTCACCTGTAAGAGGGCCATTAGAAGATAAGAAAGACGGGCACCATACCTTACCCTGACGCGGCGCACTGCTGAGACTCAAATCTAAGCAAATGTTAGATGGGTTGGCCATTTTTCAAAGGTGTTAAAAAAGGGGTCGGATGGAGAAAAATCTCAAAGGGCTGTTAAAAACAAAATACACCGGAGATGATTTTCAGGAATGAGCAACCTTCAAGATGTGCATGTTGGAGGTAATCGATACCTCTATAAAGAGGAGAGGCGACACGACCACCGATTCAAAAAATGGAAGAGACACCACTCTTCAAAATCTCAAAAGCCAGATAAAAGGCGTAAGTTAGGCGACGCTTTCTCGGCTTTTCAGAAAACGCGTTCAACTTTGTCAAAAGATCTCTGACAAAGCCGCATCCGCACTACTGTTTGCCATTCAGAAATCAAAGAGGCGCTTGCTCAAAAATCGAAGAAGCATTTGTTCAGAAATCGAAGAGACGCTTGCTCAAAAATCGAAGAAGCGTTTGTTCAGAAATCAAAGAGGTAACACCCTCCGAACCTCAAAAGCTGGGCCGCTTATTCAAGGATCGAAGAGTCATCACTCTCTGAATTTCAAAAGCTGGGCTCTTCCAGATTTGTCATCACCCTTCATATGCAACCCCAGCTTTGCAGAAATCACGGGCAACTTTGTCAAAGATTTTTGACAAAGTTGAGAACGCGTGAATCTTACTGTTCAATTACCCAACAATTGTCGACAATGGTAAAGGAACAGTACCACCACTTGCTATTGGGAAATCCCTATATATGTCAACCTTCATCTTTTATGGCAAGGCAGACCTGCAAAAAAAAAAAATGCCCAACTCTTCCTCACCTCTGAGGGCGCACTCCCAGCCCTGCTCTTAAGTACTCATCTTCAACTATTGATGTACCCCCAAAGAAGATACCAAATGCCTGGAATACAGATGAGGCAGGAGGAAACGGTAAATCGAAGCATGTGGAGACAAGCACAACAAATATATGTGCTGATTCATTCGCTGCTTCTTTAAAAACAAAAGTATCTCATATCATCAAGGGCGAAAGCAAAGGTATCTCATATCATGCTTTTTCCCTGTCTTTTCCTTTGCCCTTGTTCTCACCTGCCAAGACAAGGACAGAGAAAGCAATATGTCGGAACCTCTACTCAAACTTGCGCTGCCACCAAGAAGTGATAGTCCATTCAAATGCAAGGTTTGCATTCCACTCCTGTATCAGATGACAAATACTACAAGAGAAGATGCTAAACCTGCATAAGGAAATACCACTTCTGCAAAGGGAGCAAGTAAGGCAAGTGAAAATGATACATCGAAGCATGTGGAGACAAGCACAACAAATATATGTGTTGATTCATTCGCTGCTTCTTCGAAAGCAAAGGTATCTCATATCATGCTTTTTCCCTGTCTTTTCCTTTGTCCTTGTTATTACTCGCATGGCAAAGTGAAAGAGAGCAATCAGCCGGCACTTGGAGTCAGTCTTCCGATCTGGAACCGACTACCTGGAATCTATTCCCTGGTTGCTTACCTAGCGTTGCTCTCGAGTAGTCATCTTCAACGGTTGATACACTTCCAGAGAAGGGACCACATCTGCTTGGAGAACAGCTAAGACGAGTGACAATGAAACATCAATCTTGTGGATCGTCAGCAAACGCAACTGCATATGCTGAGTCATCCTCTAACCCTCTTCAATACGAATTGGAAAGATTGAACAAAGAAACAGGTCATCACCTCCACCTCATGCTTGCCTGCCATGTGTCTGAATCCTGAAACCGCTCATGGTCCTATTTTCACTCAAGATCAAGCCTCGATGGCCCTTGAAGAAATCATAAGCCCGATTCAAAATCAAGTGTTCTCCACCCTTGAATCAAATTCAACTCCAGATAAAAGGAGTAAGTTCAGGCCTTCGGGGGAGACCAAAAGAATCCTCCAGCCCAATTCAAGATCAAGCCTCGATGGCCCTTGAAGAAATCACAAGCCCGATTCGAAATCAAGTGTTCTCCACCCTTAAATCAAATTCAACTCCAGATAAAAGGAGTAAGTTCAGACCTTCGGGGGAGACCAAAAGAATCCTCCAGCCCAATTCAAGATCAAGCCTCGATGGCCTTTGAAGAAATCACAAGCCCGATTCAAAATCAAGTGTTCTCCACCCTTGAATCAAATTCAACTCCAGATAAAAGGAGTAAGTTCAGGCCTTCGGGGGAGACCAAAAGAATCCTAAAGCCCAGTTCAAGACTAAGCCTGTGGAAAATCAACGATTGGAGGAAACCAGAAAATCTTCCAGTCGAACTCAAGATCAAGCCTCAATGGCCCTTGAAGAAATTTCCAGCCCAATTCAAGATCAAGCCTCGACGGCCCTTGGGTTGACATCTACATTAAGGGACTTCAAAACGCATCTTCTACACGTGTCAAGCACATGTCTACGACGCGCCTTGAAGTGGGGGCATTTGTAGACATCGAAATTTCAGTAAAACAAATGTTCACCAATGCATTAAAGTTTTGACGTGTCAAGACATACATGGCATACGCCACATGTTGTACAAATTGTACACATGGCGTGTGACTCAACAAAATAGGAAGAAATACCCTTGAAGGATTAAACAAGTTTTTCTTCTCATTTTGGGCAATGACAAGGCAAGTACATTTCAATCCATTGAGGATCAAAACAAGTTTTTCTTCTCATGTTGGGCAATGACAAGGCAAGCACACTTCAATCCATTACGGATCAAAGCAAGTTTTTCTCATTTGGGCAATGACAAAGCATACACATTTCAAGTTTAAAATGGTGTTAAGTGGGAAATTAGGCCATAAGTTACACCACTTCAAGTTTAAAATGGTATTAAGTGAGAAATTAGGCCATAAGTTACACCACTTCAATTTCAATATTGCATTAAGTGGGAAAATTAGGCAATGGTGCTTGGAAAGGAAAAAAATATTTTTGTGGTGGTAATTCATTCTCAAAGCCTATAAATAGGCTTCTCCATCAAGGTATCAAGCATCAAGGAATTCACATATACATTTCTCTACTCCAAAATTAGAAGATGAATTCCCCAAATCCTTGAAGCTTTGAAACTCCAAAGCTTCCAACCATCCAAATTCCCAAGAATTCCGAAGGATCAAGAAAGCTCTCTTCGTTCTTCGTCAAATCCTCCTTCAAGATCAAGCCCCGACGGCCCTTGAAGAAAGTGTTCATCCGTTCATCAGCTGTTCATCCTTAGATCAAGCCCCGACGGCCCTTTGGATCAACAACTCATCCACGACACACACCAAAACCTTGAAGCCTTAAAGTTCTAAAGCTCTCAAGAAAATCCCGAAGGATCAAGAAAGCACTCTTCATTCTTCGTCAAATCCTCCTTCAAGATCAAGTCCCGACGGCCCTTGAAGAAATCCACACAACCAATATTCAAGATCAAGCCCCGACGGCCCTTGAAGAAAGTGTTCATCATTCGTTCTTCGTTAAATCCTTTTTCAAGATCAAGCCCCGACGGCCCTTGAAGAAAGTGTTCATCCGTTCATCCTAAGCATAAGCCCCCAACGGCCCTTTGGATCAACAACCTCAACAAATCAACACATTCAATCGTTCTTCAAGATTAAGCCCCAACGGCCCTTGAAGATCCGCTCATCCATCAACCTTCAAGATCAAGCCCAAAAGCCCTTGAAGAAATCCACACAACCATTATTCAAGATCAAGCCCTGACGGCCCTTGAAGAAAGTGTTCATCCGTTCATCAACTGTTCATCCTTAGATCAAGCCCCGACGGCCCTTTGGATCAACAACTCATCCACAAACCTACACCCTACGAAGATAGAATCAGAGGACCAAATTTGAGAGAGATCGTAACCCCAAAATCATCAACACAAAAAATATTATTTTGTACACGTTATTCTTGTTTCTTGTTTCAAGGAACTTTCGTGTTCATAGAGTTGTTGGAATTTTTAGGTGCTTTCCTCTCCTTGATTTCAATGGTTAAAATTACTTATCTTCGTCTTGTACGTATGAGGAACTAAACCCCCCTTGGCTAGGGGGGGATTCGAAATACATGTTTATGTTTGCAATATGATTTGATTACTTCCAATTGCGTTTCATAAGTTGTGAATTCAATTTACTTATCTATGTGAGTTACATTGATTTGTGTGTGTTGGTTGAGAGTGCACGCTCAATTATCATGCATAAATTGGATGCTAGGATATAAGGAAATTTCACCTAATCGTTACGGAATTACATTCACAAGTAGTAAAGGTTGATGATCTCAATCGCGTTAAGTAAATTCTTGGCATAAGTTTCATGCAATCATAGTAACAAGTGCTTCGTCAATGCTTATGGTTTTCATAGAACTTAATGATTCTTGCTTGTATCTCTATTATGCAATCATGTAGGGGACTTGTGGGGAATGTTTTGGGTTGTCGTATGCAATCATCCAATTCAATAACGTTAGGAAAATCTGAGGGTTAATTAGTGCAATTCACGGTTAATCTGGGGCGTTGAGAATTCATGGTTTATTGAAAAGCAATTAGAAATCGTTTTGTGTGCAAGTGTGACATGTGTGGAGAAGAACCCTCTAGCTAGCATTTCATCCATATTTTCATCAAATTCATCTTTACAATCTGTTTGAATTACATTCTGTGCATTTTATTTAATTTCGTCAAAAACTCAATCCCCCTTTGCTTTAGTGTCCAACTTAGTTAGAAAGTGTCTTAGTTTGTGTTTTTAAGTGTTTTGATTCATTTTATTACCCAATTTCATCCAAAGTAGTCAAAGTGCTCAAAACTGCCCAGAAAGTGTTTTTAAGGCTGTTTTGAGTGTTTTGGGTGCTGTTTGAGTCTTTTGGTTTGTTTTAGTGTTTTAAGTGTTTAGTTTTGCATTCTTTGAGTCTAGTATAGTGTTTTATATTGTGTTATTACGTTTTTGAGTCAAATCCGAGTGATTAACAATCCCTTATAATCCCCGGTCCAGAACGATCCCTACTTGCATTCTTCACTACAATTGATAAAAAGAGGGTTTAATTTGTGTGCGTATAATGCTCGCATCAAATTTTGGCGCCGTTGCCGGGGATTAGCAACTTTGCTAATCCCATGGATTATTACTTCCTGTTTAGTTTTATTTTGTTTCTGTGTATATATTTTAGTTTTGTTTTGTTGATTTTAGGTATTAGAGAAGCAAGACATGGCACTTGATAGTGCTTCTCTTTTGTCACAGCTCATGGAAAGGTCCCAAATGCAAAGAGTTGGTACATTTGATCACAATCAATCAAGGAATGACGTGTTTTCCAATACTTACAATTCAGATTGGAGTGATCATTCAAACTCTATGTGGTGGGAACCTCAACATATTCAACAAGAAGGATATTGGCAGCCATATAAGGAGTTCTATTCAACGTCTATGCATCCACCACAACCTCATATACAATATGCCCAACCAAACTTAGGTTTGTCAATAGATTATAATCAAGTTATTAATGAATAAATTTTTTCGGTGCAGGGCTCACAAAACCAAGTCAAGGAGGCTCAACAAGGAGAATATTGGCAACCATATGAGGAGTTCTATACAACACCTATGCAGCCACCACAACCTGCCCAAAGCAATGTATGTAATTCAAGTGATAATGATAAGATTTTTCAATTACTTACTACTTTGACGCAGGAAGTCCAAACTCAAAGCAAAGAGAGGCAAATCCAAGACAAGAAGGTGGACAACTTGGAGAAGCAAGTGGGACAAATTGCCGAGTTCATGGGGCAATTTCGTGAGCAAGGAAGGTTGCCTAGCTCAACGGTGGTCAATCCAAAGGGTGGCTTTGAAACCGCCAATGCAATCACCTTAAGAAGTGGCAAGGAAGTTGGAACCACCTCGGAACCACCAAAATCAAGCCAAGACAAGGAGGAAAAGCTGTTGCAAGAGGAAGAGAGGAAGGGCAAAGCCACGGAAAGGGTGGAGCAACCCTTGCCGCAACCACTTCAAGCTCCGAGGCCGTCCAACAAATGTAAGATTGTTCCAAATTTAATTATTTCTAACCCCGCTCCACCATATGTCCCTATTCCTTGCAGGATCATGCAATCCAAGGAAGAAGAGGGTGAGAAAGGCATCTTCGAATCCTTTCCAAAGAATCAAGAGCAAGATGTTACTGGGGAATGTCTAGAATTCATCAAAGAGGATATACTTGAGACAACAATTCACAAAGAAATTGGATTTTATGACACAGGACAAGTCATAACTCTCAAAACACCAAATCTAGCTGAATTTTCTAGTCCTACAACTTTCGAAGGGGTGTTTATTCTTGAGTTTATGTCGGAGCACACAGGTAAGCCACTTCCCCGAATTTCAATTTCCTTTTATACTAACAGGTTGTTGATGATTCAGGCACCCAATCTTGAATTTAAACCTTTACCGGATCAATTCAAGTATCACCTTCCATTCAAAGATATATTCCATGCCGTGGGTTCCAATTGAGCCTAAGAAGAATGTTCGTCCGGCTGCAAGACGTAAAAGAAAGACTACTTCGGAGGCAACCCAATACACTGAATAAAACAAAGCATGTTCATTGATTTCCGAGAAATTACAAGTGAGTACAAAAAAATAAAAAAATAAAAAAATAACAAAGAGAAGATGGAGCCTTCACAAAGGTTGTTTACGTGAAGCCCCACTACGTGGCAAAACTTTAGGAGCGGGAGGCATCGGAGCAAGAGGCATCGAAGCGGGAGGCATCGAAGATAGATCATTCCAGGCCTCAATACTTGGTGGAACGCTAGATGACGCAGGAAAAAGGTGCCTTTGGAAGAAAGCCGCAAGCCTTTGACGGTCACTTTGAATTCGACCTTCAGATTCTTGCAGCTCATCAAGCTTCCTCTTCATGCTTGTCGAATAATTATTTGCAAGCACGTGCAAACTTCTATTCTCGTGCTTAAGCTGTTTGATCTCTTGCTTGAGATTTTCCACCTCTGCCATCAATGATTCAACTTGACGGGATCGAGCAAGTAGGCGTTGACCCATGTTGGACACAGAGCCCGCACACTGAACACTGAGAGCTAGGGACTCTTGAACGGCCAACTCATCGGACCGTCTTGAAAGCAGCTGACTATCTTTAGAAGTGAGGAGGTTCCTAGCTACTATCGTAGCTGTTGTTGCATTCATCATCACGGAGTCTTCACCTGTAAGAGGGCCATTAGAAGATAAGAAAGAAGGGCACCATACCTTACCCTGACGCGGCACACCCGGATCACTGCTGAGACTCAAATCTAAGCAAAGGTTAGATGGGTTAGCCATTTTCAAAAATGTTAAAAGAGAAGGGTTGGATGAAGTAAAATCTCAAAGGGCCGGAGACGATTTTCACGGATAGGCAATCTTCAAAGTGTGCATGTTAGAGGTGATCGATCACCTCTATAAAGGGAGAGGCGACACAACCACCGATTCAAAATTGAAGAGACACCACTCTTCAAAATCGGATTTTCCTGCGTAAAGTTCCCAAACTCTTCAGACGCAATCCCAGCTTTTCAGATAAAGCGTGCAACTTTGTCAAAAGATCTCTGACAAAGTTGAAGACGCGTGGAGGCCGAGAATGCAGCTACACACTTTTGCCGACAAGCGTGGGTGACAAAGCCGCAATCCCGACTTTTCAGATAAAGCGTGCAACTTTGTCAAAAGATCTCTAACAAAGTTGAAGACGCGTGGAGGCCGAGAATGCAGCTACACACTTTTGCCAACAAGCGTGGGTGACAAAGCCACAATCCCGGCTTTTCAGATAATGCGTGCAACTTTGTCAAAAGATCTCTAACAAAGTTGAAGACGCGTGGAGGTCATTGCCTGCATCCGCACTACTACTTGCCATTACAATTCCTATATACATCAACATTCATGGCAACGCATACACCCAAAAATGCATGACTTTTCTTCTCGGCCGAGAATGTAGCTGCAACCAAACCTCTCAACATGCTCAGTTTTCTTCTTCTCTTGAGAACACCTATTCAACCATTGATGTACCCCCAAAGAAGATACCAGATGCCTGGAGTACAGATGAGGCAAGAGGAAACGGTAGATCGAAGCATGTGGAGACAAGCGCAACAAATATATGTGCTGATTCATTTGCTGCTTCTTCAAAAGCAAAAGTATCTCATATCATCAAGGGCGAAAGCAAAGGTATCTCATATCATGCTCTTTCCCTGTCTTTTCCTTTGTCCTTGTTATTACTCACATGGCAAAGTGAAAAGAGCAATTAGCCGGCACTTGGAGTCAGTCTTCCGATTTGGAACCGACTACCTGGAATCTATTCCCTGGTTGCTTACCTAGCGTTGCTCTCGAGTAGTCATCTTCAACGGTTGATACACTTCCAGAGAAGGGACCGCATCTGCTTGGAGAACAGCTAAGACGAGTGACAAGGAAACATCAATCTTGTGTATAGTCAGCAAACGCAACAACTGCATATGCTGAGTTATCCTCTAACCCTCTTCAATACGAATTGGAAAGATTGAACAAAGAAACAGGTCATCACCTCCACCTCGTGCTTACCTGCCATGTGTCTGAATCCTCCAGCCCAGTTCAAGAGTCGCCTGTGGAAAATCAACGATTGGAAGAAACCAGAAATTCTTCCAGTCAAACTAAAGATCAAGCCTCAATGCAATCACCAAGGAGAAGATGGAATTTATACTCCATAACCAGATTTGCGTCCCTAAACTCTTCTCTTTGTTAGATACATTCTGCCATGTTTAGTATGTTTAGTTGCTGTTTATGTGTTTACTTTTGTTTGGTGTGAATTTAGGCTTAAAACATTGAGGACAATGTTTGATTGAAGTGTGGGGGGGGGGGGGGGAACTAAGTATGTTGATGCAAATTCATTGGATTTTATCACCCATAACTTCAAGTGTTGTTCCTTACTGTTTTAAAATGTTTTTAAGCTGATTTGGAGTGTTTTAGTGTGTTTTGTTTTATAACTCCGAAAATCACATAAAAATTTGAAAAACATGTTTTGAAAAGCCTAAAAAGAGTGTTTTGAGTCGTTTTTGTGTGTTTGTGTCTTAGGGTACCTTCCAACACAATGATAAGGATTTGGTTTTTAAATGCATGACTGTTAAGAAGAGTTATAAACATGGAGAAAAGTTTGATATACTCTTGGTATATGCTTGGTTATGGTTATAATGTATGACTTCACATGCAATCATAAAAGAAAAATTGGTTTTTGTAACATGCTTGAAGGAAGCAACTCAAACAAACGCTACAACCTTGTGAGACTTGAGCCTAAACGTTATTTGGAGAGTTAAAATCTGTGCATTTGTTCTCTAAAGTCGTTGCATGATCTCATTATTCTTTGCTTGGTTACTACTTAGAAGGCGTTTCATCATATAGTTCCAAATGCTAGAACTCATGCCCATTTCATTCAAAGCATGTTATTGATTTGCATAACACATATTCAAGAAGAAGTTGTGTAGAGACCACCACCAAAGCCAAATTGCCGTGTATCCTACTTCATTATATGTTTAATTTAACCCCATTGAGCCTTGTTAAGCTTACATTCTTTGTTAACCCACACTATCCTCACCTAGCCTAGATTAGGACCATCCACACCCTTATTCTTAAAGCATAGCAAAGCATGATTTGAATTGAACTCCTTTTGATTAATGTATGGTAGAAAACAAGTGTGGGGGAAGTAGTTTTCATGTGAGTTAGTGTGCCATAGGCACAGGTGGAAAAGAAAAAAAAAAAAAAAAAAGAATTTCATGGAAAAAGAAAAAGAAAAGAAAAAGTTGTGAAAAGAAAGAAAAAAGAGTATGAAATAAATGAAAATAAGTTCACATGTTTGTGGTAGTTGAAGAAAGGGTCCAAAATGTTGAATATGGCCCTGAGTGTTGCTTAGATCTTCCCTTTGTGTTAAAAGTTGATTTCTGTGTTTTAAAGTGAGTTCTAAGTCTCAATTTCATTACTTCGCTTGCTATTGCTTTAAGAACCTTTGTTTTCCTTTATCCTTCCATTGTTAACCAATACCCCAAGCCCCATTACAACCCTTGACTTCTATTTTGAGTGTTGTGCATTTCAATTTGTGGAGTTTGAAGTTGGTATGAGCATATGGTGTCACTGGTTCTCGCATCTAAGTCGTAGCATTCCATTCATGAGATCATATCTAAACATGCTTATTAACTCCAGAAATTGCTTTCTTTGTGATATATATATATGTGAGTGCTCGTTTTCATTAATCTTCTCACATATAACTAGATTAAGGTGTGTAGTTAGAAAATCTGAGTGAAAATTGAGTGCATATCTTGTAAGGAATTGAGCAAATTCTCTAAGGCATGTTACTACATTCAAAACATCGTTTTAAGTGGTTATTTGTGAACTAGTAAGTAGTGACTATGATTAAGCATGTGCTCGAGTGTAAAGATGGCTAAAATCTGTGGGAATAATGATTTTTAACATGTCATGTGCACTGGAAATCCCTAAGACGATTGTTGGAAGGTTTAGGTTGTGTTTTACTTGTTTAGTGTCGTTTTGTTTGTTTGTTATCGTTTTGTTTTGCTCGAGGACTAGCAAAAGCTAAGTGTGGGGGAATTTGATAGGAGCATATTTATGCACCTTAGTTTAGCTTGTCTTGTGCATTTAAAGTGTTTTTCCTTAGTAAAGTAGTCTTTTAAGTTAGTTTTATGTATTTTCAGGATTTAAGGGCAAAGTATGCAAAAGGATGCATTTTGGAGCATTTTGGAGCAAAATTGGGCTTGGAATGGATAGCATATGCTTGGAGCAAAAGGAATGGACGAAATTGAAGACCTAAAGGAGGATTTGGACTTACATCCTTTCCTAAACTAAGTAATAAAGCCTTAGGATATTTTCTGCCCAATATTTCCCACCATAGGAGCACCCTACATACATTCACTCTTCATAATTCACTCACATGCTTTCCCATCATCATTCCACACCTCCATTGCAGCCACCAACCAACCTAGCTGTCACCCACATGCTCTCCCATCATCATTCCCTCTTTAACCCATTCAGCCACATCCATGCACTCTTCATGATGGCAGCCACCAACCAACCTAGCTGTCATATTCCCCATTTAATCATTCATCCACCTATAAATAAACATCCATTGCAGCCACAACAGAACGATTCATTCATACACACTTCACACAATCTGCCCAAAAGCCGTGCATTCCCCCTACCATCTCCCAATCTGCCCAAAAGCTGTGCACTTCCTCCTTCCATTCCCAACACTCCCCATCCCTCTAAAACACTACCCTATCATCACACATCCATTCCAGCCATCAAACCCGTGCATTCATACACATTCCAGCCATCAAACCCGTGCTTAGACCTTGTACCGCAACGAAGAGGAGGAGAAGAGTGCTTAAACGTTCATACAATTCAAGTTTGAGTTGTTGGAATTTTTAGGTGCTTTCCTCTCCTTGATTTCAATGGTTAAAATTACTTATCTTCGTCTTGTACGTATGAGGAACTAAACCCCCCTTGGCTAGGGGGGGATTTGAAATACATGTTTATGTTTGCAATATGATTTGATTACTTCCAATTGCGTTTCATAAGTTGTGAATTCAATTTACTTATCTATGTGAGTTACATTGATTTGTGTGTGTTGGTTGAGAGTGCACGCTTAATTATCATGCATAAATTGGATGCTAGGATATAAGGAAATTTCACCTAATCGTTATGGAATTATATTCACAAGTAGTAAAGGTTGATGATCTCAATCGCGTTAAGTAAATTCTTGGCATAAGTTTCATGCAATCATAGTAACAAGTGCTTCGTCAATGCTTATGGTTTTCATAGAACTTAATGATTCTTGCTTGTATCTCTATTATGCAATCATGTAGGGGACTTGTGGGGAATGTTTTGGGTTGTCGTATGCAATCATCCAATTCAATAACGTTAGGAAAATCTGAGGGTTAATTAGTGCAATTCACGATTAATCTGGGGCGTTGAGAATTCATGGTTTATTGAAAAGCAATTAGAAATCGTTTTGTGTGCAAGTGTGACATGTGTGGAGAAGAACCCTCTAGCTAGCATTTCATCCATATTTTCATCAAATTCATCTTTACAATCTGTTTGAATTACATTCTGTGCATTTTATTTAATTTCGTCAAAAACTCAATCCCCCTTTGCTTTAGTGTCCAACTTAGTTAGAAAGTGTCTTAGTTTGTGTTTTTAAGTTTTTTGATTCATTTTATTACCCAATTTCGTCCAAAGTAGTCAAAGTGCTCAAAACTGCCCAAAAAGTGTTTTTAAGGCTGTTTTGAGTGTTTTGGGTGCTGTTTGAGTCTTTTGGTTTGTTTTAGTGTTTTAAGTGTTTAGTTTTGCATTCTTTGAGTCTAGTATAGTGTTTTATATTGTGTTATTACGTTTTTGAGTCAAATCCGAGTGATTAACAATCCCTCATAATCCCCGGTCCAGAACGATCCCTACTTGCATTCTTCACTACAATTGATAAAAAGAGGGTTTAATTTGTGTGCGTATAATGCTCGCATCAGTGGCCGGCTATATATGTGTGTAGAGAGAGAGTGAGACTTGTTTTTCTCTTGTTGAAAAGTTCACACAAAAAGCCCTAATGAAACTTTTTCATTAAACTCCCATTATAAAGGTAAAAGAAGTAAGTCAACAAATTGACACTTTCTCTCTCTTCTTTCTACATCCTTGGCTGGCCACTAAGTGTTTATTTGAGCTTTGGATTTTTATCATTGCAAGTCATCCTATGCTTGAATAAAAAGCCCAATGGATTTGGGCCCAATGGGCCCGGATGAACCCCCGAACTTTTCTTTAAGCCCGAAATGATCTTTCATCGCTTCTATGATTTGTTTAGACTTCCTAATTAATCATAATACTTAATTAATCCAATTAATTAATTCCATCATCCTTTAGTTGTCTCATCACAAAAGTGTATCGATGTACAATCGTTTTAGGTTCTAATTAGCGAGGCAATGAGGTGATTGATATCAATCCAATTGATTAGTATTTATCCAATCACTTAGTGAATTAAAAATTACTTTTAATTCTCCTTCTTCTTTGATGACTACTTATTTAATCATCTAGAAGAACCCATAAGCCTTGAGTGACATCTAACCATATATCATGGCTACCCAAGCTCATGTAGAATTGGGTCAGAGAACCTATTCAGTTGGAATTACAATGTAATTCGATCCTTCTCTAATACAATACTCACAATCACATTACTAGTGTATGGATACTTAATGTTAAACCCCTAATGTGATTATACCAAGTTATATGATTCAATTGAGTCGTATAGGAATGCCTTCCATCATTACGCTTGATACTTCAGCCGAAGAATCCTGAATCATATCTTAGAGTATTCTTCCTCTCTTAACGAGGATTAGAGATGCCTTGTTGATCATTCACATGCCTCTGAGAATAGATCACTGACCCCAACAATGCATAGAACACATCCAAGATGAGATATGGTCACGTCTCATTATCAAATGATCAGTAACGTATCCCCAAGACAACTATGATGTCTCAGGTTAAAAGATTACTTACATTATTCCAACCAGTAGAATTACTTGCTTGACATGTGAGTAGGCCTCCATGCAAGTACTCTCATTCGATTGTATTCAGTGAACTCATTCCCTTAATGAGCACTACATACTTGTCTTAGTGTCGCTACACGAATGGCTTAAGACTTTCCATCCTTCCCATTTGAAGCAGACATAGTACATACTAGTCTATTCGGATTTTCAGCGTCCCTCTAACAATCATATGACTAGGAACATTTTTGGACATTATCGTTATGTGAAGAAGGTCTCTGTAATCTAACATATTTAGATTACTTCTTCCATTGATCCATTGTCCATGGATTTACTAGTTTTGGACGTATGTCGTTCATTGAGATAGTCCTAATAAGTGACTTTGCCTTTTGCTATATTAGAGTTATCTATACATACAGACATTGTCTTAAAAGGTTTCTTCCAAAGATTGACTTTTAGGGCATAACTCCAACAAAGTCTTACCTAATCCCTTGACAGTTCTAAGCTAGGTATCACTTATCCCCCGTGGCTGCATCAGGCCAGACACCAGTACTTTAGAGAATGATGGGGTTCTCCACACCCTTGAGAGCAGCGCTGTCAATCCCATCCGATGAGTGGGGAGAGGTAGCAGTAGTATCCATATTATTTTAATCTTCGACTAAAGTAGCCGGCTTGGGCTATCTCCAACCGAAGGTTGGCTAGAGGGCTCGTTTTAGCCCTTTGGCCCTTGAAGATATTAATATTTTAATGAACAGTGCAGGGCCATAGTTCTTACCATCTCCAACCGAGGGGCCAGAGTCCAAACATAGCCCTGTGACAAAAAACCATCTCCAACCGAGGGCTAAAGGGCCATAGGGCCAAACATAATTTATTATTTAAATTTAAAAACTACAACAACTTAAATTTAAAAACTACAACTTCAATTTAATAGTGCTTGATGCAGGAATGGCTTAGGTATTTTTAGGAAAAAAAAGGGGAATTTAAAAATGAAATTTGGCCCAAAAAAAAAGGACAATATTGTCGGATATAGCCGACATAAAATGTATTAATAATGAAAAGTCCAGCTTGCCCCGAGGCTGGCTGGATTGGGCCAGCCGGTTGGCCTTTTGTCCATTTTTTGTCTGGTGGGGCCCACGAGCCTTTTGGCCTAGCCCTCGGTTGGAGATGGCCTTAGTTATTGCCATACGAGAAAGACCTACCCGACCCCAACGGGAATTAGGACGACCACGAGCACGAGCATAAGTAGCTAGTCCTGCACTCTTAGAAAGCTTGGTTTCGTGCGCCAATGAGGGAGATAGCTGATTCTCTAGGAGTAATGTTTTTTGTTTTTTTGTACCTGATTCTGCCTCGCAAGCAGGGACCTATATGTTTTGAGCATTCTTGATGGGCATAGGATCCAAAGGTGGCTTTCCCAAATTTAACCAACAAAAGACTTTGGGTAATGGTGGATATGGTCAGCCCAAAAGGGGACCGAACTTTCGTAACAGGAGTAGCATTTAGATTCATGGAAAAAAAGGCAGGGGGTGGTGGCTGTGGATTGTTACTGATAAGGAGTCCCATTTGAGTAAATGTGTTGGGATAGGAAAGGATCCCCTTTAGAAAAAAGGCAGGGGGTGGTGGCTATGGATTGTTGACCTAGGTGGGGTAGCCAGACTTGGAGTGTAAGGAGTAAAAGTTGTTGACTTTGAGGTTGGCAAAAAGGTCATAGTTAAGTGAGAGGACTATACAAGCTAGCTAGGTGTGGAGATATTTGTGGATAGTGGATATTTTTTCTGCAAGAAGTCAAAAGCCGACAAGTTCAGAGAAAGACTAAAGTTAGTCTCCACATGGGTAGCCATACCTGATAGTGGTGGGGTGGGGGATGTGGCTCAGTAGGTGACAGACTAAGAGACAGGGAAGGTCTACCTAAAAAACTTCCTGATGTATCCTGGTAAGATGACTGTAGCAGAAGTACTACCTGATGAAAATTTTGGTAGAAGGGTTCCTAGAACCCAAGGAAGACCCTGGCCCTCCCTTGGGGTGGACTTCCAACATTTTCCACCCCCACTCATAGAATTATTTAAGCGGGTAGTAGCAAGAGTGAGTCTTGGTGGCCAAACCTGCTCCCCCACCATAGCAGTTGAATAAAGATAATTGTTGTTCACATTTGGCACTTTATGATCACAGTATTTGTCAAAATGACCAAGGCTTCCACAACGAAAGCAGAAATTTGAGAGGGGTTCATAGTTGAACATCACCCGTGTTCTTCCACCATCTCTTCTTTGTAGCCAGAACTTGTTGGAAAGGGGTTTCCTTGCATCCACTATAAGCCTTACTCGGAGAAAGTCACAGACTCCATCTGGGCATGCAAGAGGATCATCCACAACAATGACTTCCCCAAAAGAATTCCCAAAGATACAAGCGTTTTTCAGAGGAAAAATCCTCGAGAAGCACACCATCCATTTGAATCCAGTTGTAGATTCAGTAAGCTGGTATTTCCTTGAAGGTAAGGTGCGGTGGCCACTTGTGAATGGCAAGGTAGTCTCAAGCTATCTCTCAAGGTCCATCATTAAGGACCTTATTAGCTAATGACTCTGAAGGCACAGTGATGGTAAAGGTTGTGTCCGTATGAGTCGAGACTTTAAAGTCTCCATACGGAGTCCAAAACCTCTTGATTAAACCAACATTAGTGCTCCAAGGGGAAAAACACTTTGTAATCAGAAAGCCAGCGAAACAGGTGCTAGAATTGACAATAGAGTGATCGGGTTTCTTATCCAAGTTAACTAGGAAATTGTTTGTGTGTTTGTGGGTTTCATACATGATTGTATTTGATTGAGAGATGAGGTATGGTTTGGCTTTAAAAAGATGGACAAAAGGAATGGTTGGATGGTTGGATTTAAAGAGGAAATACTTGGGAGACAACATGGTGGAATCGATAAGGAAAAGATGGGAAATAAATGGATGTATCCGATCATAGGGAACAAATCCGTCAGCTAGGGCTGCAAAAATATTTTCCAGGAGACATTGATTTGAAAATGAGTAAATTTTCCAGGTAAAGGAGCTATGTGTCCAAGATCTCTCATGAAAAGGAGAGGTTGAGATAGAACTAAAAGGAATACCCAGATAGAGCCCAGGTAGATAATACCCAGATCTCTCATGAAAAAGAGAGGTTGAGATAGAACTAAAAGGAATAGAAAGATCCAGAAAGATTTATGAACCAGGGTGTTTGGGGGGGGGGGGGGCACAACAAGACTAGGGTTAAAGGCTTTTGGTGGTCGGAGTAAATGAAAGGGAGAGTTAATGGACGTGATGGATGGGAATAAAATTTAAAAGGTGCAAGGATTTCATGAAAATGGTGGTTGGGTGTAATAAGGGGTTTGACTGGAGTAGGTCTCAAGAAGATGATGAAACCAGATGAAACTGGTGGAAACCCTAATGTAGGAGGGGGAACCTCTCAAGAAGATAGAGGGAGTGGAATTAGGTCGATTAAAAGATTGCTCCTACATGTAAGTTAGAGAATAAAGAGATTTAAGTAATATCTCATCTCATACAACCACTTAGTACTACGGCCTAATGTTATTCCTCTTCACTTGTAAGTGAGAGTTCTTAAGTTCGATTCTCGCCGAAGGTGAATTTGAACCACATTATTATGGCTCGTCCATTATGAGGCTTAGCCCACTCCCCACCCCTTAGTCTAGATAATATTGTTTGTATAAAAAAAAAGGTAATATGTCATACAACTTGTTAAATTTAGCTATTTATATACTCATATCTTTCTATTTATGATAACTTGGAATATAGCTAGCATACATAATTTCAAAATGGCAACCTTAACCTTAAGCATCAATCATACCTCCATAGGACTAATGCATACCCAACCAAATGCTTGATGCATGCAAAGTTGTTCACCCTAGCTGCTATAATATATGCATACAATACAATAGTGTTCAACACTAATATGTTACTAAGTATTTATATGGCAATAGCCCCTCCCTCGTATTCGTCTCACTTCCCAATTTGGTGTCATGGTCTGAGCCATCTAAGTTTAGGTATTAAATCATGTGTTTGCATCATCTCTCTCATATATTCAACAAATTAGAAAAGCGTTAAGGTATCTAACCATGACAATAAAAATATATGGGAGGGATGATGTTGGAAAGAATCGAAATGTTCAAGGCAATAAGTATAGCGTTGAGAGAAATTGTTCTCATTATTGGTTCAAATAATGAAGAGAAGGCAGATACTTTTCTATGGTTACATGACCATGCATTGAGCAATAATTAATCCTCCATGGTAATTTGGCGTTTAACTAAACTCGCTTTCTACAAAAATCAGACCAACCTAAGAGCTCCTATGTACAAGTGAAGAAGAATACTTACCACCACATTAATGCTCCACCATACTAGTAAATAGTGACATGATTATAAAAGAAGCACGGCTCTTACAATAAAATTGGGGCAAATGATAAAGCAAAGGCAAACAGTAATAATATAAGAAAACTAACAACAAGGGCTTGGAAATTTTGGGTTTTAACCAAAAACCATGTTGTAAGTCTATTTAATGGTTAGAACAAGTCCAATAATATACCAGTTCAAATAAAAAGTGTTCGATTTTTCCCCTGACAATAAAGCATTTCTCTGTTCAATCTCTTTTCCTTTATGGGTCTCTCTGCTACAGTTTGTCTCCCCCATTTCTTCATGACACATCCGAAAGGGAAAGAGAAGCGAAGGGAGAGAAAGAAGTGTTGGAAATGTGCCCTAAAGCCAATCACATGATGATACTTTACGGACATTTCACATATTAAACTAATGTAGTTTAATATAAAGGGCAAAGATTATTGTTTAAAGCTATCTCATATAAATGTTACATGCTTAAACGATAAGTCCAACGAATATGTAATTGGGAGAATGTGATGTAAAGAAGTTAGATCCATGAGACCATTCTCTTTCATATAGATACCCTAAACATTCTTGATCATAGGATTGTCAATTGGGCATTGACAGTCCATTAAGATCAGTACATGCTATGTCTTCTCTTAGGGAGAGTGACTAGTCTTGAGTCATTGGTGTGACTAACACCAAGACAAGCATGTAGGTGCTCAAGAGAGAATGAGTCCACTAAACGTGATCAACGAGGAGTTCTCATACTCATGTCACATGAGAACTCATGGTTTGGATAAGGCAAAGTAGCCATTTGACCTGAGGCATCATAGTTGTCTTGTGGTTAGGTCCTTGATCTTTGACTATGTCAAAGTCCCTCCGTCAAAGGGTGTCCACGACATAGTTGGAGTTAAGCCACTTAGCCATGGAGGGAAGGGAATGCACAACAAGGGATCTCTAACCTTCAAACCATTTAAGGGAGAATACTCTATGATATGATTAAGAATCTCCAGCCAGAGTATGAATGAGATTTAGGAAGTTGTTCTAAATCACATTCAAGGTAATCATATAAGTAAAAAAATCACATTGGATAGTAGACATGAATAAACTATCAAACCAAACAATGTGGTCAAGAGTATTGTATTAGAGAAAGACCATATTGCATTGTAATCCTAAACTGAATAGGTTCTCCAACCTCTTCTGATTAGCTTGGGTAGCCATGACATACTGGTAGGTGTCAATCATGGTTTGTGGAAGCCCTAAAGGTGTATAATCCCTAAAGGGAGAATTGAAAGTAAGTTTTAATTCACAATTGACTTGAAGAGTTCTAATCGCCCACACTGCCGTGCTAAAAGGAACCTAATGGATCGCACACCGTGTAAGGTAATGATTGAAGGATATAACGAAGATGAGTAAGGACAATTAAATAGTTTAATTGTATATGGAAAGGATTAATTAAAAGTTAATTAATCTAGAATGAAAGGTTCATTTTAGGCCTTAAGTTAGTTTTGGGTTTCGGGACACAAAAGGGTTTTGGTCCACAAGGCACATAAGGTTTAAGTTGTGTGACAACTAAAACAAAATGGGCTATTAACCCACTAACAATAGGGAGGCCAACCATGCTTAGAGAGGGAGTGGGTTTTGGACTTATTACAAGTTTGCCACTCCAATGAAGGTAGGTAAAAATGTGACTTTATAGCCTTTTCTTCATAAGGGTTTTCTAGGATGAAAAGTGAGAACAACTCTCTCTCTTTTCTCTTTAGAACAGCCGGCCACCATGGGAAAATTTACTAGCATCTAATTTTTCCATGGTCACTCATCTTCTTCCTCAACCATCCTTGGTGTCAAAATTTAGAGGTCTCCAACTTTGGTGACTTTTGGAGAACCCAATTCTTCCATCCATATCCAAGAAGACATGGAGCCAAGAAGCAAAGTTCCTCCATCAAAATCCATGGAGCCAAGGAGCAAGGTGACAAAGGCAAGAAGGCCCTCACATGGGTGATTAACCTTTGCTAAGCGGGTGATTAACCTCGTCTCCATCACATGATCTATTTGAAGGCGGGGCCTCTCTCCCAGGGCCCAATGGCAGCAACGGTTAGATTTTCCTCAATTTACAGATGGTGATGATCCTATTGCTTTGATCTATAAGGCTAAGAAATATTTTGCTTACTACAACATTCTTGAGCCATAGAAGGTGGTCACAGCTTCTTTTCACATGGGGAATGAAGCATTGCAATGGTTCAAATGGCGTAATTGCATACACACCACTCCTACTTGGCGTGAATTCATTGGAGCTCTATGCCAAGAATTTGGCCCCTCTGAATTTGAAGATTGCACTGAGGCTCTGTTTAAATTGAAACAAACAAGTACTCTCAAGGATTATGTCATGGAATTGCATAGATTGGCTGATCGTACTATTGATGTTGGTCCTGTGTTATTAAAGAGTTGTTTTATTGGAGGATAAAAATGTTGATTGATCTACGATGTGAAGGTGAAACCAAACACTGTGCATGATGCCATTTCTGTTGCATTCCAAATTGATGCCAAGTTATCTGAGATGAGAGTTCTAGCTTCTAGGCTAGCCAACATAGCCAAACCCCTACTATTACCTTTACTAATGCCAGCACGAAATAGACCACCCAACCTTCCTATTCGATGGCTTACTTTAGATGAAATACATAAGAAAAAAAGATAAAGAGGAGTGTTGGCCTTGTACTGAGAAGTGGGTTAGGGGTCATAAGTGCTTTCAAGAGCAACTTCTTGTGCTGGACGTGCGTGATGTTGAAGACTTGGGAAAGGTGGTTAACAATGCTGATCCGGTTGAGTTGCAAGGGATGGAACTTAGTTCTTGTGCCTTCTATGGTACCATTGACAAACAAACCTTGAAAATTATAAAGGTTGAAGAGACAATTCATAACCAACTAGTCATGATCTTGTTAGACTCGGGTAGTACACATAATTTTGTAGATTGTAGGTCATTGAAGAAGCTAAGGTGGCCACTACAACATACAAAACCCTTTGATGTCATGAAAGCAGATAGAGGCAAAGTAAGAAGCTAAGGTTGTTGTAAGAACATGCCTCTAGAATTGGGTGGTTATTAGTGTACTACAGACCTATTTGCACTTCCTTTAGGGGGATGTGATATGGTATTTGGAGTTCAGTGGCTCTCCTCTATGAGCCCTATATTATGAGATTTTCAACTCCTTACCATGGAATTCAATGTTGGTAATGCCACTTACAAGTTGTACCACAATGCTCCACCATATCCTCTTGTTCAAGAAATGGTGATACCACAATTGGATAAAGAACTCTCTAGCTCCAACTTGGGAATGCTTTTGTATTCTGTGGAAGAAGCTGTTTCTCTAGACAATACCTCCTTCAATGCTAGTCAACAAGAAGAGTTACAAGCTATCTTAAGTGAGTTTGACGCTGCATTTCTCCTTCCTACTCAGTTGCCTTCTAAGAGAGATCATGACCACAAGATTCCACTTATTTCTGGTGCTAAACCACCCAGTATTAGACTATATCATTATGGTCCTGTGTAGAAGGATGAAACAATTGGATAAAGAACTCTCTGGCTCCAACTTAGGAATGCTTTGGTATTCTGTGGAAGAAGTTGTTTCTCTAGACAATACCTCCCTCAATGCTAGTCAACAAGAAGAGTTACAAGTTATCTTAAGTGAGTTTGAGGCTGCATTTCTCCTTCCTACTCAGCTGCCTTCTAAGAGAGATCATGACCACAAGATTCCTGATAGGAGCATATTCATGCGACTTAAAAGGCTTGTTCTCGTGCATTTACGTTATGTTTCTCTAGTTATTTTAGTCCTTTATGCTTCTTTTGTGTGTTTTCAGGTTCTAAGGGCAAGGTATGCAAAAGGATGCCTTTTGGAGCATTTTGGAGCAAAATCGGACTTGGATTGGATAGCTTATATTTGGAGCAAAAGGAATGGACGAAATTAAAGACCAAACTATCATAACCACCTATCATTACTTATCATCACTTAACATATCATTCATTTATCACTTAACATATCATTCATTTATCACTTAGCATATCATTCATTTATCAATTATCAAACCATTCACTTATCACTCACCACATATCATTCATTTATTACTTAACATATCATTCATTTATCATATCATTCATTTATCACCACATATCATTCATTTATCACTTATCATAACCATACACTTATCACTTATCATACTCATAATCATCTACACATTTCAACCATTTAAAACATTCCACATGCTTTCACAACTTAATTCACATGCACATTCATCCACCTTTCTCCAAAGAACATCTCACATGCATTTCCACCTTCCTACTTCATCATTTCACCACCTTCTCCATCTTTATTCCACATGCATTTATCATAATTCACCCTAGCTACCACCATTCACACACACATGCACTTATTCTTTCATCATTGAACCACCAATTCAACACATGCATTCACACACCCTTTAATCATCCCCCCTTTAAGTTATGATTTTATTTCCTAACCCTACATGCATTATTTATTAACTCTTCATCATGCATCCACATTCATTCCAACACAAAACACACACATGCACTTATTCTTTCATCATTGCACCACCAATTCACCCACATGCATTTCCAACCATTCACACCCCTTTAATCATTCTCCTAGCTATCATTCACATGCTCTCCCATCCATTCTCTCCCTATATAAACCACACACACTTCATTCATTTGCATCATTCAATTCATCCTACACTTCCATTTCATTCAATTCCATCTCTCCATTCTCACACCACAAATAAACACTTCCCCTTAGAATCCAAAAACCATCTTCCATTTCCACCACTTCTCATCCATTTCCATAATTTCCCAACACTTCCATCCCCCCAACCAACTATCCCTAGACCTTATGCTACAATAAAGAGGAAGATAAGAGGGCCTAAACGTTCATACAATTCAAGATTGAGTTGTTGGAATGTTTAGGCGTTTCTTTGATTTCAATGTTTAATTTCAATTCTCTTTGTTTTGTACGTATGAGGAAATAAACCCCCCTTGGCTAGGGGGTGATTCGAAATATATGTTTATGCTTGCAATATGATTTGAGTACTTCTAATTACGTTTCATAAGTTGTGAATTCAATTTGTTTAACTATTTGATTGATAACCTATTTATGTATGTTTATTGAGAGTCGACGCTTAATTTTCATGCATGAATTTGACGCTAGAATATAAGTGAGTTTCACGTAATAGTTATGAACTTATATTCACAAGTAGTGGAGGTTGCTTATAAACAATCGCGTTAAACATATTCTTGGCATAAGTTTCATGCAATCATAGTAACGAATGCCTCGTCAACACTTATAGTTTTCATGATGCTTAATGATTCTTGCTTGTATCTCTATTATGCAATTCATGTAGGGAACTTGTGAGGAATGCTTTGGGTTGTCGTATGCAATCATCCAATTCATTAACTTAAGGAAAACTTGACGGTTAATTTAAGCGGACCTAATTAACCCGGGGCGTTGAGAATTCATGATTTATTGAAAAGCAATTGGAAATCGTTTTATATGCAAGTATAACATGTATGGAGATGAACCCCTTAGCTAGCCATTCCATCCATTCTATCCCTTCGTTTTATAATTCTTCCTAGTTTATTAACTTGTTTTGTTATTACAATTTTCATCAAAACAAAACCCCCCTTTTACTTTCTTGTTCTTAGTGCTTAGAATCTGTTTAGTTTATGTTTTAAAATGTTTTGAGTTTTTGGTTTGTCTTAGTGTTTTAAAGTTTAGTTTCACATTCTTTGAGTCTAGTATAGTGTTTTATTTTGTGTTTTTACGTTTTTGAGTCAAATCCAAGAGGTTAACAATCCCTCCTAATCCCCGGTCCAGAACGATCCCTACTTATACTTATACTACAATTGTCAAAAAGAGGGTTTAATTTGTGTGCGCATAATTCTCGCATCAAATTTTGGCGCCGTTGCCGGGGATTAGCAACTTTGCTAATCTCTTGGATTGTTTTATTTTCGTTTGTGTGTATATATTTTTAGTTTTATTTTGTTGATTTTAGAAGCACAACATGGCACTTGATAATGCTTATCTTTTGTCACAGCTCATGGAAAGGTCCCAAATGCAAAACGTTGATATAGTTGATCTTCAATCAAGGAATAACGTGTTTTCCAATACTTACAATTCGGATTGGAGTGATCATTCAACTTCTATGTGGTGGGAACCTCAAAATGTTCAACAAGAAAGATATTGGGAGCCACCTCATATTCAATATGCCCAACCAAACTCAAATTCGTTAATAGATTATAATCAAATTCTTAATGAATTAAACTCTTTGGTGCAGGGTTCACAAAATCAAGCTAAGGAGACTCACCAAGAAACATATTGGCAACCATATGAGGATTCATATGCACCACCACAGCCTTCCCCTCAATCTTCACATCCAAATTCAGGTATATCAAATTATTATAAGGAAGTTATTCAACAACTGAATTCTGTGGAGCAGGGCAGGGAAGCTCAACCATTTCAACAAGACGCATTTTGGCGACCAATTGAGGATTTCTATCAAGCAAAAAAGTTGGCTGAGTGGAACAGTCAATTTAGGCAGAATGCAGAATGCATGGAACAAATTCAAGAACAAATGGTTGAAGATGAGCCCATGGATGAATTGCTACTGCTCGAAGAGGAGGAGGATGCACAAGGCACGGCAAGGGAAGAACAACCCTTGCCGCAACCTCCCAATATTCCTACACCACCCCATTCAAGTAAGGTTGTTCCAAATTTAATTATTTCTAACTTTGTTCCCCCAAATGCACCCTTCCCTGGCAGGTTCATGCAATCCATGAAAGATGAGGGGAAGAAAGACATCTTGGACACCTTTCCAACAATTCACGAGGAAAAAGTGGTTGAGGAGCATCTTGAATTCATCAAGGAGGAAATTGGAGTGGATCACACAGCCACAACCTTCAGAATGTCCAATCTGAATGAAAACATCCCTTGTGCATTTGTTGAATGTGCTGCGACTTTAGAGCCAATATTGCAGCCCATAGGTAAGCCACCAACTCAAATTCCAATTCCCACTTCAATTAATCATGTGTTACATTCTTCATTGCAGGCACCTACTCAAATCCAATTTGGTGAAAGAGTTTACATGGATCTTAGGACAGATCTCTATTCCACTCCATACAAAGATCCAATTCTTGAATGTTTTGAGAAGCATTTCGTGGAGGATGTACTTAAGTTCTTATTGGAGCATGTAGGTAAGCCACCAACTCAAAATCCAAAGTCGTTTTTGACTAATATGTTGTTGATGTCAATGATTAGGGCACTCACTCTTGAAATTCAACCATTGCCGGAACATTTCAAGTATCATCATCCATTCAATGATCAACTCCATGCCGTGGGTTCCATTAAGGCATGATTGTGTTCTTCGTCCGGCTGCAAGACGTTAAAGAAAGCGCTACTTGGGAGGCAACCCAATACAGTGAATAAAACAAAGCTTTTTCATTAATTTTCGAGAAATTACAAATGTATCTAACAAATGGAGCTTCACAAAGGTTGTTTTTGTTTTTGTTTGCGTGAAGACCCACCACGAGGCAAAACTCTAGAAGCGGAAGTCATCGAAGCAGGAGGCATCGAAGTAGGAGGCATCGGAGCAAGAGGCATCGGAGCGAGAGGCATAGGAGCGGGAGGCATCGGATATAGAGCATTCCAGGCCCCAATACTTGGCGGAACGCTGGATGACCCAGGAAAAAGGTGCCCCTGGAAGAAAGACGCAAGCCGTTGACGGTCACTTTGCATCCGACCTTGAGATTCTTGCATCTCATCAAGCTTCCTCTTCATGCCCGACGAATAGTTATTGGCAAGCACATGCAAAGTTCTATTCTCGTACTTAAGTTGTTTGATCTCTTGTTTCAGGTTCTCCACCTCCGCCATCAAAGATTCAACCTGACGGGAGCGAGCAAGGAGGCGTTGGCCCATGTTGGACACAGAGCCTGCGCACTGAACGCTGAGAGCCAGGGACTCTTGAACGGCCAACTCATCGGACCGTCCTGAAAGCAGCTGACTATCTCTGGGAGTGAGGAGGTTCCGAGCTACTATCGTAGCTGTTGTGGCGTCCTGCGTCACGGAGTCTTCACCTGTAAGAGGACCGTTAGAAGATAAGAAAGAAGGGCGCCATACGTTACCTTGACGCGGCACGCCCGTATCACTGCGGAGACTCAATTCTAAGCTAAGGTTCGATGGGTTTGCCATTTTTCAAAAGTGTTCAAAGAGAAGGGGTGGACGGAGTAAATTTTCAAAAGGGCCAGAGACGAGTATCAAGAATGGGAAATCTTCAGAGTGTGTAAGTTGGCAGTGATCGATAGCTCTATAAAAAGCCAAGGCAACGCGTCCACCGATTCAAAAAGCCGGAATTTGAGGCGTAAAGTTCGGCGACGCTCCCTCGGCTTTTTCAGAAAACGTGTTCGACACGTGGAGGCCACCATCACAACTACACGTCTTTAGCCGACAAGCGCAAAGTTCGGCGACGCTTTCTCTGCTTTTCAGAAAGCGCCTGCTCAGAAATCGAAGAGGCGTCTTCAAAGATCGAAGAGTCGTCACTATTTCAAAAAGCTGGATTTGCGGGATCAAAACGTTTGTCGACAAGGGTAAAAGAACAGTACCACCACTTGCTATTGGGAAATCCCTATATTTGTCGACTTTCATCTTTTATGGCAAGGCAAACCTGAAGAAAATGCCCGACTCTTCCTCACCTCTGAGGGCGCACTCCCAGCAAAGCCTTTCGAAACACTCAATTCTTTCTTCTTCCCCAAAGATGATACCAGATGCCTGGAGTACAGATGACCCAGGAGGAAGCAGCACAACAAATACATGTGCTGATTCATTCACCGCTTCTTCAAAAGCAAAGGTATCTCATATCATCAAGGTCAAAAGCAAAGGTATCTCATATCATGCTCTTTCCCTGTCTTTTCCTTTGTCTTTGTTATTACTTGCATGGCAAAGTGAAAGAAGCAATCAGCCGGCACTTGGAGTCTATCTAGACTCTATTCCCTGGTTGCTTACCTAGCTTTGCTGAGCTATCCTCTAACCCTCTTCAATACGAATTGGAGAGATTGAACAAAGAAACAGATAAGAGAATGAAGCTCAGACCTTCGGGGGAGACCAAAAGAAGCCTGCTGCCCAGTTCAAGAGTAGCACAAAGGAAAATCAACGATGGAGCAGCGCAATTCAAGAGTAAGCCTGTGGAATCACAAAGATCCAAGCCTCAATGGAATTACCAAGGAGAAGATGGAATTTACACTCTATAACCAGATTTGCGTCTCTAAACTCTTCTCTTTGTTAGATACATTCTGCTATGTTTAGTATGTTTAGTTGCTGTTTATGTGTTTACGTTCGTTTGGTGTGCTTTTAAGCTTAAAACATTGAGGACAATGTTTGATTTAAGTGTGGGAGGGTAACTAAGTATATTTGATGCAAATTCGTTGGATTTTATCACCTATCACTTCACATGTTGTTTCTCACTGTTTTAAACTGTTTTAGTGTGTTTTGACTTAAAAATTCGAAAATCCCATAAAAATTTGAAAAATTGTTTTGAAAAACCCAAAAAGAGTTGTTTTAAAGTTGTTTTGTGTGTGTGTTTATGTCTTAGGATACCTTCCAACACAATGATAAGGATTTGGTTTGTAAGTGCATGACTGTTAAAAAGAGTTATAAACATAGAGAAAAAGTTGATTTACTCTTGGTATATGCTTGGTTATGGTTATAATGTATGACTTCACATGCAATCATAAAAGAAAAATTCGTTTTTGTAACATGCTTGAAGGAAGGAACTCAAACAAACGCTACAACCCTGAAAGACTTGAGCCTATAACGTTCTTTAGAGAGTATAATCTGTGATTTCTTGTTTTCTAAAGTCGTTGCATGATCTCATTATTCTTTGCTTGGTTACTACTTAGAAGGCATTTCATCATATAGTTCCAAATGCTAGAACTCATGCCCATTTCATTCAAAGCATGTTATTGATTTGCATAACACATATTCAAGAAGAAGTTGCGTAGTGACCACCACCATAGCCAAATAGCCTTACTTCCCATATTTCGTATTTGTTGTAAGTTTTAACCCCGTTGAGTTTTGTTTAGCCTGTATTCTTTGTTTACCCACATTTTCCTCACCTAGCCTAGTTTAGGACAATCCACACCCTTGTTCTTAAAAGATAGTGAGCATGACTTAAATGAATTCCTTTTTACATTATGCAAGAAAATGAGTGTGGGGGAAGGAATGCTTGTTCTTAAGTATGTTTTGAGACAGTAAAGAAAAGAAAAACAGAAAAGAAAAGAAAGAAAGAAAGAAAAAAAAAAAAAAAAAAAAAGAGCTTGAAAAAAATGAAAGAATGAGTGATTGAAGAAAGGGTCCAAAAAGTGAATATGGCCCTAAGTTTTGTGTGACTTTCCCTTGGGTGTTCAAAGTTGACTTCTGCGTTCTTAAGGGAATTCTAAGTGCCTGATTCAATACTTGCTCACTATTGCTTTAAGAATGTTTGTTTATCCTTCACCTTTCATTGGTAGCCAATACCCAAGCCCCGTTACAACCCTTGACTTCTATCTTGATGTGTTGTGCATTTCAATTGTGGAGTTTGAACTTGGTATGAGCATATGGTGTCACTGGTTCTCGCGTCTAAGTAGTAGCATTCCATTCATGAGATCATATCTAAACATGCTTATTAACTCCAGAAATTGCGTTCCTTGTGATACATATATGTGAGTGTTCGTTTTCATATTTACATCAATCTTCTCACATATACTTAGTGTAGGGTGTGTAGTTAGAAAATCTGAGTGAAAATTGAGTGCATATCTTGTAAGGAATTGAGCAAATTCTCTAAGGCATGTTACTACATTCAAAACATGGTTTTAAATGCTTAATTGTGAACTAGTATGTGGTGACTATGATTAAGAATGTACTTAAGTGTGAAGATGACTAAAATCTGTGGGAATGATGATTTTTAACATGTCATGTGCATTGGAAATCCCTAAGACAGTTGTTGGAAGGTTTAGGTTGTGTTTTACTTGTTTTGTTTCGTTTCGTTTTGTTTTGTTTTTCTTTCTGTTTTGCTCGAGGACTAGCAAAAGATAAGTGTGGGGGTATTTGATAGGAGCATATTCATGCGACTTAAAAGGCTTGTTCTCGTGCATTTACGTTATGTTTCTCTAGTTATTTTAGTCCTTTATGCTTCTTTTGTGTGTTTTCAGGTTCTAAGGGCAAGGTATGCAAAAGGATGCCTTTTGGAGCATTTTGGAGCAAAATCGGACTTGGATTGGATAGCTTATATTTGGAGCAAAAGGAATGGACGAAATTAAAGACCAAACTATCATAACCACCTATCATTACTTATCATCACTTAACATATCATTCATTTATCACTTAACATATCATTCATTTATCACTTAGCATATCATTCATTTATCAATTATCAAACCATTCACTTATCACTCACCACATATCATTCATTTATTACTTAACATATCATTCATTTATCATATCATTCATTTATCACCACATATCATTCATTTATCACTTATCATAACCATACACTTATCACTTATCATACTCATAATCATCTACACATTTCAACCATTTAAAACATTCCACATGCTTTCACAACTTAATTCACATGCACATTCATCCACCTTTCTCCAAAGAACATCTCACATGCATTTCCACCTTCCTACTTCATCATTTCACCACCTTCTCCATCTTTATTCCACATGCATTTATCATAATTCACCCTAGCTACCACCATTCACACACACATGCACTTATTCTTTCATCATTGAACCACCAATTCAACACATGCATTCACACACCCTTTAATCATCCCCCCTTTAAGTTATGATTTTATTTCCTAACCCTACATGCATTATTTATTAACTCTTCATCATGCATCCACATTCATTCCAACACAAAACACACACATGCACTTATTCTTTCATCATTGCACCACCAATTCACCCACATGCATTTCCAACCATTCACACCCCTTTAATCATTCTCCTAGCTATCATTCACATGCTCTCCCATCCATTCTCTCCCTATATAAACCACACACACTTCATTCATTTGCATCATTCAATTCATCCTACACTTCCATTTCATTCAATTCCATCTCTCCATTCTCACACCACAAATAAACACTTCCCCTTAGAATCCAAAAACCATCTTCCATTTCCACCACTTCTCATCCATTTCCATAATTTCCCAACACTTCCATCCCCCCAACCAACTATCCCTAGACCTTATGCTACAATAAAGAGGAAGATAAGAGGGCCTAAACGTTCATACAATTCAAGATTGAGTTGTTGGAATGTTTAGGCGTTTCTTTGATTTCAATGTTTAATTTCAATTCTCTTTGTTTTGTACGTATGAGGAAATAAACCCCCCTTGGCTAGGGGGTGATTCGAAATATATGTTTATGCTTGCAATATGATTTGAGTACTTCTAATTACGTTTCATAAGTTGTGAATTCAATTTGTTTAACTATTTGATTGATAACCTATTTATGTATGTTTATTGAGAGTCGACGCTTAATTTTCATGCATGAATTTGACGCTAGAATATAAGTGAGTTTCACGTAATAGTTATGAACTTATATTCACAAGTAGTGGAGGTTGCTTATAAACAATCGCGTTAAACATATTCTTGGCATAAGTTTCATGCAATCATAGTAACGAATGCCTCGTCAACACTTATAGTTTTCATGATGCTTAATGATTCTTGCTTGTATCTCTATTATGCAATTCATGTAGGGAACTTGTGAGGAATGCTTTGGGTTGTCGTATGCAATCATCCAATTCATTAACTTAAGGAAAACTTGACGGTTAATTTAAGCGGACCTAATTAACCCGGGGCGTTGAGAATTCATGATTTATTGAAAAGCAATTGGAAATCGTTTTATATGCAAGTATAACATGTATGGAGATGAACCCCTTAGCTAGCCATTCCATCCATTCTATCCCTTCGTTTTATAATTCTTCCTAGTTTATTAACTTGTTTTGTTATTACAATTTTCATCAAAACAAAACCCCCCTTTTACTTTCTTGTTCTTAGTGCTTAGAATCTGTTTAGTTTATGTTTTAAAATGTTTTGAGTTTTTGGTTTGTCTTAGTGTTTTAAAGTTTAGTTTCACATTCTTTGAGTCTAGTATAGTGTTTTATTTTGTGTTTTTACGTGTTTGAGTCAAATCCAAGAGGTTAACAATCCCTCCTAATCCCCGGTCCAGAACGATCCCTACTTATACTTATACTACAATTGTCAAAAAGAGGGTTTAATTTGTGTGCGCATAATTCTCGCATCAATTCCACTTATTTCTGGTGCTAAACCACCCAGTATTAGACCATATCATTATGGTCCTGTGTAGAAGGATGAAACAATTGGATAAAGAACTCTCTGGCTCCAACTTAGGAATGCTTTGGTATTCTGTGGAAGAAGCTGTTTCTCTAGACAATACCTCCCTCAATGCTAGTCAACAAGAAGAGTTACAAGTTATCTTAAGTGAGTTTGAGGCTGCATTTCTCCTTCCTACTCAGCTGCCTTCTAAGAGAGATCATGACCACAAGATTCCACTTGTTTCTGGTGCTAAACCACCCAGTATTAGACCATATCATTATGGTCCGGTGTAGAAGGATGAAATTGAGAAAGCAGTGAAGGAACTACTCAGCTCAGGCTTCATTAGACCAAGCCACAACCCCTTCTATGTCCTTGTCTTGTTGGTTAAGAAGAAGGAAGGTACTTGAAGGCTATGTATGGACTATAGAGAACTAAATAAGATCACAGTCAAGGATAAGTATCCTATACCCTTGATTGATGACCTCTTAGATGAACTCTGTGGGTCTAAATATTTTTCTAAACTAGACCTTAGATTTGGATATCACCACATTCAAATGCATGTGGATGATATAGAAAAAACTACATTCAGGACTCATGAAGAGCATTATGAATTTCTGGTGATGCCATTTAGCTTGACTAATGCCCCAGCCTCTTTCCAAGGCCTTATGAATGATATATTCGAGCCATATTTGAGACAGTTCATACTTGTCTTTTTTTTTATGATATACTGGTTTATAGTAAATCTTGGGCATCACATTTATCTCATCTAAAACAGGCATTGGCAGTACTTCAACAACACCAAATCTTTGTCAAAAAATAGAAATGCTCTTTTGGACAACACCAAGTGGAGTATTTAGGGTACATTGTATCTAGTGAGAAAGTCTCAACTGATCCTACCAAAATTCAAGCTATTGTGAATTAGCCTACTCCTAAGAATGAGAAGGAACTTCGAGGCTTTCTAGGATTAACAGGCTATTATAGAAAGTTTGTACTTGGATATGGCAAGATTTGCCACCCACTGTACAAACTTACTAGCAAAGAAGATTTTAATTGGTCTCAGTGCACTGAACAGGCTTTTTAGGATTTGAAAAAAGCCATGGTATCTCCTCAACTGCTAGCATTACCAAATTTTTCAGTACCATTTGTGATTGAATGTGATGCCTCAAGTAATGGCATTGGAGCAGTGCTTCAGCAACAAGGAAGGCCTATAACATTTACCAGCCAAGCTTTGGGCCTAGAAACCAAGCTTTGTCTACCTATGAAAGGGAGTTAATTGGCAATTGTGTATGCAGTGAAAAAGTGGCAAAACTACCTACAAGGGCGCCATTCTATTATCAAGATAGATCACAGTAGTTTGAAGTGTAACATCCCACATCTGATAGGAGCATATTCATGCGACTCAATTAGCTTGTTCTCGTGCATTTATGTTGTGTTTACTTAGCTATTTTAGTGTTTAAGGCTACTTTTGTGTATTTTCAGATTATAAGGCCAAAGTGTGCAAGAAGATGCAAATTGGAGTATTTTGGAGCGAAAGAGGAATGAATGAGTTGAAGATTTGAAGAAACGACGAATTCCTACTCCAACGATGAATTCTTACCAAAACGAGGAATCCTACTCAAACAAGGTTTCCTACTTGAAGTAGGAAAGTTAACCCTAAGTTTCCCGTTTTGGTAACCTTTCCTAAACTTAAACGTCCGTATTTTCTAGCTACTTTGAAGGCCTTGTAAGCACTTTAGGACACAAAACCAAGGCCCTAGCCACACCCTTTAATCTTTCCCTCTTTAATTTCTGATTTTATTTCCTAATTCTAGAAGCCTTTGAATTTATTTTCGTTAATAAAAATAAGCTAGGAACCAAACATATTTAAAACCCTAGGTTTTACATACTTAGCCGCACCTTTCCATATCCTCCCCTTTAATCCGTAGCCTTCCATTTTATTTTCATTTTTATAATAAAACAAACAGCCATTGCATCCAAATACATCCACTTTGGCCGTGCATCCCATAACCCTTTTCTCCAAACCTAGCCGCAAATCTGCCATTCACCCTAATATTCTATCCTAAGCCGTGGCCCCCTCCATATATAATAAAAACCCTAATAAACCAAAGAGGACCAGAGATAATTCAAACAGCCGCAGCCACCCTTGCGGATTGGCCCTGCAATCCGTGCTGCCACCATCTCCAGTCCAGCCGTGAATCAATTCCAGCACCCTTCTCCACCCTTCCAGCCACCATACCAACCTTCCTCCATCACTCCACCACCTTGCCGCACCACCCAACATCCATAAATCCATCCCTAAACCCGCAAATCATCCACCAACACCATTTAACCTCACTGCCGCAGCAAGAAGAAAGGAGAAAGAGGAGCTTGGACGCGTCGAAATTGCCATGGATTCGTTGGGCGTTCTAGGTGTAATCAATCCTTTGTACTTTATGTTTAAATTCAATTGTATTTCTCTTTTTGTGACTATGAGAGGCTAAATCCCCCTAGTTAGCTAGGGGGTGATTCGAAACCATGTTTATGCTTGCAATATGAATTGATTACTTTTGGTTGGAATTTCATGAATGGTGAATTCAATTTGTTTAACTGCTTGTTCGATAACTTATTTATGTATGTTGATTGAGAGTGCACGCTTAATTTTCATGCATGAATATGACGCTAGAATATAAGTGAGTTTCACCTAATAGTTATGAACTTATATTCACAAGTAGTGGAGGTTGCTTATAAACAATCGCGTTAAATGAATTATTGGCACTAGTTTCATGCTCATCATAGTAACGAATGCCTCGTCAACACTTATAGTTTTCATGATGCTTAATGATTCTTGCTTGTATCTCTATTATGCAATTCATGTAGGGAACTTGTGGGGAATGCTTTGGGTTGTCGCATGCAATCATCCAATTCATTAACTTAAGGAAAACTTGACGGTTAATTTAAGCGGACCTAATTAACCCGGAGTGTTGAGTTTCATAATTTATCGAAAGACCAACTGAAAATCAAAATGTATGCAAGTGTAACATGTGTGGAGAAGAACCTTCTAGCTAGCATTCATTCCATATTTCATCACATTCATATATAAATTCTGCCTTTAAATTACAATTTGTGCATTTAATTTATTTTCGTCAAAATCTCAATCCCCCTTTACCTTAGTGTCTATTTTAGTTAGAAAGTGTCTTAATTTGTGTTTATAAGTGTTTTGTATTCTTTGAGTCTTTTGGTTTGTTTTAGTGTTTTATTGTTTAGTTTTGCATTCTTTGAGTCTAGTTTAGTGTTTTTAATGTTTGTTTTACGTTTTTGAGTCAGTGTCCAAGTGATTTAGTAATCCCTCCTAATCCCCAGTCTAGAACGATCCCTACTTTCATCTTTACTACAATTGTCACAAGAGGGTTTTAATTTGTGTGCTTAATTAGTTAGCATCAACATCGCTGAGGGGAGTGGATCCTATAAGCTTTATAAGTATATTTTCATCTCTACCTAGCACGAGGCCTTTTGGGAGCTCATTGGCTTCGAGTTCCATAGAAACTTCAAAGTTAAACGAGTTCACGCGAGAGCAATCCTAGGATGGGTGACCCACTGGGAAGTTCTCGTGTGAGTTCCCAAAAAAAAAAATGTGAGGGCGTGGTCGAGGCTCAAAGCAGACAATATCGTGCTACGGTGGGGTCGAGCCCGGAATGTGGTGGGGGTCTGGGCTGGGATGTGACAATTTGGTTTCAGAGCCAATCCTTAGTCGGATATGTGCCGACGAGGACATAAGGCCCCAAAGGGGGGTGGATTGTAACATCCCACATCACCCAAGGGAGTGGATCCTGTAACACTTATATGTATATTCTCATCTCTACCTAGCACGAGGCCTTTTGGGAGCTCATTGGCTTTTGGTTCCGTAGGAACTTCGAAGTTAAGCGAGTTCGCGCGAGAGCAATCCCAGGATGGGTGACCCACCGAGAAGTTCTCGTGTGAGTTCCCAGAAACAAAATCGTGAGGGCATGGTCGGGGCCTAAAGTGGACAATATCGTGCTACGGTGGAGTTAAGCCTGGGATGTGGTGGGGGCCCTGGCAAGGATGTGACATGAAGTACTGAAGGAAGATTTGTGAAAAACATGTTCATTTAAGCAACATCAATAGCATGCAATTAACAATTAAAGGCGGAATCATGCTTGTATGCACTTAAAACAAAACATTTACCCATGAAATTCAAAGCCTAGTAGATAGGTGAACCAAGACTCAACTCAAAACAAAGTGAGTTGAGAAATCAATACCTTTGTAGATTCCTCTTTGCATAAGCAAAGGCTAATCACCCAAAGAGAGGGCCTTCATTCCTTGCATCTTAGATCCATGGATTTGGATGGATGAAAAGGTTTCTCCAAGTTCCCAAAATTGAGAACCTCTAATGATTCATCACCAAGGCATAATGAAGAAGAAATGAGTGACCTTGGAGGAGTTTGATTGCTAGATGATCCCTCCAAGGTGGCCTAAATTTTAGAGAGAAAGGAGAGCTTGTGTTCTCATCCTTTCCCCAAAAATTACCATATGTAAATTTTAGGCTATAAAGTCCTTTATATAGTCCCTTCAAATAAGTGACTTAATGGACCAAAAGCCCTATTCTTCTAACATGGCAAGCCTATAGGGTTTATTGGGCTTTCAAGCCCTTTGTTTATTCAAGTTGTCATACAACTTGAGTTAATGGGTTTGACATTCAAATCCCATTGGGCCTTGCGGCCCAAAACTAACCCGAGGTCTTTAACGAACTTATTCGTTTGATTAATTAACATATTAATTAATCCTAGCCTTAGATAAACAATTAAACCATTTAATTATTCTTACTCATCTCCGTTGTTTCTTCAAACTCTACCTTACTCGGTGAACGATCCATTAGGTTCCTTTTAGCGAGGCAGTGGGCGATTAAAACTCTTTCTAATCGATTGTGAATTGAAACTTACTTTCAATTCTCCCGTTAGTGATAATACACTTTTAGGGCTTCCACAAACCATGGTTGACGCCTAGCAGCATGTCATGGTTACCCAAGCTAATCAGAAGAGGTGGAGAACCTATTCAGTTTTAGGATTACAAATGCAATACGGTCTTTCTCTAATACAATACTCTTGACCACATTGTTTGGTTTGATAGTTTATTCATGTCTACTATCCAATGTGAGTCTTGTGCTTATATGATTACCTTGAATGTGATTTGGAACACATTCCTAAATCTCATTCATACTTTGGCCAAAGATTCTTAATCATATCATAGAGTATTCTCCCTCAAACAGTTTGAAGGTTAGAGATCCCTTGTTGCGCATTCACTTGCCTCCATGGCTAAGTGGCTTAACCCTAACGATGCCATGGACACCCTCCTGATGGAGTGACTTTGACATAATCAAAGGTTAAGGACCTAACCACAAGACAACTGTGATGCCTCAGGTCAAAAGACTAATTTGCATTATCCCAACCATGAGTTCTCATGTGACATGAATATGAGAACTCTTCGTTGATCGTGTTCAGTGAACTCATTCTCTATTGAGCACCTACGTACTTGTCTTGATGTCACACACACCAATGACTCGAGACTAGTCACTCTCCCTGAGAGAAGACATAGCACGTACTGATCTTAACGGACTGTCAATGCCCAATTGACAATCCTATGATCAGGAACGTTTAGGATGTGTCAACGAAAGAATGGTCTCATGAATCTAACTTCTTTAGATCGCATTCTTCCAATCACATATTCCTTGGACTTATCGTTTAAGCATATAACATTTATATGAGACGGCTCAAACAATAATGTTTGCCCTTAATATTAAACTAGATTAGTTTAACATGTGAAATGTCCATAAAGTATCATCATATGATTGGTTTTAGGGCACATTTCCAACAATCTCCCACTTGCACTAGAGCCAATCAGCTTAGTCATCAGTGATGATACCTCTTCTGTAGTCATTTCATAAATGGCTGAGTAGTAGGCCTAGACAATGGATATCTATATGTTATCCATAGAAGCAACCTTGAGAATAACGACGTCACCATTATACATGATTCTCAATCATGTGGTTCAGTCTCTCATTTGAGTTCAGACCTTGATGAGACCTTGATTCCCTGGCTTGAGCTATCGCCCCATTAGTGTCATACACTTTCTGGTTGGAACCGAATGGAGAGTTCATGAATGAACTTTCCCATCCAAACAACAATGTTGTAAGCTTCTATATGGCAATATATTTTGCATACATGATGGAACACATTAAAGTCATTACTTTTAACGTTTCCACCCAAATATCTCTTTAGTCATAATAAAGAGATATCTCATTATCACTTCATTCATAATGAAGAGATATTCTATGATGGATTAGATTCATAATCTAATACATTTACGCTTCCATTACGTTACTATAATTCTTCCTCATTCTTGAGGAATCCATCCTTAGTATTTCTTAAATACCTAAGGATTCACTTGACAGTTGCCATGGTTCTGATCCTGGGCTTGCACTGATATCATCTTGTACCGTTCTAGGTACAACTTATATCAATGTTTTCATACAATATGAAATACATAAATCACCTTTCTGCGTATGCATAAAGGATTCTATTTACGCATTATTTCTTTGGGAGTCAAAGGGTACATTCCCTTTGAGAAGAACAACTTCCTAGTCTCACTAGAATTGTCATTCTAATTGAAGTTTATCATCATATGAGAAACTTCCTAGCATCTCATTGTCTATTTTAGGGATTGATATAATCCAATTATATCTTGAAATCTATCATTATAGATTTCCATCCCATGTATATAGACTATGTCTCCCATATACATTCTATCATTATAGAATGTTTAAAGTCATAACTTTAACGATGAAGAATTCCTTTCATTTTCAAAATTAATATATATCATGTATATATATTCAAATTTAGGAATATGATCAACTCCCACTAATCTTTTGTAAACCTAGTAAACAAAAGATTCATTTACATCTTTATGAGAAATCAAACAATTGATCTTTTCTCATAAGACGCTTACAGCTCCTACTAGCTTGCTAAGATCCATGATGGATGGATCTCTACAACTAACCTGTCTTGTGATTTATAGTTTTAGACATATATTATCAAGACTATCTTAATAATGGTTTCGGAAACCCATATTATGTCCAAACCATTCAACTGAGACGGTTTATAAATCCTTCTGGACTACCTTGGAGCTTGTGGCATAGGAACTAGGTTGTCTTAGAAGTATATATCATATATATATGGGTAATTGATAATGTCCAACGAACTAAATCTTATTCATGTTCATTCTTCTCCTAATGGAGAAATTCATTATCTTACGATGCTACTTTCCTTGATATTTTTCAAGGAAATTAATCTAAAGTGTTACTTTTTCCTTGGATCAAATCTAAGGAGGTAAATACTTTAGACGTCTTACTCATCTACTTACATTTCTTGAATTCTTTGAAACCTTTTGCAAAGTATTCGGACTTGTGTTTATTCAAAATAAACTATAGTCCAACCGAGAGTGATCTTCGGTGAATGTCATACAACATGAGTAGTATTATGTTGTGGACAAGTGCCACTAACATCTAAGTGAATTAACCTCAACAACTTTGTGATTCTTTCTTCTTTCCAAAAGAATAAAGATTCGAACATTTCGCCTCTATACAATTTTAACAAGAAGGTATTGGATCCGGATCTAACGATCCAAAGATCCATCTATGACCAACTCGTAACTTATGTTTTAGAGGTATCACAACTCAGTTGGGATTAGTCACTACCTTGCAACCTTTTGGGTTTTAAGCATCATCGTATTCTAAACAGTTAAACTACCACATCATCTCTACTATAGAGACAACCAATTAAATTATAATAATCTAATTATTGATTAATAAAGAACAATGTTTTGTCAAACAAAACATTCATCCATCTCTACTATAGTGACGGATTTAAGTTCCTTAAAATTGGAATGTAAAGACAATCTTTAGTATTTTCCAATTTCTTTGGTAGTTCATATGAGGAAGTAAGTACAATCCGCTTTTGCAGAGATCTATATTCGATTCACGTTTGGATTGTGAAGTACTTTCTCTTCTCTCATTAATCTTCTACTTCTTATTAGCACACTTTTACAACAATTGTAAAACATAGTTACTAATACAGAATCATGCATTCAAGTAGAAGAACCAACTGTTATGAACTTTTCAAGAACATTTTACAATACCTTCGAAAGGTGTGTTCTTGACACTTGCAAGACATTTCTTGCAAATACCCCTTCCAATGTCCATCCTTTCATAAAGAAAGTTTGTTCCCTTGGAGTTATTTTGCCTTCTTCATTTGACTTCCCTTTTGATTACAATAGTCATGGTCCCTAAACTCCCACTATCTCTCTTGAAACTCATTTCAAATGTGTTATACACATCAAACGATTTGGAGAGCGTGCGGTTATTGTTCACTATATAGTTTACAATAAACTTAGTGAACCATTAGGATAGGGACACAAAGGTGAAGTCCTTGCCTAGTTTCCGTCTCGTTAAGTGGTTTAACACTTCAACACTCAATGATTCAAAATCATCATAAGTCCATATAAATGGACTATTTTTGTCAACCAACCATTATGTTCTAAACATAATAACAAACTTTCAAGAGTTGTTCAAGGCAACTCTCATTTCTTCATACAACAATTTGTAAGTGAAGAATCATGGCACATAAAGTGTCCATGCCCTTGTGCTTACTTCTCAAGTTCCTTGTTCGTGTAACAAAGAGACAAGCACTAAAGTTTGTGTTGATTAAGGGTTGTTCAAAGCAACTCTTATTTCTTCATACAACAATTTGTATTTGAAGAATTATGACATTTAAAAGTGTTGTCCTTCTCATGTTAGACTTATCTAACATATTCTTCCAATGATACATTATCAATAGGAAGATTGTGAGGATGAGACTACTTAGTTACATCTACAAGCCATTAAAGACAATCTATGGGATTTTAGAACTAAGTCCGGAAATTAAAGCATTCGGCTTTTCTTTGTCAAGTTTTGGATAGCGTTTGCAAATATATTGGTAAACAAATACATAACGAATATAAATTGATTGATTTTAAGCCATTTGATTCGGGTCTTTAAATCAAATAGCACCACCCACTATTTTTGGCAAATTCCATATCCCTCATCGGAATTCGAGAGTTTTGTTGAACTCTTAGCAGGGTATGGGAGACTCACCATTACCAAGCCCACCTCAGAATTATATCATATTGGTTAGCAAAAATAATGATGAGAGAATAACACTTTAGTCATTTACAACTCTTGTAATTACCCATCTAGTTTGGCCTCTAGAGAATGAATGCCTCAGAATTATATCATGTTGGCACCATTGCACTTAGTTAAGTTATTCCCACCATGCTTAGTTTATGTAGAGGTTCAAGCACAACCTCAGAATTATATCATGTTGGTCATACTCGTTGTCTACACTCACCTCATCATATGCGTATAGACTCCTCCTGAATGTAAGCATGCACTTTGTACTCCCCCATTATAGGGTGAAGCCGGTGTACAAGTCACAAACGAATTGAGCCCACCACGGTGGAAGGCCACGAAGAGATATTCAAAGCATCTCTCGCTTATCAACTTAATAATGGTTTGTTGAGGGTTTTAGGTCTCATCACATATAAACATACATTTTAATCCAATTAAAACATTTTGGTCCTATTACAACTATTGGTCCATTTGATTGATTTAGTTGTATATAATACTCCCACTAAGCTTTTAAAACGGTTTTTAAAGCAAGAGTATATGATACTACTAACATAAGGTTTGCATTCATTGATGGACTATATAGTTGCCTTAGGGCCTTAGGATGACTATGAACCTTTGATTCGATTCAACACGAGCCTAGTGTTGAATCTCGGTCTAGGGATGGAGATTGATTTTAGTTACGCGTTTAATCACATTAAGGCGTGTTGTCTTATTGGGCGTTGGACCCAACTACTCCAATTTCATGCATATCGAATAAAACAAGAAAGGAGTACTTCAAAGTAAATAAGAGCTTATGCTCTTTTACAACAATTGATCAAATCAAATTACTTTAAAGTAAAGAAGAGCTTATGCTCTTTTACAACAATTGATCATATCAAATTACAACCAAAATTTAATCTACACATTCCCATGGTTCAAACAAATTTGAAACGGCCTTTCACATAGCTCAATTATCGTAGGCTAAGGTTCATAATCACCCTTTCTTTAATTAATTAACGCTTTAGCTAATTAAACTTGAATGCAACATTTTCATTTGGTTTTTGTATCCATAGAATTGATTTAAATGGAGCTAAATGAAATGAAAATCCAATTCTCATTTAAAGAGACAAAACAATTTTGTTCTCTACCTAATTTGGGCCAAAATGCTATGACCTCAACTTGTTTGGGCCATAGTGCAATTAACCTCAACTTTTGGGCTATTTTGCAAAAACTTAAACTTTTGGGGTCACTTTGTAAAAACACAAAAGTCCACTACTTCATGTAATTACAACTAGAACCCAAAATTTCCACAAAAAAATAAAACTTCATTAAAGGAGCAAAACAATTTGTCCTTTTAGTGATTTTGGACCTTTACGTAAAAAGGTAAACTTTTGGGTCAAAATGCAAATACACAAAAGTATCAAAACTTTATATAATTGCATAAAAGCCCCACAAGGACCCTAATTGAGTAGGGTGGCCGGTTTTGAAGCAAAGTAATAAAAAAAATTTCAAAGTTTTTGTAAGTGGGGTGTGTGTAATGGAATAAATCATTACACACCAACCCACTAAAATTTCTTTAATTTTTCAAAATATCTAATATATTTAAACATAAGAAATATTTCAAAACAAAAACTTTATGAAATAAATCAAAACTTTGAATCAAAACACCAAACCTTTTGTTCTTGGCAAGAACATATCAAGAACAATGAAGAACATTCATGAAAACCCATAAGAGCTCCATGAACATTCTTCACCCAAAAACATACCAAAACCACTCAAACTTAAGGGAAATAACATACAACCATACTAGGGTACATAGGGGTTCCAAAAGTCACTTTAAAACACTTTTAACAAGTCAAACAAGAACCCAAAAATCCACCCTTTGGATTTGGCCGAATTTCCCCAAAAACATGGCACCAAATTTTAGCTCCAAAATTCATGCTCATATGAACTACATCTACAACATTTGAGATGGCAAATTTTCTAACAAAATTTACATTCAAAGAAGCAAGAATAAAGCTTGTAACAATTACAACATTCAAATCACAAACTATGAACTACAAAACCCAAAAGGATTCACCAACTACTAGACTTAGGCTCTTGATACCACTTGAAGGAAGATTTGTGAAAAACATGTTCATTTAAGCAACATCAATAGCATGCAATTAACAATTAAAGGCGGAATCATGCTTGTATGCACTTAAAACAAAACATTTACCCATGAAATTCAAAGCCTAGTAGATAGGTGAACCAAGACTCAACTCAAAACAAAGTGAGTTGAGAAATCAATACCTTTGTAGATTCCTCTTTGCATAAGCAAAGGCTAATCACCCAAAGAGAGGGCCTTCATTCCTTGCATCTTAGATCCATGGATTTGGATGGATGAAAAGGTTTCTCCAAGTTCCCAAAATTGAGAACCTCTAATGATTCATCACCAAGGCATAATGAAGAAGAAATGAGTGACCTTGGAGGAGTTTGATTGCTAGATGATCCCTCCAAGGTGGCCTAAATTTTAGAGAGAAAGGAGAGCTTGTGTTCTCATCCTTTCCCCAAAAATTACCATATGTAAATTTTAGGCTATAAAGTCCTTTATATAGTCCCTTCAAATAAGTGACCTAATGGACCAAAAGCCCTATTCTTCTAACATGGCAAGCCTATAGGGTTTATTGGGCTTTCAAGCCCTTTGTTTATTCAAGTTGTCATACAACTTGAGTTAATGGGCTTGACATTCAAATCCCATTGGGCCTTGCGGCCCAAAACTAACCCGAGGTCTTTAACGAACTTATTCATTTGATTAATTAACATATTAATTAATCCTAGCCTTAGATAAACAATTAAACCATTTAATTATTCTTACTCATCTCCGTTGTTTCTTCAAACTCTACCTTACTCGGTGAACGATCCATTAGGTTCCTTTTAGCGAGGCAGTGGGCGATTAAAACTCTTTCTAATCGATTGTGAATTGAAACTTACTTTCAATTCTCCCGTTAGTGATAATACACTTTTAGGGCTTCCACAAACCATGGTTGACGCCTAGCAGCATGTCATGGTTACCCAAGCTAATCAGAAGAGGTGGAGAACCTATTCAGTTTTAGGATTACAAATGCAATACGGTCTTTCTCTAATACAATACTCTTGACCACATTGTTTGGTTTGATAGTTTATTCATGTCTACTATCCAATGTGAGTCTTGTGCTTATATGATTACCTTGAATGTGATTTGGAACACATTCCTAAATCTCATTCATACTTTGGCCAAAGATTCTTAATCATATCATAGAGTATTCTCCCTCAAACAGTTTGAAGGTTAGAGATCCCTTGTTGCGCATTCACTTGCCTCCATGGCTAAGTGGCTTAACCCCAACGATGCCATGGACACCCTCCTGATGGAGTGACTTTGACATAATCAAAGGTTAAGGACCTAACCACAAGACAACTGTGATGCCTCAGGTCAAAAGACTAATTTGCATTATCCCAACCATGAGTTCTCATGTGACATGAATATGAGAACTCTTCGTTGATCGTGTTCAGTGAACTCATTCTCTATTGAGCACCTACGTACTTGTCTTGATGTCACACACACCAATGACTCGAGACTAGTCACTCTCCCTGAGAGAAGACATAGCACGTACTGATCTTAACGGACTGTCAATGCCCAATTGACAATCCTATGACCAGGAACGTTTAGGATGTGTCAACGAAAGAATGGTCTCATGAATCTAACTTCTTTAGATCGCATTCTTCCAATCACATATTCCTTGGACTTATCGTTTAAGCATATAACATTTATATGAGACGGCTCAAACAATAATGTTTGCCCTTAATATTAAACTAGATTAGTTTAACATGTGAAATGTCCATAAAGTATCATCATATGATTGGTTTTAGGGCACATTTCCAACAAGTACTTCCTAAGTTAAAGAACAAAAACCCTATTTCAACAAAAATGGGTGTCCAAACTGCTTGGTTTTGATTATGAAGTGTTGTATCGATAGGGCAAAGACAACATTGTAGCTGATGCACTCTCAAGGGTTTCAAGCTCCACCTTGCTACTTGAGACTACTGAGGAATACAAAGGAGAAGTATTAACTATTATTTATCCATATTTTGGCTGGTTAGATGAATTAAGAAGAGAAATGGAGTAAGATAATTGGGTGTTGCAGAAAAAAGAAAGAAGCGGAGGAGAATGTCAAAGCTATGATAACCAATACCAAGCTCTCAAAATACCATATTGATAATGGTTTCATCAAGAACAAAAATTGAATTGTCATTGGTGTTGAATTTGTTTGGAGAAGGAAGGTGTTTGAGGAGCACCACTCTACTCCTATTGGTGGTCATAAGTAGTTTTAAAAACTTACCAAAGGCTGAAGAGAGGATTTTTATTGGGTAGGAATGAAGAAAAACATCAAGTCTTGGGTATGTAGAACTTGTCAGCAAAACAAATATGAAACTATCTCACCTCCTGGTTTATTGCACCTTCTCCCATTACCAAAACAAGTGTGGACATATATTAGCATGGATTTCATTTGTAGTTTACCAATTTGCAAAGGAAAATCTATGATACTGGTGGTGGTTGACAGACTTTCCAAATATGCTCATTTCGTAGCATTGGCGCATCCTTAAACTGCTACAATAGTTGCATAAACCTCTGTGGATCATGTTTTCAAGCTCCATGGTATGCCTTTAACTACAATGAGTGATAAAGACACATTATTTCTTAGTGCTTTTTGGAAATTTTTTTTCAAACTTCAGTGCTCCAAACTTTGTATGAGTTTAGGCTATTGATAGAAGCATATTTATACGACTTAGTTAGCTTGTTTTCTTGCATTTAATTAGCTAAACTATGTTAATTATAGTGTTTAAAGTTATTTTCGTGCAATTTCAGGTTTTAGTGTCAAAGTATGCAAAAAGAAGCAATTTGGAGCATTCTAGCGCATTTTTGGGCCAAGATTGGATAGTGCAAGCATGGAGGCATGAGGATGGACGAATTTGAAAGGCTTGAATTCAGTTAGGGAGTTGCAAGGGGGCCTAAAAACCTGATTTCTAGAAGGCTACATTAGAGCCACATGCACTTCCATCCTTTAATCCATTGCAGCCACATGCACTTCCATCCTTTAATCCATTGCAGCCACATGCACTCCCATCCTTTAAGCCATTCCACATGCAATTCCAACCTAATCCACATGCATTCATCATCATAACCTAGCTGTCATTCCACCTTTATGCATTCATCATCATAACCTAGCTGTCATTCCACCTTTGTGCCATGACTTCCCCTTCATTCCAGCCATTCCACATGCATTTCCAACCCACATGCAACACTTCATCATTGCACCACAAATCAGCCAACACATGCACCCATCACCCAACACAAATCCTTGCCGTGCACACTCTCATCCCATTTCCAGCTTTCCACAACCTTTCCTAGCTGTTTTGCACATGCATTCCCCCTTCATTATTTCAGCCACATGCACCCATAATCATTCATTCCCTCCTAGCTGCAATATTCCCTCTTTTCTTCCTTCATTCACCTATAAATAAGCATCCATTGCAGCCACAAAAGGGGACTCCCATTCATACACAATTCACACACCAGAAATTCATTGTCGTGTCTCCCTTACAATCCAAACACCATCCTTCCATTTCCACCACTCCCCAAACCATTCACACCATCACACAACCATTCCTTAGACCTTGTGCAACAACAAAGAGGAAGAGAAGAGGGCCTAAATGCTCATACAATTCAAGTTTGAGTTGTTGGAATGTTTAGGTGTTTCTTTTCCTTTGATTTCAATGTTTAATTTCAATTCTCTTTGTCTTGTACGTATGAGGAACTAAACCCCCCCTTGGCTAGGGGGGGATTCGAAATATATGTTTATGCTTGCAATATGATTTGATTACTTCTAATTACGTTTCATAAGTTGTGAATTCAATTTGTTTAACTATTTGATTGATAACTTATTTATGTATGTTTATTGAGAGTGCACGCTTAATTTTCATGCATGAATATGACGCTAGAATATAAGTGAGTTTCACCTAATAGTTATGAACTTATATTCACAAGTAGTGGAGGTTGCTTATAAACAATCGCGTTAAATGAATTCTTGGCAAGAGTATCATGCATTCATAGTTACAATTGCCTCGTCAACACTTATAATTTTCATAGAGCATAATGATCTCTCATTGTATCTCTTCTATGCATTCATGTTGAGAACCATTGGAGAATGATTTGAATTGTCGCATGCATCATCCAATTCAATAACATAAGGAAAATTTGAGAGTTAATTAGTGCATCATGGTTAACTTGGGGTGTTGAGCATCATGGTTTATTGAAAAGCAATTGGAAATCGTTTTATATGCAAGTGTAACATGTATGGAGATGAACCCCTTAGCTAGCCATCCCATCCATTCTATTCCATCAAATTCGTTTTACAATCTGTTTTGTTTTCAAGTTTCTGGTTTAATTTCAAATTCATCCAAAACCAATCCCCCTTTACTTTATTGTCCAAATTAGTTAGAACGTGTCTTAGTTTGTGTTTATAAGTGTATTGATTCAATTTGTTGCACAAATTCATCCAAATTCACCAAGGTGCTCAAAACTGCCTAGAAAGTGATTTTAAGGCAGTTTTGAGTGTTTTGGGTGATGTTTGAGTCTTTTGGTTTGTTTTAGTATTTTAAGCGTTTAGTGTCGCATTCTTTGAGTCTAGTTTAGTGTTTTAAACTTTATTTTACGTTTGTGAGTCAAATCCAAGTGATTAACAATCCCTCCAGAACGATCCCTACTTACATTCTTCACTACAATTGATAAAAAGAGGGTTTAATTTGTGTGCGTATAATTCTCACATCAAATTTTGGCGCCGTTGCCGGGGATTAGCAACTTTGCTAATCTCTTGGATTGTTTTATTTTCGTTTGTGTGTATATATTTTTAGTTTTATTTTGTTGATTTTAGAAGCAAGACATGGCACTTGATAGTGCTTCTCTTTTGTCACAGCTTATGGAAAGGTCCCAAATGCAAAGAGTTGGTACATTTGATCATAATCAATCAAGGAATGACGTGTTTTCCAATACGTACAATTCAGATTGGAGTGATCATTCAAACTCTATATGGTGGGAACCTCAACATATTCAACAAGAAGGATATTGGCAGCCCTATGAGGAGTTCCATTCAACGTCTATGCATCCACCACAACCTCATATACAATATGCCCAACCAAACTCAGGTTTGTCAATAGATTATAATCAAGCTCTTAATGAATTAATTTCTTTGGTGCAGGGCTCACAAAACCAACTCGAGGAGGCTCAACAAGGAGAATATTGGCAACCATATGAGGAGTTCTATACAACACCTATGCAGCCACCACAACCTGCCCAAACAAATTCAAGTGAGTCTTTGTATAATGATACGGTTAGTAAGTTACTCACCAATTTGTCTTAGGGGCAAGAAGATTAAAACAAAGCAAGGAAAAATCAAGACAAAAGGTTGGACCACTTGGAAAAGCAAATTGGGCAGATAGCGGAGTTCGTAGGACAATTTCAAGACCAAGGCAAACTCCCTATTTCAACCATGGCAAATTCGAAGGAAGGATTTGAAACTGCCAAGGAAATCATCTTGAGAAGTAGCAAGGAGGTTGGAACGGACCCTCAACCATCAAAATCAAATCACAAGGAAGATGAAAGATTGCAATTTGAGGAAGAGGAACACACCCAACACACGGAAAGGGTGGAAACACCTTTGCCGCAGGCACCTATTGCTCCTACCCCATCCAATTCAGGTAAAGTTGTTCCAAATTTAATTCTTTCTAACCCCATTCCACCCAATGTCCCTATTCCTTGCAGGTTCATGAATTCCAAGGAAGAAGAAAGTGAAAAAGACATCTTGGAAGCCCTTCCAAAGGTGCAAAGTATGGAATATCAAGAATTCGTCAAAGAGGATGTTCTTGAGGCAAACAACCCCAAATAAGTTGAATTTGTGACACAGGACAAGGACCAATCCTCACACCACATCTGGCCGAGTGCAAAGTCCCTAAAATGTTCAAAGAAGATGTGTTTATCCTTGAGTTCTTATTGGAGCACATAGGTAAGCCACTTCCTCGAATTTCAATTTTGTTTTATACTAATATGTTGTTAATGATTCAGGCACCCACTCTAGAATTTAAACCATTACTGGATCATCTCAAGTATCACCCCCCATTCAAAGATCAATTCCATGCCGTGGGTTCCAATTGAGCCTAAGAAGGTCTCGTCCGGCTGCAAGACGTAAAAGAAAGCGCTACTTGGGAGGCAACCCAATGCACTGAATAAAACAAAGCATGTTCATTGATTTTCGAGAATTACAAGTGCGAAAAAAAAAAAAAAATATTTGTATCTAACAAAGAAAGATGGAGCCTTCACAAGGGTTGTGTACGTGAAGCCCCACTACGTGGCAACACTCTAGGAGCGGGAGGCATCGGAGCAGGAGGCATCGGAGCGAGAGGCATAGGAGCGAGAGGCATAGGAGCGGGAGGCACCAAAGATAGATCATTCGAGGCCCCAATCCTTGGTGGAACGCTAGATGACGCAGGAAAAAGGTGCCTCTGGAAGAAAGACGCAAGCCTTTGACGGTCATTTTGAATTCGACCTTGAGATTCTTGCATCTCATCAAGCTTCCTCTTCATGCCTGTCGAATAATTATTTGCAAGCACGTGCAAACTTCTATTCTCGTGCTTAAGCTGTTTGATCTCTTGCTTGAGATTTTCCACCTTTGCCATCAATGATTCAACCTGACGGGATCGAGCAAGTAGGCGTTGGCCCATGTTGGACACAGAGCCCGCGCACTGAACACTGAGAGCTAGGGACTCTTGAACGGCCAACTCATCGGACCGTCCTGAAAGCAGCTGACTATCTTTAGGAGTGAGGAGGTTCCGAGCTACTATCGTAGCTGTTGTTGCATCCGTCATCACAGAGTCTTCACCTGTAAGAGGGCCATTAGAAGATAAGAAAGACGGGCACCATACCTTACCCTGACGCGACGCGACCGGATCACTGCTTAGACTCAAATCTAAGCAAATGTTCGATGGGTTAGATGAGTTAGCCATTTTTCAAGAAGTTAAAAGAGAAGGGTTGGATGGAGTAAAATCTCAACGGGCCGGAGACGATTTTTGGGCAATCTTCAAAGTGTGCATGTTAGAGGTGATCGATCACCTCTATTAAAGAAGAGGCGACACAATCACCGATTCAGAAATGAAGAGACACCACTCTTCAAAGCTGGATTTTCCTGCGTAAAGTTCGCCAGCTCTTCAGACGCAATCCCGGCTTTTCAGATAAAGCGTGCAACTTTGTCAAAAGATTTCTGACAAAGTTGAAGACGCGTGGAGGCTGAGAATGCAGCTACACAATTTTGCCAACAAGCGTGGGTGACAAAGCCGAAATCCTGGCTTTTCAGAAAACGCGTGCCACTTTGTCAAAAGCTCTCTGACAAAGCTGAAGACGCGTGGAGGACATTGCCGCATCCGCACTGCTAATTGCCATTACAATTCCTATATACATCAACATTCATGGCAAGGCATACGCCCAAAAACGCATGACTTTCCTTCTCGGCCGAGAATGTAAATGCAACCAACCCTCTCAACATGCTTTCTTCTTCCCTTGAGACCACAAATTCAACCATTGATGTATCCCCCAAAGAAGATACCAGATGCCTGGAGTACAGATGAGGCAAGAGGAAACAGTGGATCGAAGCATGTGGAGACAAGCGCAACAAATATATGTGCTGATTCATTCGCTGCTTCTTCAAAAGCAAAGGTATCTCATATCATCAAGGGCGAAAGCAAAGGTATCTCATATCATGATATTTCCCTGTCTTTTCCTTTGTCTTTGCTATTACTCGCATGGCAAAGTGAAAAGAGCAATCAGCTGGCACTTGGAGTCAGTCTTCCGATCTACCCTCTTCAATACGAATCGGAAAGATTGAACAAAGAAACAGGTCATCACCTCCACCTCGTGCTTGCCTGCCATGTGTCAGAATCCTCCAGCCCTGTTCAAGATTAGCCTGTGGAAAAGCTCACGATCAAGCCTCAATGCAATCACCAAGAAGAAGATGGAATTTACACTCCATAACCAGATTTGCATCCCTAAACTCTTCTCTTTGTTAGATACATTCTGCCATGTTTAGTATGTTTAGTTGCTGTTTATGTGTTTACTTTTGTTTGGTGTGTTTTAAGCTTAAAACATTGAGGACAATGTTTGATTTAAGTGTGGGGGGGTAACTAAAGTGTTTTGATGCAAATTCGTAGGGTTTTATCCACCATAACTTCTAATGTTGTTTCTTGCTGTTTTTAAGTGTTTTTAAACTGTTTTAGTGTGTTTTGACTTAAAAATTTGAAAATCCCATAAAAATTTGAAAAATTGTTTCAAAAAACCCAAAAAGAGTTGTTTTGTGTCTTAGGGTACCTTCCAACACAATGATGAGGATTTGGTTTTTAATTGCATAACTGTTGAAGTAAGTTACAAACATGGATGAAAGTTTGATATGCTCTTTGGTTTATGCTTAGTTGTAATTATAGTTCATGAATTCACATGTAATCAAAAGAAATATTAGTTTTTGTAACATGCTTGAAGGAAGAAACTCAAACTAATGCTACAACCCTGAGAGACTTGAGCTTTTAATGTTCTTTGGAGAGTTAATAATCTGTGCATTTGTTGTCTTCTAAAGTCGTTGCATGATCTCATTATTCTTTGCTTGGTTACTACTTAGAAGGCGTTTCATCATTGAGTTCCAAATACTAGAACTCATGCCCATTTCATTCAAAGCATAAAATTGATTAGCATAACACATAACAAGATGAAGTTGTTAGTGAACCAAGAGCCAAATAGCCGTACCCCATGTTCATTTGTTTTGTAGGTTTAAGCCCCGTTGAGCCTTGTTTAGCCTATGTTCTTTGTAACCCACGTTATCCTTACCTAGCCTAGAATAGGACCATCCATGCCTTTGTTCTTAAAGCATAGTGAACATGACTTAGAATGAATTCCTTTTGATTATTCTTGTGCAGAAAAACAAGTGTGGGGGAAGGGATTTATGTGTGGGAATTTGTGCCAAAAACAAGTATTGGGCACAAGAAAAGAGAAAAAAAAATGTGAAAAGAATGAAAAAGAGGTCAAAATAAGTGAGAAAGAACTCACAAGTGTTGGTTGTTGAAGAAAGGGTCCAAAAAGTTAAATTAGACCCTAAGTATTGTGTATTTCATCCCCTTGTGTGTCTAAGTGATTTTCTGCACGCAAAAGTGAATTCTAAGTGTCAAGTTCATTACTTGTTTGCTATCACTTTAAGAACTTTTGTTTATCCTTAACCTTTCTTTGTTAGCCAATACCCCTTAGTCCCGTTACAATCCTTAACTTCTATCTTGAGTGTTATGTATTTCAATATGTGGAGTTTGGGATTGGTTTGAGCATATGGTGTCCCTGGTTCTCGCATCTAAGTAGTAGCATTCCATTCATGAGATCATATCTATAAATGCTTAATCATTCCAGAAAAATGCTTCTTTTGTTATAACATGTGTGAGTGTTCGTTTTCATGTTTACATCAATCTTCTCACATATACTTAGTATAGGGAGTGTAGTTAGAAAATCTGTGTGAAAATAAGAGTGTATCCAGTAAGGAATTGAGTGGATTCTCTAAGGCATGTTACTACGTCCATAATGTTGTTTTAAATGATTAAATGTGAGCTAGTGAATGGTAACTATGATTAAGTATATGCTCAAGAGTAGGGATGACTAAAATCTGTGGGAATAATGATCTTTGGCATGTTATGTATCGTTGGAAATCCCTGAAGCAAATGTTGGAAGGTTAGGTTATGTTTTGTTTGTTTTGTTTTGCTCGAGGACTAGCAAAAGCTAAGTGTGGGGGAAATTGATAGGAGCATATTTATACGACTTAGTTAGCTTGTTTTCTTGCATTTAATTAGCTAAACTATGTTAATTATAGTGTTTAAAGTTATTTTCGTGCAATTTCAGGTTTTAGTGTCAAAGTATGCAAAAAGATTGGATAGTGCAAGCATGGAGGCATGAGGATGGACGAATTTGAAAGGCTTGAATTCAGTTAGGGAGTTGCAAGGGGGCCTAAAAACCTGATTTCTAGAGGCTACATTAGAGCCACATGCACTTCCATCCTTTAATCCATTGCAGCCACATGCACTTCCATCCTTTAATCCATTGCAGCCACATGCACTCCCATCCTTTAAGCCATTCCACATGCAATTCCAACCTCATCCACATGCATTCATCATCATAACCTAGCTGTCATTCCACCTTTATGCATTCATCATCATAACCTAGCTGTCATTCCACCTTTGTGCCATGACTTCCTCTTCATTCCAGCCATTCCACATGCATTTCCAACCCACATGCAACTCTTCATCATTGCACCACAAATCAGCCAACACATGCACCCATCACCCAACACAAATCCTTGCCGTGCACACTCCCATCCCATTTCCAGCTTTCCACAACTTTTCCTAGCTGTTTTGCACATGCATTCCCCCTTCATTATTTCAGCCACATGCACCCATAATCATTCATTCCCTCCTAGCTGCAATATTCCCTCTTTTCTTCCTTCATTCACCTATAAATAAGCATCCATTGCAGCCACAAAAGGGGACTCCCATTCATACACAATTCACACACCAGAATTTCAATTCTCTTTGTTTTGTACGTATGAGGAACTAAACCCCCCCTTGGCTAGGGGGGATTCGAAATATATGTTTATGCTTGCAATATGATTTGATTACTTCTAATTACGTTTCATAAGTTGTGAATTCAATTTGTTTAACTATTTGATTGATAACTTATTTATGTATGTTTATTGAGAGTGCACGCTTAATTTTCATGCATGAATATGACGCTAGAATATAAGTGAGTTTCACCTAATAGTTATGAACTTATATTCACAAGTAGTGGAGGTTGCTTATAAACAATCGCGTTAAATGAATTCTTGGCAAGAGTATCATGCATTCATAGTTACAATTGCCTCGTCAACACTTATAATTTTCATAGAGCATAATGATCTCTCATTGTATCTCTTCTATGCATTCATGTTGAGAACCATTGGAGAATGATTTGAATTGTCGCATGCATCATCCAATTCAATAACATAAGGAAAATTTGAGAGTTAATTAGTGCATCACGGTTAACTTGGGGTGTTGAGCATCATGGTTTATTGAAAAGCAATTGGAAATCGTTTTATATGCAAGTGTAACATGTGTGGAGATGAACCCCTTAGCTAGCCATCCCATCCATTCCATTCCATCAAATTCGTTTTACAATCTGTTTTGTTTTCAAGTTTCTGGTTTAATTTAAAATTCATCCAAAACCAATCCCCCTTTACTTTATTGTCCAAATTAGTTAGAAAGTGTCTTAGTTTGTGTTTATAAGTGTTTTGATTCAATTTGTTGCACAAATTCGTCCAAATTCACCAAGGTGCTCAAAACTGCCCAGAAAGTGATTTTAAGGCAGTTTTGAGTGTTTTGGGTGATGTTTGAGTCTTTTGGTTTGTTTTAGTATTTTAAGCGTTTAGTGTCGCATTCTTTGAGTCTAGTTTAGTGTTTTAAACTTTATTTTACGTTTGTGAGTCAAATCCAAGTGATTAACAATCCCTCCTAATCCCCAGGTCTAGAACGATCCTTACTTACATTCTTCACTACAATTGATAAAAAGAGGGTTTAATTTGTGTGCGTATAATTCTCACATCAGCTATCACCCATAAAGTGATGGCCAAACTGATGTACTCAATAAATGCTTGGAGACTTACCTCAGATGCATCACTAAGTTTTATGGTCCTTTTGAAGTATTGGAGAAAATTGGCAATGTGGCCTATAAGATTAAACTCCCAGAAACTTCGAAGATTCATCCAGTCTTCCATGTCAGCTGCTTGAAGAAACACATTGGTCCTAATGTGAGTCCTGTTTCACTGTTGCCTTTGGTGACCAATGAAGGGTTGCAAGCTCAAGAACCAGAAGCAGTGCTGCAGAGAAGAATTTATAAGAAGAACAATGATGCTAGGGTACAACTACTAATTCAATGGAAAAATAGGAGTGCTGATGAAGCTACATGGGAGGACTATGAAGATTTTGTTGCCAGGTTCCTAGACTTTAAGCTTTGATTACCAACCTTGAGGACAAGATTTTACTCGAAGGAGAGGGTAAATGTTAGGCTTGTGATTATCTTAATCACATTTTATTAGTTAATAAGCTTTTTAATGGGTTTTTATGTAAGCTTTGTTTTAGTGAGTTTGTTATGTCAGCTGGCATTAAGAGATTGAGAAAGATTATATGTAGCCAATTGTGGGTGTAAACGAACAACGTTCATTTTTATATAAAAAAAAATATTACAAAAAAAGCAATTCTCTCTCTCTAGCCCTTCTCTCTACCACCTCTATTCGCCATTGCTACCATACTTGCTGGTTTGAGTTAGGGTCCTAAGTTTGCATCTAATCAGAATGATAATTTAGATTAATCAGCTCAAATTTTGAGAATTGTTTTGAATTGTGAACTGAAAGTGTTTGGGTTAATATTGAACTTTGGACTTCAAGGGAAGAAAGCCCAAAGAGCTCAATGACGGAGACAATATGACGGCTCCCCATTTAATGCAAAGGCTAGGCGCTTACAAAAGAAGTGACGACCGATGGAAATCCACCTACTCTCGGCCCAAAAGCACTTTCTGAATAGCAGAACATGTAAAAATGCTCATGACTCACTACCCTTCAGTTGCTTTCAGGCAAGAGCAGAAACTGTTCATTTAGGTTAATTCGTCTATAAAAGGAGGAAGAGGCCCCAGAGACAAGGACACTCAACCAATCAAAAAACAAACATACAACTTGCCTCTCAGTCAAGCAAATACCTAGAAAGCTATGCTTTGTCTAATGTAAAAGCTCTGTTACCTTTCCTAAATGTTGTAGTATTGATTCTCTTGTGTAAACTTGTTCACCACTCATCCTGCTTTAGTACTTAACCCCATGTAACTACAAAAAGAAGAGACCGCAAGACGTTTAAACCTTGCCCGACAAGGTGAAATCTTGCCCAGCTCTTTTTGTTTTGTCTTTAAGTTAATAGATCTGGTGTTATGATGTATTCCCCAGTATATATTCAAGTCATTTCCAGTCTTTTGATGAACCAAAGTTCTATCAGTTCTCAGATCTGGTTCGCTTAGTGGTTTTACTGTCATAAGAAGACTAAATGTGAATTAAACTGATGACTTGATCAGATCTGGACCTACACCCTTTAAGCATATAAGAAAACCAACTAAAAGTCCTTGATGTCAAGGCATAGAAAAGAACTTAATGTAAACTTAACCCATCTACGACAATCCTTTGATAACAAGAAGTCGGAATAACTCGGGGCGCAAGTAATCGGCTTAAATAAACTTGTTCGACATCTGCCATACTAAGATGGCAGTGGCACGCCTAAGCACTTAGTTAGTTTTGATTGTGAGTCTCCAGGCCTACACCTAAGGCCCCACAAAGGCACCTTTTAGAACTAACTTTGTCCTCCTCTTGCAGCATCTCAACAAGTAGGAGTCCGACAACCAACCAAGGTGCCAACTCCTCGGGGAGTTGTGTGCTTGAGCCAGGGACCCCTCCCAGCGAGATTTCCTGACTGAACATAGTTTTGGCACGCCCGGTGGGACCACAAGTCTTGTATGTCAAGAAGACGAAGGAAAGAACAAACCTTCAGGAGGAAAACAGAGCAAAAACCACCCCAGTATACACCAAGATCTACCATGACAAATTTCCCCGAAGACTTGAAAGGGCCTGTCTTAACAAAAAACCCGACTCCTTCTGAGAAATCAGAAGGGAGGGTCACAAATAAAGACCTGCAAGCTACCATGATAGTTGTCTTGAAAAGCATGGAGAAAAACTCTCTAGAAACAAAAGAAGAAATAAGCAGACTCTGTTCCTTAACAAGAAATCTACAAAAAAGGCTAGATCTGGAATATTCTACCCCAAAAAATGACCAAGGTAGAAAGATGATGAGAGAAGCCATCCCTGTGGAGGAGCCAGTTATTCCTTTGTTTCCTGTACTTGAGGAAAAGAGGAATAAGGAAAAGAATAAGGAAGGATCTAGAGTGGAAAAGCTAGTGTTGGAAGAAAGCCAAGAAGCAACGTTGCCCGACCCCTTGTTATTTTCACTAAACAATAGGGGCAGAGCGGACTGGAAAGAACAAAATATGGGATGCCCCAGTTTATTGGGGAATCTAGTAGGAATGGAGAGTATACAACTACGGACAAACCTCCTCCTTATAGGCCACCACCGATGGCTAATAAGGGAGGGAATGTTAGTGGAGGTAGCCCAAGTCAAAGAAGGAGGCCTCATTGGGCAATGAACGTAGCTCGAAGTGGGGAACTCCTTACACCCCACATAATAACACAGCCAATCAGCAACTTAGAGATGAGTTAGCTAAGTTAAGAAGGATGGTGGTGAGAAACACTAAGCCACAAACTTGCCCGTTGTTCAGGGTCACTTATCAGAAAGCCCTACCCGGAGTTCATTGATGAGCAAAATCCATTTCCTCTTAACTTCAAGATGCCCGCATTCCCAACATTCAGCGGAGAAGATAATAATGTGTCCTCTAGAGATCACATCTTCAAGTTCTCCAACCATTGTGTGGTATTTGAAGATAACCCCAACTACAAGTTGAGATTGTTTGGAAACTCCTTGGTGGGCTTAGCATCTCAGTAGTACTCTATGTTGCCCCCAAATTCCATTGCTGTTGCTAACTGGGGGCAAATGAAGATAGGCATTCCACAAGCAATTTTACAAGATGGAGCCAGAGATGACCATTAACGATCTAGTTGAGGTAAAGTAATATGAGCATGAGTTTACTGAAGACTTCATTATGAGGTTTAGGAGGACAAGGATGAGATTCTAGTTTCCTATCAACCATGTCCAGCTCATAACTATTGCCCAGAAGGCCTTAAGACTACCCTTTGAGGAAAAAGTTTTATGATGTGCAGTTTAATGAGCTTCAAGAGTTGGTGATTATAGCCACTAAGTATGAGACGTTGTTGCTTGAGGAGTAGCAACTGAAGCACTCCTCTAAAACTCCACATTTCTACAGACGTAAGGCTGCCATCCACCAAGTGGAGCTTGATGGAAAACTAGAAGAAGATGATGATTAAGGGAGATAAGTGATAGACATGTGTGAAGCAGAGATGACCAATCCCTTTAAACCTTTGTGGTAGTGAAAAGATTAATTCAACAGGTCAAGGATCAGAAGGTGATAATGAATGATGGTGAATTTGTCCCCATGAAGCCCATAAGATACCAGAGCTATTCCTTTGACTTAACCAAGGCCGCAGAAATCTATGAGGAATTGGTACGAGCAAGAGTAATTGTGCCCGATAACACCAAAAAGCTGCCTAAGCCGGAGGAATTAAGAGGAGAAAAGTATTGCTAGCTGCACGACACCTTCAACCATTCTATCACCAACTGCGTCCAGTTTAGAGACTGGATACAAGATCTCATCATTAAGGGAAAGTGTTGGAAATATGCCCTGAAAGTCAATCTTTGGAAGAAACCTTTCAGGACAATGAATTGATGTATATATGACTCTTATACATCGGAAGGCAAAGATACTAATTAGGACTATCTCAATGAACAAAATATGTCCTAAATAGTGAATCCATGGACAATGGATCGATGGAAGAAGTAACCTAATGATGTTACATAACAGAGACCTTCTTCTCATAACCATCATGTCCAAAAAGGTTCCTGGTCATAAGGATTGTCGGAGGGATACTGACAATCCATAGACCGGTACATACTATGTCCGCTTTAATTGGAAGGATGGAAAGTCTCATCCCATTCGTGTAGCGACACTAAGACAAGCATGTAGGTGCTCATTAAGGGAATGAGTTCACTGAACACAATCGAACGAGAGTACTTGCATGGAGGTCTACTCACATGTCAAGCAAGTAACTCTAATGGTTGGAATAATGTAAGTAATCCTTTGACCTGAGGTATCGTCGTTGTCTTGTGGTTAAGTACTTAATCTTTGATTATGTTAAAGTCATTCCGTTCGCGAGTGTCCAAGGCATCGTTGGGGTTAAGCCACTTAGCCATGAAGGCAAGTGAATGCGCAACAAGGAATCTCTAATCCTCGATAAGAGAGGATGAATACTCTAAGATATGATTCGGGAATCTTCGGCCGAAGTATCGAGCGTAATAAAGGAAAGCGTTCCTATACGTCTCAAATGAATCGTATAAGAAGGAATAATCACATTAGGGGTTTGACATTATAAATCCATACCCTAGTAATGTGATTGAGAGTATTGTTTTAGAGAAGGATCGAATTACATTGTAATTCCAACTGAATAGGTTCTCCGAATAACTTCTACATTAGCTTGGGTAGCCATGATATATGGTTAGATGTCACTCATGGCTTGTGAGTTCTTCTAGATGATTAAATGTAGTCATCAAAAGGAAGGTGAATTAAAAGTAAGTTTTAATTCACTAAGTGATTGGATAATCAATTGGATTGGTGCCAATCACCTCACTGCCTTGCTAATTAGAACCTAAAAGATTGTTCACCAATACACTCTTGTAGTGAGTAACTAATGGATGAAGGAAATAATTAATTGGATTAATTAAGTGTTTTGATTAATTTAGAAAGTCTAAAGAAATCATAAAAGCGATAAAGATCGTTTTGGGCTTAAAGAAACGTTCGGGTTTAATTAGGCCCATTGGGCCAAAACCCATTGGGCTTTTATTCAAGCATTGGATGACTTGAAATAATTAAAAGCCCAAAGCCCAAACCAAACACATATGGCCGGCCACCAAGGGAGAGATAGGTCAAAATGTTGACTTGTTTCTTTTGTCTATAAAAGGAACTTTATAACACAAAGTTCATTAGGGTTTTATGTGTTCTAAATACAACAAAAGAGGAAAAGAAAAGCTCTCTCTCTTGAACACAAAGGGCCGGCCACCAAGGGGGTGATTTAACTAATCATCTATACACTCTTTTGGTTATTCCTTCATCTTTCTCATTACAAAGTGGGTGAGGATCTTTAGAGGTTTTCATATCTTTGGAAACTTGAAGAGAACCTAGGAGCACTTACTTTACAAAGTGGAGGAAGCAAGGAGGGAGGCTAGGCTCAAGGAGTTTGAGGAGCAAAGATCTTGAAGGTGGTCCATCCTTGGTCTAAGATCTAAATCAAGAGGTATAAAACTAAACCTCTAGTTTGTTCTTCTTATAAATTTTGTTTTGATGCATCTTACATAAACCTATGCATCTTGAAGGGGATTTGCATGACTATAGCTTTGATAAAATGTATGACATGCTTCCGTTGCTTTCGTATATAAATTTTGAATTGTATATGCATGCTAGTCACTAGAAATCCCACATGAATCTCATAGATTTCCCTTCAAGTGGTATCAGAGCCAAAGGTTTATGTATGATGTGTCCTTTTAGATTTTATGCATATGGGTTTTAATTTTATGCATGTCATATTATTGCTTCATTCAAAATATGTTTATCTTTTGTTTTTTTCAAAATGTTGAAAAATTGTAAATCAAAAGTTGAAAAGGATATGCAAGAAAAGTGTTTTTGATGCATGAATGAAGTTTGAGTTTAAATTGTTTTTCATTCAAAATATGTTTATCTTTTGTCTTTTCAAATGTTGAAAAGGTGTATCAATAGTTGAGAAAGATATGTATGCAAAAATGTTTTGGATGCATGAATGAAAAGAGGGTTTAGAAACAAAAATTTTGGGGTTTTATTCCTCAAAGGGGGTTCGGCTAAATGGGGATTTTTTGTTAGTGTTTGTGTTTTGTTTTGAACCTCACACACACACTTTGAAGCTAGAAAGTAGTGATCTTGTCACTTTTGTTTTTTGGGTTTGAAAAATCACCAAGAACATACAAATCTTGAAAATATGTTCATGGTTTTGTTCTTGGTGTTCATGGTTTGGTTTTTGGTGAAAATGGTTTTACATGCATTGTTTTGTGGTTATGGATGATGTGCATACCATCCATAGCCTACACCAAAATTTAAATTAATACCTAGACTTGTCTAGATATATATTTCCATCACCCTTTTCCCTAAAGTCCTTAAAGCAAAACTAAGTGACAAACAAGATATATTTTTCTTCTACTTTATGTTGGTTCAATGCAAAATTGGGTGAGATATCCCATCCCTTAAATTGTGGCCAGCCACCCTAGTGGATTTCCCACTTGTGGGGTTTTTGTAATTTAAAAAGTTGTTTTTACTTTTGAGTATTTACGGTTTAACCCCTAACTTTTTCATATTTGCATTTAGGCCCTTACTATTTGTTAAAGTTAAAATGTTTGATTTTAATTGTTTGAACTCAACATAATATTATGCCCATATGCACTAAATCTAATTGTTTATATGTTGCATTCCATTTGATTATTTAATATGATTAAGTAGTTAGAAAATGGGTGACTATGGACTTATGCCTTAAACGATAATTGAGCTATGAGATAAGGCGCTAAAATCAAATTGTTTGAACCTTGGGAATGTGTTTTAATTACTGTTTCAATTGGACCTTGTCACGTTTCGACATTAATCTATCTCTCCCTCTTAGTATGTGTAATTTGTAGGAATTTGTACAAATCGGTTTGTAATTCTTATTACTTCTTAATCTCTTTTAGTTAGTTGATTCCCTCTAGTGCTAGACTAGAGTTTCTTTAACTATTGGTAAGGAGACATAACTAAAAGAGGGTTTTGACATGAGATTCAAGATTAAATGGGTCCAACGCCCTAATAAGCAATGAATGATTGTCTTTCATTTCTAATGGCTCAATGAAAATGTTTTAATTGGATTGAAAAGCACGTAATTAAAATGACACAACCTCCCCGAGATCTTATTCAACAATGTTGGCTCGTTGTTGCAATAACCAAATAAGTCCATGGTCATCCAAGAGCCTAAGATAACTATAAAGTCCAATTTCAAAGGATTGCAAAAACCGTAGTAGTAGTAGTTACTTCCAATATTTGAAAAATTCGTTTTTTTTTATATTGATTTGTTTTTCTCAAAACAAATAGTGGCAGTATCATACGCTACTAAATTATAATGATTTCAATTAGTAGTTATATATATCTCCAATATTTTGAAAAATGTTTTGATATTGATTTGTTTTATGAAAACGAATAGTGGGGATATCATATGCTAGTAATTTCATTAACTTTGGACTAGTAGTTGTAATAGGACAATTTATTTGAATATGTTTAAATAAATAAAATTGATGAGACCTTAAAATCCCTCAACCAACAAAGAATATTAAGTTGATAAACGAGAGATGTTTTGAACATTTCTTCGTAGGCCTTCCACCGTGGTGGGCTCCAATCGTTTGTGACTCATGCACCGGCTTCACCCTATAATGGGGAAGTACAAAGTATGGGCTTACATCCAGGAGGAGTCCATAAACATATGATGAGGTGAGTGTAGACAACAAGTATGACCAACATGATATAATTCTGAGGTTGTGCTTGAACCTCTACATAAACTAAGCATGATGGGAATAACTTAACTAAGTGCAATGGTGCCAACATGATATAATTCTGAGGCATTCATTCTCTAGAGGCCAAACTAGATGGGTAATTACAAGAGTTGTAAATGAATAAAGTGTTATTCTCTCATCATTATTTTTGCTAACCAACATGATATAATTCTGAGGTGGGCTTGGTAATGGTGAGTCTCCCATACCTCGCTAAGAGTTCAACATAACTCTCGGATTCTATTGAGGGATATGGAATTTGCCAAAAATGGTGGGTGGTGTCATTCGGTTTAAAGACCCGAATCGTGTGACTTAATCAACAATCAAACTAATTTATTTTATTGTTTATGTATTTAGATATGGTTGGAAGCACGTTCGCGAAAATACTCGACAAACATTGCCTAGAGGGGCATAATTTCCCAACCTGGTATCGTAATGTCAAGATTCTCCTAACATTGGAGAAGATTATTTTCGTACTTGACAAGCCTCTTCCTGACATACCTCTTGGCCCTGAGGCCACAGAGGATGAACGTGCTAAGTATGACAAGCACGTTGAGGATGATACACAAGCCAAGTGCTATCTGTTGGCTTCCATGAATGAGGAGCTACAGAGACAGCACGAGGGCATGGACAGTGCATTTTCCATAATACTCCATCTTACGGAGTTATATGGTGAAGGGACGCGCAACCGTCGCTTTAACACTGTTTGTGAACTTGTGAAGACCAAGATGGTCAAAGGTGCTCCAGTGCATCAACATGTACTGAAGATGATAGGATTCATAGAACAACTGGAGAACCTAGGTACTCCACTTGACGGGGAATTGGCCCAGGACTTTATATTGGCTTCTCTTCCTGATTCATTTTCGCAGTTCGTAATGAACTACAACATGAATAAGATGGATCATACTCTCTCTGAGTTACTAAATATGTTAGTAACTGCTGAGAAGACTATGAAAGAGAACGTTGTAGGGACTGTTGCAGTAGCCTACAACAAGCCATCCTCTTCCAATCCTAAGCCGTATGGCAAAGGAAAGGGGAAGGAGATAAAGTCTCCCACTCCTAAGCCGAAAGGAGGAGTGAAGAAAAAGAAAAAGGCAATGGAGCCCAAGGGGACTTGCCACCACTGTGGAAAGGAGGGGCATTGGAGGAGGAATTGCAGGTTTTACCTTGCAACTCTTAAGGACAAACCAAAAGGTATGGTTTATGTTCTTATCTTCAATTCTAAATGTTAGATCTTCTAAATATTTATATTTGATATAAAAGGCTAAACACTTGTATAATTGTATATAGGTGGAGAAGCCAAGTAGAAGAGGAACAAGCAAAGGAAAGGTGGAGAAGGGTTCAATCACCATGTTTTTGCTTACTACTTCGGAAGTTTGTTAGGCATTTAAAGATTGTCTTTAAACTCTCTTATTTTGTTAAGAACTTATTATGTGGCTTCATATGATGGATGATCACTAATATTGCCTAAATGTATGAAGGTATTTTAATTAGTCTCTAAAAGTATAGAGCTAATGTCTTTTGTATTAAACATTATGAATGTTTGAATTATCATATTAATGTAATGTGAAGAATGCCTTCTAATATATTATTTCCTTAAAGTAGTGTTATGAATTGAATATTGTCTTGTTGTATCCTAGTTGAGATACAAGATTTATATCACATTATAATGATATAAGTAATAAGAAAAACGTTTTCTATGGTTATCACTTAAACCACAATAATCAAGGTCACTCTTGATTCAATTAGTAGTTTTGAACAACTAATTGGGCATTCTTAAAATTGTTTTAAAATGTTAAGTGTGTTAGTGATTAAAACCAAGAAAGAAGTGTCTAAATCTGTAAAAAGTTTAAAGATTTTAATCACTTAATAACAAGGCATCAACTTAATGAAGGTTGAAACAAATGAGCTTGAAAGGTTTTAAAGCTACTGCACAATGTCCTCTACCCATATATTCCACGTTTATACATTTTTGAATGTATGAAATTATTTCTCATTAAAAGTCATGAGAAATAGTGGGAGGTGTTAAAATGGATATAAACTTGAATATGATTGGTTTATAGTTGTCTAAATAATAATAGTATTTGACTATTATTAAGAGTTTGTAATTTTAATTGTTAAAAGACTCAAGCTCTACAAAACGTTAAAAATCTATGTTGTGTAACATTCTAAAGAATAGTCTTTGAATGTTGGTTTCGTCAACCTAGCATAAAATGGTTATATGTTGGAAGTTGTCCATCATTCTCTTTTATGAGAACAAGCTAATAACAAAGCATATGGACAAGTTGATGAAACAAAAGGGAATAGTTTCAAAATGAGTCACAACATATAGTTTAACAACAAGACAATCCAAATTCGTCACCTCATGGTTCAAATCATAAAATTTAATTTAAGAAAGCATTTTCCTATATGATAGAAAATCATTTTCATATCCCTTATAATGAATGTGTCATAAAATCACAAAAGGGACACATGTATGGACTTGTGAGTAGATATCCAAAAGTGAAAAAACCATGGGTTATCACTTTAAGATATTACTGTATCCCAGGATCAGAACCAAAGCAACTGATAGAGTATTATTGCCTTTAAGAAAGGAACATCAGAGTGGGACTTTGGAAGCGTGCATTCACTTAGGTTACGAACCAAAGTGAAAATAACCCATTTTAACAAATGGAACTTCATAATGGATGAAGTACTAATCATATGAATGTATTGTTAGTATCGTACTACAATGGTCTCAAGGTTGGAGCAAAGTTTGTATAAAGTATACAAACAAAATATATGTCGATATATTGTTTTAGAAACTGCTTCAAAAGGTGTTTTGAAAGGAAGGGGTTCTTTTAGAACCAATGATTGAATCCAAACTATAAGGTCGTTAGTAGGATACTACGACATAATGGGGCGATAGCTCAAGCCATGGAATCAAGGTCTCATCAAAGTATTCGAACACAAGAAAGAGACATCATCAAAATGTTTTAGAAACATTTGATAAGTAAATCCCTTTTAAATTAAAAGGTGATTAATACATAACCAAGTTAACCTACGAGCATAAGCTCACTCAACTAGCATGTATAAGATACACTAGTGATTGACTTTAGTGCAAGTGGGAGATTGTTGGAAATATGCCCTGAAAGTCAATCTTTGGAAGAAACCTTTCAGGACAATGAATTGATGTATATATGACTCTTATACATCGGAAGGCAAAGATACTAATTAGGACTATCTCAATGAACAAAATATGTCCTAAATAGTGAATCCATGGACAATGGATCGATGGAAGAAGTAACCTAATGATGTTAGATTACAGAGACCTTCTTCTCATAACCATCATGTCCAAAAAGGTTCCTGGTCATAAGGATTGTCGGAGGGATACTGACAATCCATAGACCGGTACATACTATGTTCGCTTCAATTGGAAGGATGGAAGGTCTCATCCCATTCGTGTAGCGACACTAAGACAAGCATGTAGGTGCTCATTAAGGGAATGAGTTCACTGAACACAATCGAACGAGAGTACTTGCATGGAGGTCTACTCACATGTCAAGTAAGTAACTCTAATGGTTGGAATAATGTAAGTAATCCTTTGACCTGAGGCATCGTCGTTGTCTTGTGGTTAAGTACTTAATCTTTGATTATGTTAAAGTTATTCCGTTCGCGAGTGTCCAAGGCATCGTTGGGGTTAAGCCACTTAGCCATGAAGGCAAGTGAATGCGCAACAAGGAATCTCTAATCCTCGATAAGAGAGGATGAATACTCTAAGATATGATTCGGGAATCTTCGGCCGAAGTATCGAGCGTAATAAAGGAAAGCGTTCCTATACGTCTCAAATGAATCGTATAAGAAGGAATAATCACATTAGGGGTTTGACATTATAAATCCATACCCTAGTAATGTGATTGAGAGTATTGTTTTAGAGAAGGATCGAATTACATTGTAATTCCAACTGAATAGGTTCTCCGAATAACTTCTACATTAGCTTAGGTAGCCATGATATATGGTTAGATGTCACTCATGGCTTGTGAGTTCTTCTAGATGATTAAATGTAGTCATCAAAAGGAAGGTGAATTAAAAGTAAGTTTTAATTCACTAAGTGATTGGATAATCAATTGGATTGGTGCCAATCACCTCACTGCCTTGCTAATTAGAACCTAAAAGATTGTTCACCAATACACTCTTGTAGTGAGTAACTAATGGATGAAGGAAATAATTAATTGGATTAATTAAGTGTTTTGATTAATTTAGAAAGTCTAAAGAAATCATAAAAGCGATAAAGATCGTTTTGGGCTTAAAGAAACGTTCGGGTTTAATTAGGCCCATTGGGCCAAAACCCATTGGGCTTTTATTCAAGCATTGGATGACTTGAAATAATTAAAAGCCCAAAGCCCAAACCAAACACATATGGCCGGCCACCAAGGGAGAGATAGGTCAAAATGTTGACTTGTTTCTTTTGTCTATAAAAGGAACTTTATAACACAAAGTTCATTAGGGTTTTATGTGTTCTAAATACAACAAAAGAGAAAAAGAAAAGCTCTCTCTCTTGAACACAAAGGGCTGGCCACCAAGGGGGTGATTTAACTAATCATCTATACACTCTTTTGGTTATTCCTTCATCTTTCTCATTACAAAGTGGGTGAGGATCTTTAGAGGTTTTCATATCTTTGGAAACTTGAAGAGAACCTAGGAGCACTTACTTTACAAAGTGGAGGAAGCAAGGAGGGAGGCTAGGCTCAAGGAGTTTGAGGAGCAAAGATCTTGAAGGTGGTCCATCCTTGGTCTAAGATCTAAATCAAGAGGTATAAAACTAAACCTCTAGTTTGTTCTTCTTATAAATTTTGTTTTGATGCATCTTATATAAACCTATGCATCTTGAAGGGGATTTGCATGACTATAGCTTTGATAAAATGTATGACATGCTTCCGTTGCTTTCGTATATAAATTTTGAATTGTATATGCATGCTAGTCACTAGAAATCCCACATGAATCTCATAGATTTCCCTTCAGAAAGTTGCTATTAGAGAAACCTCATGCTAACATGATGATTGATATAGATCCCTTCCTAGAAGCCCCAATAAACATGATTAACTTAACATGGGCCAAGAAAAAGCAGAATGAAGAATCTACAAGGGACACTCTCAAGATGCCCGAACAATCCAAAGTAGCCATAATAAAAGGGGTAGTTTTATACAGTCAACGCCAATATAATTGTGAGCTAGAGGTACCAGTAGTAGGAGCCATCTTTAAAAGCATGATCAGTTCATATATGTCATTGTTCATCCATTTCTTTTTGAAAATAGACTCGAGCGTATGTATCCACTTAACCCAAGCGTCATCATTCATTAGAGGAAAGTCGCGGCGATGGTATGACCACTTAGAAGAGGAGATGCCCTACTTGGCCATAAATGGGTTTGGAGTAAACCAATTGGCCTTAGGCATGTTGGTCTCTATTGTAATTGGAATTTGAAAGGTCCATGCAAGTCCTAATAAGTGTGCTCCTCCTTCTTCAAAGAAAAGTTCAGAATGCAAGCCTGGCCGAGGGCGACGAAGATTGTTGAGCAAACGGCGTAGGGTGGTAATGCCTTCATTAGATTCATAAAAAGATCGAGATTGGTTGATTAATTGAACTTGGGTAGTTTTTGGGGCCATTGATTGAGCTTAAAGAGAAAAGGGATAAGAAGAATTTAGTTAGAAGGAAAGAGGAAGCCAAGAATAAAAAGGTTTTTTTTTGGAATTCTGGGAAGTTTTGAGGATTTGAAAGTTTGAAATTGCTTAAAGGTATTAGGAAAGTATTATGTAATAAGCAGTTGATTAGTAACAAGAGATAGTGGGATAATGCAAAGGTCTTAGAAAAGCAACGGCTGCATTAAAATGGAACAAGTCCCGAGTAAAGGCGTGCGACGATGGTTACTGAAAAGCGGCTGTTCAATCATTATTAGTGCCTCGGATTGCAGGCTTAACAACGATTGAAGGGGGCACTATTTGGGTTAATATTTAACTTTGGACGTCAAGGGAAGAAAGCCCAAAAAAGCTCAATGAAGGAGATTTTGCCCGAGGCCCAAAGTCAAGCCCAAATACCCATCTCAAGACAATATGACAGCTCCCCATTTAATGCAAAGGCTAGGTGCTTACAAGAGAAGTGACAACCGATGGAAATCCACCTACTTTAGGCCCAAAAGCACTTTCTGAATGGTAGAACATGTAAAAATGCTGATGACTCACTACCCTTTAGTTGCTTTTAGGCAAGAGCAGAAACTATACAGTCAGGTTAAATTGTCTATAAAAGGAGCAAATGGCCCCAGAGACAAGGACACTCAAGCAATCAAACAAACAAACATACAACTTGCCTCTCAGTTAAGCAAATACCCAGAAAGCTGCGATTTGTCTAGATTATGTACCCTTTTAGCCTTAAACTCCCCTTAAAAAGACATCTTTTGTCTAGTGTAAAAGCTCTACTACTTTTCCTAAATGTTGTAGTATCGATTCTCTTGTGTAAACTTATTCACCACTCATCCTGCTTTAGTACTTAATCCCCTGTAACTACAAAGAGAAGAGACCGCAAGACGTTTAAACCTTGCCTGACAAGGTGAAATCTTGCCCAACTCTCTTTGTTCTGTCTTCCATCAGTTCTCAGATCTGGTTCGCTTAGTGCTTTTACTGTCATAAGAAGACTAAATGTGAATTAAACTGACGATTTGATCAGATCTGGACCTACACCCTTTAAGCATACAAGATAACCAACTAAAAGTCCTTGATCTCAAGGCACAGAAAGAACTTAATGTAGACTTAACCCATCTATGACAATCCTTTGATAACAAGAAGTCGGAATAACTTGGGGCGTAAGTAATCAACTTAAATACACTTGTTCGACTTCTGCCATACTGAGATGGCAAGTGGCACGCCTAAGCACTTAGTTAGTTTTGATTGTGAGCCTCAAGGCCTACACCTAAGGCCCTACAAATGCACCTTTCAGAACAAACTTTATCCTCCTCTTGCAGCATCTCAACAAGCAGGAGTCCGACAACAAACCAAGGTGCCCACTCCTCGGGGAGCTATGTGCTCGAGCTACGGACCCCTCCTTGCGAGATTTCCTGCCCGAACAGAAAAGCTTGAAATTTTTGGTTAATTTATTTTAGGAGGCGACTCCAGAGTTTTGTTTGTTGTTGGATCTCATTGAACACCTAGATTTCTGGCGATTTGGTGGATGATGGTTAAGAAAAAGCTATTTATATGTTAATTTTATTTGTAAGATAGAGCTTTACGTTGTATTACGGAGTACATTTTTGGGATTTTTAAACTTTAATCCTTCAAGAAGATTAAAATTTAATAAAAACTTGGTTTTAGATTGAATATTGATTTTAGTCCCTTAATGTGTACTGAATTCAAATTTATATTGTATTTTTGTTTTAATATTTTTTTTTTGGTAAAATTGGGGGTCAAAAGACCCAAGAAAAACAAGTAACTATTAACAAAACGGGTATGAGGAAACCCAACAGCATCCTCAAAGATCAACTTATCCACAGGAGGAGGAGGCTCATAAAAAACATGAAGACCAATGTCAAATTTATGGCCTAAATCTGCCATACCATTAACCACTCTATTCTTCTCACGATAAACATGAGAAATCGAGCAAATGCAATCCCTGCTCAATAACTTCCGGCAAGCAGTAATGAGATGAGCAAGAGGGTGCATAAAGGAATTAAAATCCATTACTAAAGTAATAGCCACAACGGAATCCAATTCAACAAACACTTTTCTATAACCCAATCTCCAAGCAAGAGACAGCCATGAAAAAGACCCCATAACTCAGCATTAAGCACACTCCCCACACCAATATTTATAGTGAAACCAGTAATCCACACACCTGCAGCAGCACGTTAAATCCCACTAGCACTAGAACACCCCTTGCCACTCTTCCTACTACCATCCACATTCAACTTGACATAATTAGGAGGAGGAGGATCCCAGGCTAAAAAAATCATACTCTTCACAGGCTTAGTACTAAAATTTTGCACCTCAAACCACTCTTTAGCAGCTTTAAAAATGAAAATCTGCGGTTGACTTGGGAAAATGAAATCAGATGCAAAAATGCTTAAATTCCTCCATTTCCATAACCACCAACAAGCAAAGGCAAAACACCCCACCAAGGCAAATTATGGCAGAGCAAACTTCTCAAAAAAAGATTCACTCTCATCCAGTCATGAAAGTCAATATCATCCGAGGACAAAAGAATTGAATGCATACCTAATTGATTCCACACTAACTTTGCATGATCACATCGACGAAGAATATGATCAATAGATTCAACACAACCATCACAAAAGTCACAATAGGAATTATTAGTCATACCTCTCTTAACTCTCTGTTCATTGCAAAGCAATCTCTCATGCAAAGTCAGCCATAAAAAATGAAGCACTCGAGGAGGTAGCTTAAGCTTCCATATATCACTTCAACTCCAATCGGCAAAAACTTCATCATCAATACTTGCAAGATAAGCTGATTTAACACTAAAATTTCCATCATTTGAATGGTTCCAAATAATAGAATCACTACCTCCATCGTTGAGACCAATAGGAATTGCAGAAATCTTCCAAACATATTCCTATGGAAGAACAACTCTCAAGGCAGAAACATTCCAACAATTACCATAGCAAAAGTCTATAACCTTTAAAGCTTTAGTAGAATTATCCAAAGGAATCAAGGCCTTATCAGCAAGAATGCCATCATCAAGCCAGTCATCAAACCAAAACCTAATATTAGCACCTAAGCCAACCCTCCAAATAAGACCATTTTTCAACAACTGACTACCATACACCACAGCCCTCCAAGAGCTAGAAGCTACCCTACCAGTTGGCCATTTGAGAATATCGGAATTCACCCCACTTAAGTACTTACCTCTGAAAGTACTAGCCCAAAGACCATCATCCCGTTGTAACAAACACCAACTGGACTTGCCCAAAAGAGTAGCATTCATGTACTTCATTCTCTTAAGACCCAATCCACCCTTGTTCTTCGGAAGATAAACAGAACTTCATCTAACCAAACAAGTTTTACTTTTGACTTTAGAAGAACCCCACAAAAATTTCCTATTCAATCCATCAATTAAATCACAAGTGCTAACTAGGAGCTTAGCTGTCTGCATCACATAAACTGGAATAGCTGAAGTAATCGCTTGAATAAGAGTAGTTCTTCCAGCAAGAGATAAAGTGTTGGCTTTCCATGCAGAGAGTCTACTCTGAACCTTGTTAACAACCTCTATATAGTTGCTAGAATTAATTCTAGACTGAATTAAAGGCACACTTAGATAGTTTCCCAAGTCCTAAACAATTAGAGAGCCACAAATTTCACTAATTAGATCAGCAACACTGCTGTCTACATTAGAAGAGCAAAAAATTTGAGACTTTTCAAAGCTAATTTGTTGCCCAGACAAACAACAAAAAGTGTCCAAACAATGTTTAACCACTTTAGCTTGAGAAATAGAAGTCGCTAAAGAGAATAATATCATCTGCAAAAAACAAATGCGAAATGGCAAACCCCTTTTTAGCCAGTTTGACAGGCTTGATAGGAGCATATTTATGCGACTTAGTTGCTTGTTTTCATGCATTTATGTTATTAGTTCTTAGTTATTTTAGTTCTTTAAGCTTCTTTTGTGTGTTTTCAGGTTCATAAGATGTATTTGGCGAAAGGATGCAATTTGGAGCCTTTTGGAGCACTTTTGGGCACAAATTGGATAGCTTATGCTTGGAGCAAAAGGAATGGACGAAATTGAAGAGTTGATGTCGCAAGGATTCCTACTACGACAAGGATTCCTACTACGACGAGGATTCCAATTACGAGAAGGTTTCCAAATTGAAGGAGGTTTCCCACTCACATGAGGATTCCTAGTTGGACAAGGATTCCTAATCACACAAGGATTCCTACTTGAAGTAGGAAAGTTAAGCCAAAGTTTCCTATTTTGGTTGACCTTTCCTAAGTCAAGAACGCTCTAAGTTTTAGCACTTAAGATGGCTCCCGAGCACCCTTGGACAACAAACAAAGGTTCTTTGCAAACTTTCCCTTCCTTGCCGTGCAAAGAAGGTTGTTTCCCTTTCTTTGTGTAAACTTCCCTATTTTCCATATGTGTTAGGACCTTTCCTTATTCTAATACCTCTTGCTTTGTGCCTTACCTTTCCCTAAGCTATGTGCCGCACCCTTCCCTTGTGTTTCCTAATTTCAAATTCTTATTTCCTAGTTTAATTCACTTTCCTAGTTCTAAAACTTTCCCTAAAGGCCTAATTTCTGATTTCTTGCAAGGAATTGACTTTTCCTTCTTTCTTTTGCACCAATTTCGTAACTTACCTTAAATTTCCTTTCCTTGCTGTGCAAGGGTTTAATTTCTGATTCCTTGCAAGGCAATGACATTCCTTACTTGTTTAAATTCGTGCATCCCCCTTTTCTGATTTGATTTGGACTTTATTCACTTACCTTTTCTATTTAGACTAGGAAATCTGAATCATAACTCAATTAGGTATGTTATTAACTTCCCAAAACACATATATTCAGCCCTTGGCCGAACCCTAGAGGACCATTCACCACCAAAACTCGTCCATTCACTCCCACACACATCCATTCATCCCAAAACACCATTCTGCAGCCCAGAACAAGCAGCCGCTCCACCTTCTTCCACCATCTTTGCCGAGTCCTCCACCACCTTCCAACCATCAAATACTCATCCACACTCAACCTACATCCCTTGTCGTGTCTCTACACACCCCAAAATCCATTCTACATCATCAAAACAGCCCAGAAACCATCACCACCCAATCTGCCGCAAGCAAGGGAAAGGAGACAGATTCACTCAATTGTTTGGCTCTTCATTCTGAGTTGTTGAACAATTTTAGGTGTATTCTATCTTATATTTCAATGTCTAATTCATGTAATCTTTGTTTTTCTTTGAGTATGATTGGCTAAATTCATTTTGGCTAAGGTTGTATTCGAAACCATGATTATATATGTGAAATAAGTTGATTACTTCCAGTTATCGTTGCATAAGTCGTGAATACAATTTGCTTAACCGTTTAATTTAGAACTTATTCTTGTATGTTGATTGAGAGTGCACGCTTAATTTGCATGCTTGAATTTGGTGCTAGGGTATAAGTTTGTTTCACCTAATCGTATGAATTTATATTCGCAAGTAGTGAAGGTCGCTAGTCACGATCGTGTTAAGTAGATTCCTGGCAGGAGTATCATGCTTTTCATAGTTACAAATGCCTTGTCGATGCTTATGATTTCCAAAGAACGTAATGATTCTAACTTGTGTCTTTATCATGCTGTTGATATAGAGAACTTGTTAGGAATAATTTGGATGCGATGCATATTCATCCAATTCAATGATTCTAGGGAAATCTGAAGGTTAATTTAAGCGGACCTAATTAACTTGGAGTGTCGAGGTTCATAACTTATTGAATTGATAACTGGAAATTGATTTACGTTGCATATATTTCATGTGTGGAGAAGAACCCCTTAGCTATTCCATCATCCATTGGTTCATCACAATTTGTCTTACAATCTGTTTTCTTTACAATCTGCCCATTAAGTTTAATTTCGTCCAAACACAATCCCCCCATATTTTGTTAAGTCTTAGTCATTATAATCTATCTTACTTTGTGTTTTTAAGTATTTGGAGTCACAAACACTTTCAAATTCGTCCAAATCAAGTTTTAGTTTCTGTTTGAGTCAATTTGATTGTTTTAGGCAGTTTTGAGTTTTTCAAATCTGTTTTGAGTCAGAGTAGTCTAGTTAGAGTCTTTAAGTTTAGTTTTTGTGTTTTTGAGTCAATTTATATTAGATTAGCATCCCTAGTTAATCCCCGGTTAGAACGATCCCTACTTACATCATTACTACAATTGTCACAAATAGGGTTTAATTTGTGTGTCACATTCGTAACGCATCAAGGCTTCCAACATTTATTAGAGACAGCTTCACTGATAAGATGCCCTAACTTCTCCACATATAATACAAAAAGATATGGAGAGAGAGGATCACCCTGCCTAACACCTCTCTCCGGCCTAAAACTGGTTGAGCATTCCCTATTAACTACAATCTTGTAGTCCACTTTACTTACACAATCCATAATACGCTTGACAGTCAAATCATCAATACCCACTTCAACAAGCACTTCCCTTATAAAATCCCATCAAGTCTATCATAGGCTTTAGATAAATCAATTTTCCAAGCCATATAGCCTTTGGCCCCTCCAGTGATGGAAGACGTATGCAAAACTTCTTGTGCAATTATAATGTTATCAGTAATATGTCTTCCAGGGATGAAACTAACTTGATTAGGGCTGATAACGGATTTCATAATAAGTCTCAATCTGTTAACAAGAATTTTGGTCACCACCTTAAACAAAGTAGAACACAAACTTACAGGACGAAATTGGAAAATATCTTGAGGGCCATCAACCTTAGAAACAAGAGTGATTAAGGTACTACCAAGACCATCTGGAATAGAGCCCTTCTTAAAACACTCAGTAATAAGGCAAAGGATGTCAGAGCTACATAACCCCCAAAAATTCTGAAAAAATGCAGCAGTGTAACCATCTGGCCCAGGAGCCTTAAAAGCACCAATAGAAAAGAAACTATCTTTAACTTCTTGAAGAGACACATCTTCTTTTAAAGCACCAAGCAAAGACTAATCGTCATAAGGGAAAAGATTAGGCATCACACCGTTATAAGTCCCATCAAAAGAATCAGCAAATAAAGAACAAAAGTGATGTACCGCAATCTGCTTGAGATCCTCCTTATCATCCACCCACATGCCATCATTATTCAACAAACCTTCAATTTTGTTCTTTCTCCTTCTAATGATGGTAGAAAGATGAAAGAACCTTGTATTCCTATCTCCCTCCTGAAGCCATTTAAGTCCTGATTTTTGCTTCCAAAAAATTTCCTCCTGCTCAAGAAGATTATTATAATCCTTAGATAAGGAAGTATTCAACCTCAACAAAAAAGGCCTACAATTATTACATAGAGCCGTTTGAACACCCTCAATTCGAGCAAGTAACCTTTTTCTCTTCCACTCAAGATGGCCAAAAATATTTTTATTCCACCATCTCAACTTACCAGAAAGAAAACCAAGTTTCTGATTTATACCAACATCTTGGGACTTCCATTTAGACTCCAAATAATGCTTGAAATTCTCATGCTTCATCCACATAGCCTCAAATCTGAACGGTTTGAACTCTGGATTGGGAATATGCTTGCTTTCCAAAGTGATGAGCACAGGAGTATGATCAGAAATAGTTTTTGCAAGGTGTTTGATATGGGCTTAAAGAAACATCTCCCTCCAACCAAGATCACAAATTGCCCTATCAAGCCTTTCAAAGACTCTTACACCATTTTTATTAACACCATCCCAAGTGAAAAAAGGACCCAAAAATCCCAAATCCACCATAAAATTAGCATAAAACCAATCCTTAAAACCACCCAAACTAACTCTTCTAGAGCCCCCCTTCTTTTCATCACAGGCCAACAACTCATTAAAGTCTCCAGCAAGAAGCCAAGGAAGATCACATCTAGACTTAATATTATAGAAACATTCCCATAAGGCATTTCTCCTTTTAATATCAAGGCTGCCATAAATAGTAGAAAAATACCAATTACGCTTACAATCATAAAATACTTGAACAGTAAGAGCTTGCTCACAAGCTTCAACAAACTTCACCTTAACTTTAGTCTTATTCCATAAAAGCCAAATACCCCCAGAAAAACCTGTAGCATCCACAATCTCCCAACTACGGAAACCGAAATTTCGAATAATCTCTTTCGCTTTATCCCCACTGATACGGGGTTCCACAACAACCAACAAATCTACTTTATATTGCATCACCAACTTCTTCACAGTAGTGGCAGCCATATCTCTCCCAGCTCCTCTGATATTCCAAGTTAAAATATTCATAACAACTACTATAGAGGAAGGGGCCCAATCAGTTAAATCAAGAAGAAAAGAATGGTCCCTCCCCAACATGGGAATTAGGACCACCCTTAGAAATCATACCATCCATAGGTAACGAACTGCCACCCACCAAATCATCTTGACCTTGCATATGCAAATCATTACCAATAGTTATGTCCATCTCACCACAATTACTTTGAGCATGGATGTTAGGTGTTTCATGACCATTAATTGAAGCCTGAAAACCAATCAGTTGAAACAGATTTACCAAATTCAAAATGAGGATGAATCACACTAGAATTTTCCACATCAGTGCTCTTCATAAAACCAGTCTCCTTTTGAGTATCACTTTTATGCATAGAATTAGAAATATCAGCCATAGGAGCTCTATTAGAAATAGTGGTCTTCTTGACTTTAGGAGTCCAAACTTTAGTACTAGCAGCATCTCCTCCAACATTGGAACCAATATTGGCCTTGAAAACTGGAGGAGAATTATCTTCTTTCGATAACACAGAAAAACGAGATGCAGTAGCCCATTTATTACTACCAGAAGCTACATCCCCACTAATTTTCTTACCCCTTCTCTTTGTTTAAACAATCATCCAAGGTCCCATAACAGATTCCTTAACAGAACCATCAACACTAGTATTGCAACCATTAGTATCAGAATTAACAGTACAACTAGCACTTGCACCAATCTCCTTCCCACCAATATCAACATTCATACCATTTACATCACTAGAAACATCACTAGCCACCTCATTAGTGACAATACAACTGTCTCTTCTATGACCATACACTCCACATTTCAAGCAAATACCAGGAAGACCCTCATACTCTAAGTTGAACCATGCACCATTCAATTGCACATAAGCCTCCAAAGGTTTAGTTAGATCCAATTCAACACAAATTTGAGTAAATTTTCCTCTAGCCCGACCCAAGGTCAGTGCATCAATTTTCAGAGCTTTACCAAGAAAAGAACCAATTCGTTTCAGAACCTAAACATCAAGAAATTCAGCTTGAATTCCTGAAATTCTAACCCAAACAGTAGTCCTAGTAATTTTGGAAGAATTAGCATCAAACCTAGGTTTCCATTTATGAATTACAAGGTACTGACCCGAAATAACCCAAGGTCCTCCAGTAAGAACAAATTCCAAATCCTCCTTCTTCACAAAAGTTGCAACAAAATAGCCATTAATTAAATCTACAAGCTTAAAACTAACATTCGACCCCCATTTTCCCTTACCCAACAACTTGACAATTAACGACTTCTCCTAGGGCTTGCACATCTTCTTCATTGCTCGTTCAGAAAATTGAAAACTAGGGCCAAGTTCACCCTTTGTAACTGCACAATCCAACTCATCATCAAGATCGCACTTGAAATTATCCAAATCCAAAGCATGTAATCCATTCTGAACATTCAGAAGTTTGTCTCTCCAACTTAATTTGTCACCGTCGGCAGCCATCACTGGCCTGGTGGTCTCTATCGCAGCTTGTTGATCATCATCATTACCAACAGTCGCAATCTCAGGCTCAACATGATTTCATTTCAAAACCCTCGAATCAGTAGACTTAAACTCGAAAACATCAGTCCCCAGCGGTCCGGAGACTGCCACTCCACTACCGTCCGCCAGATCCACCTTGCCGCTTCCTGTTTTTCAGCCACGACCCTATTTCATGTGTGTTAAATTTTGGTTCTCAATCAGTGCCAAAAAAAGTTCTAGACACTTATACTAGGTTGGTCATACTTGATATGAACTTTAATCACTTGTTTTCTTCATTTTTGTTTTAATATTTAATAGATATCTTATTTAATGTCATTACATTAAATTTTAAATTTATTATTATACATATTTTAATTCATTAATTTTATTTAACTTCCTCTAATTAGTGTACCTAAATGTCCATATCATAATATATTTTACTAATTTAGTGTATGGAAGTGTCTGTATCTAAATATATTGTAGTAAGTTAGTGGAACATAAGAAAAATATGCAAAAATATAAGTGTACCGAAAATTCCATACCTAACTATATGATACTAAACTAATGTACCGAAATGTCGATAACTAAATATATTATACTAAACTAGTGTATCTAAATGTCTTTACCTAAACATATTATACTAATTGTGTGTACCGAAATGTTCGCACCTAAATATGTTGTAATGAATTAGTGGCACATAAGAAAATATGCAAAAACATAAGTGTACCGAAAAATCTCTACGAAATTATTTTCTTATATAAGATACTCACCATAATGAGAATTGAAATTTACAATATTTTCATAAAATTTAATTTATAAATAAAAAAGAGAGACATTGAATACATATGCTGTCATGTAATAGAGTCTAGGGACTAAAATCAAAATTTAATCTTGTATAAGACATTTTCTAAACTTCATCTTATTTAGGGATTAAAATTTAATTTTCTATACATATTTCTCTATGTATAATTTCTTAAATAGAGCACTTATAGAAGTGTCTAATCTCAGGAGAACTGTAACTCCACATTGGAAAAATATGTTTTTGGTTCATGTGGTCCTTGATGAGTCGATATTATACTATATTTTACCCTAATCTTAGTAATAATTTATTCATTATTATGTGTGAATTTTGATACTTTGAATTATATTTCTAATGTAGGACATTCGACTTCCTCTGGAGAAAAAAGTGATGAAACAGATGAATTTTGGAGTAATTCCAATTGGAGGATGTTCGTGAATCTTTCAAGATGATTATAACAAAGTTTCAGATTTTTCTACTTAGCCGTTTGACCGTGGCGATGAGATAAATGCCCAGCGTGCAGCATTCGCAGATTGACATTTCTGGACGTTTTTGATATTTTGGAGGTCAAGAGGGCATATATTGAGGAAGATTCCTTTTGAGGATTTGTAGAGGACGACTTAGGACTGAATATCATTAGCAATAGCTTCACCAAGTTGTCCAAAATTTGGAAAATTAAACTCAGAGGGAACACGTGGCTCTCTACGAGGTGGGATGGTTCTGACACAAGAGATAAAAAATGATTGGGACTTATAACACAAACGAAGAATCCAGGACTTCCAAACTAGGCTTAGATACCAAATTGACACACCTCGACCGAAGTTGAGGCGTGTTGGCCGTCACGTGAGAGTGACGTAGCTAAGAGTGCAAAAGAAGTAAATACAAATGTGAACAAATAAAAAAAAATTAAAACTTACTTAAGCTAGAATTAAGTAAGTATGCGGAAGTGGTCAAACCTAAGCTACAAACATTCAGAGCATAAGTAACATAAAGGTGCAGTCAAATTGATTAAGCACTAAATACACAGCCAGAGAGAAGATCCTTACATTATTTGATGGAGTGTCACAACCGCCGATTAATCCTCATGTTCCACAAAAGAGGACAACTATCTAGGACCTGGCGGGGTGAAAAACAGAAGGGTGAGTGGGCAAAAACAAAGCTTTAGGAAACACATTTATCTTTTCTAAAAGTAATAACAATAACCCCTCACTGTAAAACCCGTATAGTTTCCAGAAAATAATACTACATAAGTACGAAAACGAATTTGTGAGTGCAGTGAAAATAGAAACATGCCATGCCACAATATCTCAGCAGTAATAAGTGTAAGCCAGGTGTGAAATCAGTTTAAACTAGCACTGATAGGAGCATATTTAGGCGACTTACTTAGCTTGTTTTCGTGCATCTATGTTGTTAATTCATAGTTGTTTTAGTAGTTTAAGCTATTTTCGTTTGTTTTTAGGTCCTCATGGCAAAGGGAGCAAGAAAGTGCATTTTGAGGCTATTTGGAGCATTTTTGGGCATGGATTGGATAGCTTAATCATGGAGCAAAGAGGATGGACGAAATTGAAGCCTTGTATGCTCTTTGGGACATAAAACAAAGGGCCTAGCCCAATCAAACAAACCTTTGAGCCATGCAAAACCTCTAGCCCAATCAAACAAACCTTTGAGCCATGCAAAACCTCTAGCCCAATCAAACAATCCATCAAAGCCATGCAAAAACCACCATTCACACACACTTCACACAAACAACAATCCCTTGCCATACATCACATGCATTTCCAGCATTCCACACCATCATTGCAGCCACACTCTTCCATATTCCCTCTTTAATCCACATGCATTCATCATCATTCACCCTAGCTTCAATTCACATGCAAACACATGCATTTCCAACACCAAACACAACCATTGCCGTGCCTTCCACATCAATTCCAGCTTTTCTCCTTCTCTTTGCAGCCACATTTCCACATGCATTCCCTCTTTTCCTAGCTGTTTTTCCATCATTATTTCATCCACATGCACTCTCAATCATAACAGCCACATTCACTCTTAAACAATCATCCACATATTCTCCCATTCCCCCTATAAAAACCCACGCATTCATACACAAAAACACACCTGAAACCAACACAAAAACAGCATTCTTCCATCTTTGCCGTGGGTTCTCTCCAATTCCAGCATTCTTCTCTTCCATTTCTGCACCATATCTCCTCCATTGCAGCCACTCCAACCACTCCCCATCCCTCCATTCTTATCCTTAGACCTTGTGCCACAACGAAGAGGTGGAGAAGAGTGCCTAAACGTTCATACAATTCAAGTTTGAGTTGTTGGAATTTTTAGGTGTTGCTTTTCCTTGATTTCAATGTTTAATTTCAATTCTCTTTGTCTTGTACGTATGAGGAACTAAACCCCCCCTTGGCTAGGGGGGGATTCGAAATACATGTTTATGCTTGCAATATGATTTGATTACTTCTAATTACGTTTCATAAGTTGTGAATTCAATTTGTTTAACTATTTGATTGACAACTTATTTATGTATGTTTATTGAGAGTGCACGCTTAATTTTCATGCATGAATATGACGCTAGAATATAAGTAAGTTTCACCTAATAGTTATGAACTTATATTCACAAGTAGTGGAGGTTGCTTATAAACAATCGCGTTAAGTAAATTCTTGGCATAAGTTTCATGCAATTCATAGTAACGAATGCCTCGTCAACACTTATGGTTTTCAAAGAACTTAATGATTCTTGCTTGTATCTCTATTATGCAATTCATGTAGGGAACTTGTGGGGAATGCTTTGGGTTGTCGTATGCAATCATCCAATTCATTAACTTAAGGAAAACTTGACGGTTAATTTAAACGGACCTAATTAACCTGGGGTGTTGAGAATTCATGGTTTATTGAAAAGCAATTAGAAATCATTTTGTGTGCAAGTATAACATGTGTGGAGATGAACCCCTTAGCTAGCTTCCCATCCATTCAATTCCATCAAATTCGTATTTACAATTTGTGCATTTTAGTCTAATTTCATCAAAACCTCAATCCCCCCCCCCCCATACTTTGTTTAGTCTTAGTCTTAATCTATCTTATTTTGAGTTTTGCATTCTTTGAGTCTAGTATAGTGTTTTAAACTTGTTTTTACGTTTTTGAGTCAAATCCAAGTGATTAACAATCCCTCCTAATCCCCGGTCCAGAACGATCCCTACTTACATACTTACTACAATTGACAAAAAGAGGGTTTAATTTGTGTGCGTATAATTCACGCATCAAATTTTGGCGCCGTTGCCGGGGATTAGCAACTTTGCTAATCTCTTGGATTGTTTTATTTTCGTTTGTGTGTATATATTTTTAGTTTTATTTTGTTGATTTTAGAAGCAAGACATGGCACTTGATAGTGCTTCTCTTTTGTCACAGCTTATGGAAAGGTCCCAAATGCAAAGAGTTGGTACATTTGATCATAATCAATCAAGGAATGACGTGTTTTCCAATACTTACAATTCAGATTGGAGTGATCATTCAAACTCTATGTGGTGGGAACCTCAACATATTCAACAAGAAGGATATTGGCAGCCCTATGAGGAGTTCTATTCAACGTCTATGCATCCACCACAACCTCATATACAATATGCCCAACCAAACTCAGGTTTGTCAATAGATTATAATCAAGTTCTTAATGAATTAATTTCTTTGGTGTAGGGCTCACAAAACCAAGTCGAGGAGGCTTAACAAGGAGAATATTGGCAACCATATGAGGAGTTCTATACAACACCTATGCAACCTCCACAACCTGCCCAAACAAATTCAAGTAAGTCTTTGTATAATGATACGGTTAGTAAGTTACTCACCAATTTGTCTCAGGGGCAAGAAGATCAAAACAAAGCAAGGAAAAATCAAGACAAAAGGTTGGACCACTTGGAAAAGCAAATTGGGCAGATAGCGGAATTCGTAGGACAATTTCAAGACCAAGGCAAACTCCCTATTTCAACCATTGCAAATCCGAAGGAAGGATTTGAAACCATCAATGCTATCACGTTAAGAAGTGGCAAGGAGGTTGGAGCGGACCCTCAACCATCAAAATCAAATCACAAGGAAGATGAAACATTGCAATTTGAGGAAGAGGAACACACCCAACACACGGCAAGGGTGGAAACACCTTTTCCGCAGGCACCTATTGCTCCTACGCCATCCAATTCAGGTAAGGTTGTTCCAAATTTAATTCTTTCTAACCCCATTCCACCCAATATCCCTATTCCTTGCAGGTTCATGAATTCCAAGGAAGAAGAAAGTCAAAAAGACATCTTGGAAGCCCTTCCAAAGGTGCAAAGTATGGAATATCAAGAGTTCGTCAAAGAGGATGTTCTTGAGGCAAACAACCCCAAAGAAGTTGAATTTTATGACACAGGACAAGGACCAATCCTCACACCACATCTGGCCGAGTGCAAAGTCCCTGAAACGTTCAAAGAAGATGTGTTTATCCTTGAGTTCTTATTGGAGCACACAGGTAAGCCACTTCCCCGAATTTCAATTTTGTTTTATACTAATATGTTGTTAATGATTCAGGCACCCACTCTAGAATTTAAACCATTACCGGATCATCTCAAGTATCACCCCCCATTCAAAGATCAATTCCATGCCGTAGGTTCCAATTGAGCCTAAGAAGGTCTCGTCCGGCTGCAAGACGTAAAAGAAAGCGCTACTTGGGAGGCAACCCAATACAGGAATAAAACAAAACTTGTTCATTGATTTCCGAGAGATTACAAGTGAAAAAAAAAAAAAATTGTATCTAACAAAGAAAGAGAAAGATGGAGCCTTCACAAAGGTTGTGTACGTGAAGCCCCACTACGTGGCAACACTCTCGGAGCAGGAGGGATCGGAGCAGGAGGCATCGGAGCGAGAGGCATCGGAGCGAGAGGCATCGGAGCGGGAGGCATAGGAGCGGGAAGCACCGAAGATAGATCATTCGAGGCCCCAATACTTGGTGGAACGCTAGATGACGCAGGAAAGAGGTGCCTCTGGAAGAAAGCCGCAAGCCTTTGACGGTCACTTTGAATTCGACCTTCAGATTCTTGCAGCTCATCAAGCTTCCTCTTCATGCCTGTCGAATAATTATTGGCAAGCACGTGCAAACTTCTATTCTCGTACTTAAGCTGTTTGATCTCTTGCTTAAGACTTTCCACCTCCGCCATCAATGATTCAACCTGACGGGAGCGAGCAAGTAGGCGTTGACCCATGTTGAACACAGAGCCCGCGCACTGAACACTGAGAGCTAGGGACTCTTGAACGGCCAACTCATCGGACCGTCCTGAAAGCAGCTGACTATCTTTAGGAGTGAGGAGGTTCCGAGCTACTATCGTAGCTGTTGTTGCATCCGTCATCACAGAGTCTTCACCTGTAAGAGGGCCATGAGAAGATAAAAAAGACGGGCATCATACCTTACCCTGACGCGGCGCGACCGGATCACTGCTGAGACTTAAATCTAAGCAAATGTTCGATGGGTTAGATGAGTTAGCCATTTTTCAAGAAGTTAAAAGAGAAGGGTTGGATGGAGTAAAATCTCAACGGGCCGGAGACGATTTTCACGAATGGGCAATCTTCAAAGTGTGCATGTTAGAGGTGATCGATCACCTCTATAAAAGGAGAGGCGACACAATCACCGATTCAAAATTGAAGAGACACCACTCTTCAAAGCCGGATTTTCCTGCGTAAAGTTTGCCAGCTCTTCAGACGCAATCCCGGCTTTTCAGATAAAGCGTGCAACTTTGTCAAAAGTTTTCTGACAAAGTTGAAGACGCGTGGAGGCCGAGAAAGCAGCTACACACTTTTGCCGACAAGCGTGGGTGACAAAGACGAAATCCCGCCTTTTCAGAAAACGCGTGCCACTTTGTCAAAAGCTCTATGACAAAGCTGAAGATGCGTGGAGGACATTGCCGCATCCGCACTACTACTTGCCATTACAATTCCTATATACATCAACATTCATGGCAAGGCATACACCCAAAAACGCATGACTTTCCTTCTCGGCTGAGAATGTAGCTGCAACCAAACCTCTCAAACATGCTCAGTTTTCTTCTTCTCTTGAGAACACATTTTCAACCATTGATGTATGCCCCAAAGAAGATACCAGATGCCTGGAGTACAGATGAGGCAAGAGGAAACGGTGGATCGAAGCATGTGGAGACAAGCGTAACAAATATATGTGCTGATTCATTCGCTGCTTCTGCAAAAGCAAAAGTATCTCATATCATCAAGGGCGAAAGCAAAGGTATCTCATATCATGATCTTTCCCTGTCCTTTCCTTTGTCCTTGTTATTACTCGCATGGCAAAGTAAAGTGAGCAATCAGCCGGCACTTGGAGTCAGTCTTCCGATCTGGAACTGACTACCTGGAATCTATTCCCTGGTTGCTTACCTAGTGTTGCTCTCGAGTAGTCATCTTCAAAGGTTGATACACTTCCAGAGAAGGGACCACATTGGCTTGGAGAACGGCTAAGACGAGTGACGAGGAAACATCAATCTTGTGGATAGTCAGCAAACGCAACAACTGCATATGCTGAGTTATCCTCTAACCCTCTTCAATACGAATTGGAAAGATTGAACAAAGAAACAGGTCATCACCTCCACTTCGTGCTTGCCTGCCATGTGTCAGAATCCTCCAGCTCAGTTCAAGATTAGCCTGTGGAAAAACTCAAGATCAAGCCTCACTACAATCACCAAGGAGAAGATGGAATTTACACTCCATAACCAAATTTGCATCCCTAAACTCTTCTCTTTGTTAGATACATTCTGCCATGTTTAGTATGTTTAGTTGTTGTTTATGTGTTTACTTTTGTTTGGTGTGAATTTATGCTTAAAACATTGAGGACAATGTTTGATTGAAGTGTGGGGGGGGTAACTAAGTATGTTGATGCAAATTCGTTGGATTTTATCACCCATAACTTCAAGTGTTGTTCCTTGCTGTTTTAAAAAAGTTTTTAAGCTGATTTGGAGTGTTTTAGTGTGTTTTGTTTTATAACTCCGAAAATCACATAAAAATTTGAAAAACATGTGTTGAAAAGCCTAAAAATAGTGTTTTGAGTCGTTTTTGTGTGTTTGTGTCTTAGGGTACCTTCCAACACAATGAAAAGGATTTGGTTTTTAATTGCATGACTATTAAAGAATGTTGTAAACATGGCTGGAAGTTGATTTGTGCTTTGGTTTATGCTTGGTTATGGTTATAGCTTATGAATTCACATGTAATCACAAACGAAAAAAATTCAGTTTTTGTAACATGCTTGAAGGAAGAAACTCAAACTAACGCTACAACCCTGAGAGACTTGAGCCTATAACGTTCTTTGGAGAGTATAATCTGTGATTTCTTGTTTTCTAAAGTCGTTGCATGATCTCATCATTCTTTGTTTGGTTACTACTTGGAATGCATCTCATTATAGTTCCAAATACTAGAACTCATGCCCATTTCATTCAAAGCATGGTATTGATTGCATAACATACAATAAGATGAAGTTGTTAGTCAAGCCAGAGCCAAAAAGCCTATCCCTTTTCATATGTATTGTAGGATTAACCCTCTTGAGCCTTATCAAAGACTATTTTCTTTGTTAGCCACATTATCCTCACCTAGCCTAGATTAGGACTTTCCATACCTTTGTTCTTAAAGGATAGTGAAGCACGACCTAGAGTGAACTCCTTTGGTCAATATTTGGCAGAAAATGAGTGTGGGGGAAGATGATAGGGCACAACAAAAGAGCAATAATAATAATAATAAAAAAATAAAAAAAAATAAAAAAGAGAAGAAAAGAAGAAAAAAATTCGTGGAAAAAATCATAGAAAAGTGTTCAAAAGAAGAAAAAATTACTTTGCTTACTATTGCTTTAAGAACTTTTGTTTATCCTTACCTTTCTTTGTTAGCCAATACCTAAGCCTCGTTACAACCCTCAACTTCTATCTTGATGTTATGTGTTCAATATGTGGAGTTTGAATTTGGTATGAGCATATGGAATCACTGGTTCTCATTCTAAGTAGTAGCATTCCATTCATGAGATCATATTCATGTCATTGTCGTAAATCCAGAAAATGCTTTCTTTGATATAACATATGTGAGTGTTAGTCTTCATATTTACTTCAATCTTCTCACATATACCTAGTGTAGGGTGTGAAGTTAGAAAATCTGTGTGAAAATAGAGTGCATTCTAGTGAGGAATTGAGGGAATTCTCTAAGGCATGTTACTACATTCAAAACATTGTTTTAATTGATTCTATGTGAACTAATAAGTAGTAACCATGATTAAGTGTTTGTTGAAGTATAAAGAAAGCTAAAAAACCGTGGGAATGATGTTCTTTAATGTGTCATGTTCGTTGGAAATCCCTGAGGTACATGTTGGAAGGTCTAGAATGTGTTTTGTTTGTTTTGGTTATTTTGTTTTGCTCGAGGACTAGCAAAAGCTAAGTGTGGGGGAATTTGATAGGAGCATATTTAGGCAACTTACTTAGCTTGTTTTCGTGCATCTATGTTGTTAATTCATAGTTGTTTTAGTAGTTTAAGCTATTTTCGTTTGTTTTTAGGTCCTCATGGCAAAGGGAGCAAGAAAGTGCATTTTGAGGCTATTTGGAGCATTTTTGGGCATGGATTGGATAGCTTAATCATGGAGCAAAGAGGATGGACGAAATTGAAGCCTTGTATGCTCTTTGGGACATAAAACAAAGGGCCTAGCCCAATCAAACAAACCTTTGAGCCATGCAAAACCTCTAGCCTAATCAAACAATCCATCAAAGCCATGCAAAAACCACCATTCACACACACTTCACACAAACAACAATCCCTTGCCATACATCACATGCATTTCCAGCATTCCACACCATCATTGCAGCCACACTCTTCCATATTCCCTCTTTAATCCACATGCATTCATCATCATTCACCCTAGCTTCAATTCACATGCAAACACATGCATTTCCAACACCAAACACAACCATTGCCGTGCCTTCCACATCAATTCCAGCTTTTCTCCTTCTCTTTGCAGCCACATTTCCACATGCATTCCCTTTTTTCCTAGCTGTTTTTCCATCATTATTTCATCCACATGCACTCTCAATCATAACAGCCACATTCACTCTTAAACAATCATCCACATATTCTCCCATTCCCCCTATAAAAACCCATGCATTCATACACAAAAACACACCTGAAACCAACACAAAAGCAGCATTCTTCCATCTTTGCCGTGGGTTCTCTCCAATTCCAGCATTCTTCTCTTCCATTTCTGCACCATATCTCCTCCATTGCAGCCACTCCAACCACTCCCCATCCCTCCATTCTTATCCTTAGACCTTGTGCCACAACGAAGAGGAGGAGAAGAGTGCCTAAACGTTCATACAATTCAAGTTTGAGTTGTTGGAATTTTTAGGTGTTGCTTTTCCTCGATTTCAATGTTTAATTTCAATTCTCTTTGTCTTGTACGTATGAGGAACTAAACCCCCCCTTGGCTAGGGGGGGATTCGAAATACATGTTTATGCTTGCAATATGATTTGATTACTTCTAATTATGTTTCATAAGTTGTGAATTCAATTTGTTTAACTATTTGATTGACAACTTATTTATGTATGTTTATTGAGAGTGCACGCTTAATTTTCATGCATGAATATGACGCTAGAATATAAGTAAGTTTCACCTAATAGTTATGAACTTATATTCACAAGTAGTGGAGGTTGCTTATAAACAATCGCGTTAAGTAAATTCTTGGCATAAGTTTCATGCAATTCATAGTAACGAATGCCTCGTCAACACTTATGGTTTTCAAAGAACTTAATGATTCTTGCTTGTATCTCTATTATGCAATTCATGTAGGGAACTTGTGGGGAATGCTTTGGGTTGTCGTATGCAATCATCCAATTCACTAACTTAAGGAAAACTTGACGGTTAATTTAAACGGACCTAATTAACCCGAGGTGTTGAGAATTCATGGTTTATTGAAAAGCAATTAGAAATCATTTTGTGTGCAAGTATAACATGTGTGGAGATGAACCCCTTAGCTAGCTTCCCATCCATTCAATTCCATCAAATTCGTATTTACAATTTGTTTTCTTTACAATTTGTGCATTTTAGTCTAATTTCGTCAAAACCTCAATCCCCCCCCCCCATACTTTGTTTAGTCTTAGTCTTAATCTATCTTATTTTGAGTTTTGCATTCTTTGAGTCTAGTATAGTGTTTTAAACTTGTTTTTACGTTTTTGAGTCAAATCCAAGTGATTAACAATCCCTCCTAATCCCCGGTCCAGAACGATCCCTACTTACATACTTACTACAATTGACAAAAAGAGGGTTTAATTTGTGTGCGTATAATTCACGCATCAAGCACGCCAGTTAGAGTCACCTAATGTGACCTGTACAACTGGACCTATTGCTCATCAGTCTATGCTAGCACACGAGTGGGAGTTACCTAGTGTGACCTGTACGACAGGCTGGGTGTAGATATGTACGCTCTTGTGCTACAATCATGTGATGGCTAGCAATAAATCGCGGTGACTTACGAGTCAAAACTGCGTAATTTAGTATGTACGACAGGCTAGCACCTACTTGGATCCAAGGCAACTGTGCGGTGCAGGAGGTAAACATACACATGAAGGTTGTGCCCTAGCTCAGGGCAGGAGCACTAACATCGAGGTGCGGCAATGATGAGCTCTAAATGAATATATGCATGCTCATATGATATAACCATTTCAATCACATAATAACTCACTCGAACTTACCTGTGCCTTCGTAGGATTATTTGACATAATCACAATTCCCATCATTATCCAATATTTAAATATAACACATTTAAATCATGGCATGCTATGCATAATCAATTTAAATCATTTTTTGGAAACCGTAAGATATATATATATATATATATATATATATATATATATGAAAACAAATGGCCACTCACTGATATGTAGAAGGATCATAGCCTCCTAGCTTCGCTTGTCCACGTTCATGCTCGGGGTAAGTCTCCTCTATATGCGAAACAACTATTTTTAGTTAATTAATTAGCACATATGCAGGAATCTAAGAATAACTTCTCATAGTTTGCTCAAATGGAAGGTTTGAATATACGAAAATGTTCTACTCGAAGTCACGGACTCGTATATGAAAACCACTCATTGGTCGGAGGCCTAACGCGCCCTCACGTACCGTCCAACCCACGACCATACGTGCAGCCACACGCAGGCACGTGCATTGTATGCACGACGGAAATCCTAATGGACGTTAGGAATATTTCGTCAAAATACACGAAATATTCCATTAAATGGTAATGGCGTTACCTGTCGCCGTTAGAATATTCCGTTAACTTTAATGGAATATACCTTGTCTTCTCCAGTCAACTTCACCGTCCGCCGCCATCCTCCGTCTGGTTCACCGGTTTCTTGAAAAATATCGCCGGATTCTAGGAAATTTTTTAAACCTTCATATCTAACTCATTTCTCAACCAAAATCCATGAAATTTATATGGATTTAATGCTCTTGAGGAATAGAACAAGTTCGTAGCTCTTAAAAATCCAAAATCAAATGGAAAATGGCTTAAAAAATCCCTCGAAAGTTCCGGCCAAAACTGAACTCCTCGAATTTACTTGTTCTAACATCAACTTCACTCCAAACTTACTCTAGGATCCTTAGGGAGTTGCGTAAAGGCTTCCTCGCGACCTAAAACCTTGAAATCTCGACGGGATCATGATGATACCAACTTGACCGAGTCAGAGCTTCCGAGTTAGTGAGTGAAAACTCGTCCGTTCGTTGATCAGATGGTACAACTGGGTTCGTGAGGTTGAGATGAGTACGATGGTGATGTTTTTAGGCTTGATCTAGGATGATCTGATAATATGTGAAGGTGGTGGTGGCTTAGGTGTGAGAAAGAGGAAGCAGAAAGTGTGAGAAGGAGAGAAAGAGTTCCTGATTGGGCAAGGAAAAGAAAGAGAAGATATTTTGAATTGATCCAAAAGAAAGAAAATATCTATTTGGTTTAGGGAAAATAGGAGCTAAAATAATTGGTGGATAAGGATAGTGATAAAAATAATGTAAACCGTCCACGTCACATAGCAAACTAGGGCATAATCATCACTTTACACACTCAGGGAGAAAATTACATAGAAAATAGGTTCGGGTGTCTACGTGAACATTTCGAATCGAGATGTGTCAAATATAGTATGTGTTGTTACTTGATTTGAGTATTTTATGTATCAGAGAATATGAGGATTATGAACCCAACAGAGAGGAGATTTTTCAGTTCGGCAAGAAAAAGGTGAACTGTCTATTTGTCAGGAAGGAAAACGGTTAACGCTTCATGCATGGATATGCACTGCATTTCACACGCATTAATGTAACTGCAAAACCAGAGGGCTATTTTAATATTAGTCACGACCAAAGGTAAAAGGCCATTGTTATTTCTTTATTCCTAGCTCTACCAAAGGCATGCATATATATGTTTTTTTTTTTTTTTTGAATTTAAGGTGCGGTCAAGTTTTTTTATCAAACATCTATAACAATATTTCAAGTTATGTCACTCTTTTTCTTAGACGCATCTTTCTTCTTCATGATAATTTTCCATCACTTTCTTTCCACACCATCCCACTTAATCATCTTTCTCTCTATAACAATTTTCAATGTTGAGATGTAAATTTGAAAAGAAAAAAAAAAACAACCATGTCTTTGCATTTTTAGATGTCTAACAATTCCTTAATTTAGTTTTTTTGTGTCATGGTTTTTGGCACATCAATGTACATAACGATTTGACTTTGATAAAACTCTTCATAAAAACATTCATTAGCAGAAAGTTTTGGACTCAAGTATACTTCGATCTACATTCTGATTTGGATATAATTGCAAACATGAATGTAGGGGTGAACAAACATTTTTTTTTTTATTCTTCCAATTTGTTTTTTCATTGCTCGACAAAATGTATTTAATTATGTTGTATACATTTTTAAAGTAAAGGAAGAAACAAAAATAGATATTGTGATTTGTTGTGAAATGGTAAAGTAAATTGTCTTCTTTTCATTTGTTCTGACATCTTATCTATTATTTTCCTTCTACTGAAGACTCTATAATCAAATTATAAACAAATGAAAATTGTAGTATGATGATGTTGATGATATGCCATGTTCAATGACAACCCTAATGCCCTAATGATCTCAATCATTTGACTTTTTTTTTACAACCCTCTCAACCAATATATATTCTTTAGGTAAAGAAATCGGTAGAGGGACATAGAGCAAGATTACGTATTATGGATTAATATAAAGTAAACGATAGAGGGACATAGAGCAAAATTACAAATAAACGTCGTATATTTAAAAGAATTTTAGGAGCGCACAGCACCTTTGATTAATGAAACTCTGTATGCCGCATACGCATGCTCAAGACGTGTGCAGAAAGGCTAGTTTTTATTTTATAGGACTATCTTAGTGCCATCATGAACACCACTCGATATCTTGTTACCACAAAAAGCATCGAAATAAAGGTCAATTTGATTAACCATCCTAACATTCTGAAACAGTCACTTATGTTCGACTCTCAGTCCACAGTAGAGACTCATCAAGAACATCTAGACAATAAGGTCTCAACTACACCTGCAAAACGAAACAAAGCAAAAAGATATTAAGTTGAAAAGAAGAGTTGTATAAATAAGAAAATGATTGGTTTCAATACATTCAATGGTAGTCAAGCGGACAATAATATAAAACCAACACACAACCTGTCAACAAGTCTTCATAAACTTACACCGTGTAAATTCGCTATCTATAATAAAGGGTGAGGAAGTGAGCTAAGCCTCACAATGGCCAACCATAATAATGTGGTTCAAATTCGTCTTTTTTATTAAATTTTATTAAAACTTAAAAAATATATTCATCATGCGATGACTTGGCACTTATGAGGTTCACATAGCTAATATGGAGGACTAAGATTCTTTCCCCTCCTCTTTTCATCCCCTTCCATCCCCTCCTCTCACATTCTCTTATTTTGTCTTTTTTTTTGCTATAAAAAATTAATATAAAATGTTGACGTGGCTTAACCGTGACTGTTCAAATAGGAGTGAAGGGAAGGTGAGGGAAAAAAAGAGGGGAGAGACTTCTACTCCTAATATGGATGTCATAAAATTGCCACCTAAAAAACCAAATAAAATAAAACATAAATTTACAATATAAATAAATAAAAAATTAATAAAAATGAATTTTTTTTCTTTTTTTATTTATAAAAATAGTGGGCCCTACAACTATTCATCTTCTTCCCCAACTTTTGAAACCGCCCCCCCTTTCCTTTTCCTCCCCGTATCCCATCCCCATTCCCTTCTCCTTGTTCCTCCCTTCTCCCTTGCACCCTTCCTTCTTTGAATTAACCCCAACCGTTTTTCTGGGTTATCCCTATTTGGGTTAATATTCAACTTTGGACATCAAAGAAGAAAGCCCAAAAGAGCTCAATAAAGGAGATTTTTCCCAAGGCCCAGAGTCAAGCCCAGATACCCATCTCAAAACAATATGACGGCTCCCCATTTAATGCAAAGGCTAGGTGCTTACAAGAGAAGTGACAACCGATGGAAATCCACCTACTCTCGGCCCAAAAGCACTTTTTGAATGGCAGAACATGTAAAAATGCTGATGACTCACTACCCTTCAGTTGCTTTCGTGCAAGAGTAGAAACTATACAGTCGGGTTAATTCGCCTATAAAAGGAGGAAGAGGCCCTTAAGACAAAGACACTCAATCAATCAAATAAACAAACATACAACTTGCCTTTCAATCAAGCAAATACCCAGAAAGTTGTGCTTTGTTCAGATTATGTATCCTTTTAACCTTAGACTCCCCTTAAAAAGACAACTTTTGTTTAGTGTAAAAGCTCTGCTACCTTTTTCTAAATGTTGTAGTATTGATTCTCTTGTGTAAACTTGTTCAAAACTCATCCTGCTTTAGTACTTAACCCCCTGTAACTACAAAGATAAGAGACCGTAAAACGTTTAAACCTTGCTCGACAAGGTGAAATCTTGCCAAACTCTCTTTGTTTTGTCTTTAAGTTAATAGATCTGGTGTTATGATGTATTGCCCAGTATATATTCAAGTCATTTCTAGTCTTTTGATGAACCAAAGTTCCATCAGTTCTCAGATATGGTTCACTTAGTGGTTTTACTGTCATAAGAAGACTAAATGTGAATTAAACCGATGATTTGATCAGACCCAGACCTACACCCTTTAAGCATACAAGATAACCAACTAAAAGTCCTTGATCTCAAGGCATAGAAAAGAACTTAATGTAGACTTAACTTATCTACGACAATCCTTTGATAACAATAATTAAGGGTGCAAGTAATCGACTTAAATACACTTGTTCGACATTTGCCATACTGAGATGGCAGTGGCACGCCTAAGCACTTAGTTAGTTTTGATTGTGAGCCTCAAGGCCTATACCTAAGGCCCCTGATAGGAGCATATTTAGGCGACTTACTTAGCTTGTTTTCGTGCATCTATGTTGTTAATTCATAGTTGTTTTAGTAGTTTAAGCCATTTTCGTGTGTTTTTAGGTTCATATGGCTAAGGAAGCAAAAAGATGCATTTTGGAGCATTTTGGAGCAAAATTGGGCTTGGAATGGATAGCATATGCTTGGAGCAAAAGGATTGGACGAAATTGAAGGCCTTGTATGCACTTAGGACATAAAACAAAGGGCCTAACCCAATCAAACAATCCTTTGAGCCATGCAAAACCTCTAGCCCAATCAAACAATCCATTAAAGCCATGCAAAAATCAGCCAACACATGCAACCAACACCAAACAACCTTTGCCGTGCACTCCTACATGCATTTTCAGCATTCCCCCTTTTGAAATTCCACACCATCATTGCAGCTACATTATTCCATTCCCACACCATCATTGCACCACATTTTCCCTCTTTAATCCACATGCATTCTTCATCATTCACCTTAGCCTTAATTCACATGCAAAACAAAGTCACGTGCAACCATCCACACCCTTGCCGTGCATCCTTCCATTTCCAGCTTTCCCATTTCCATTTCCAGCTTCACTCTTCATGGTGGCAGCCACATTCTCTCCTAGCTGTCATATTCCCTCTTTTCATCATTCATCCACCTATAAATAAGCATCCATTGCAGCCACAAAACATTCATTCAATTGTCATTCATTCCACACCTCCATTCATACACAACACAACACAAACACATCCTGAAACCTTGGTGCCGTGCATCCCCACTCCATTTCTATCATTCTTCTCTTCTATTTCCACTACTCCCCAACCCTCCAAAACACTACCCAACCATTCCCATTCATACACAATACACACCAACACTATTTTTAGACCTTGTGCGACAACAAAGGGGAGGAGAAGAGTGCTTAAAGGTTCATACAATTCAAGTTTGAGTTGTTGGAATTTTTAGGTGTTTCTTTTCCTCGATTTCAATGCTTAAATTTACTTATCTTTGTCTTGTACGTATGAGGAACTAAACCCCCCTTGGCTAGGGGGGATTCAAAATACATGTTTATGCTTGCAATATGATTTGATTACTTCTAATTGCGTTTCATAAGTTGTGGATTCAATTTGTTTAACTATTTGATTGATAACCTATTTATGTATGTTTATTGAGAGTGCACGCTTAATTTTCATGCATGAATATCACGCTAGAATATAAGTGAGTTTCACCTAATAGTTATGAACTTATATTCACAAGTAGTGGAGGTTGCTTATAAACAATCGTGTTAAGTAAATTCTTGGCATAAGTTTCATGCAATCATAGTAACGAATGCCTCGTCAACACTTATGGTTTTCAAAGAACTTAATGATTCTTGCTTGTATCTCTATTATGCAATTCATGTAGGGAACTTGTGGGGAATGCTTTGGGTTGTCGTATGCAATCATCCAATTCATTAACTTAAGGAAAACTTGACGGTTAATTTAAACGGACCTAATTAACCCGGGGTGTTGAGAATTCATGGTTTATTGAAAGCAATTAGAAATCATTTTGTATGCAAGTATAACATGTGTGGAGATGAACCCCTTAGCTAGCTTCCCATCCATTCATTTCCGTCGAATTCGTATTTACAATTTGTTTTCTTTACAATCTATCCATTTTAGTTTAAATTCGTCCAAACCTCAATTCTTCCCCCCATATTTTGTTTAGTCTTAGTCTTATTCTATCTTATTCTGAGTTTTGCATTCTTTGAGTCTAGTATAGTGTTTTAAACTTGTTTTTACGTTTTTGAGTCAAATCCAAGTGATTAACAATCCCTCCTAATCCCCGGTCCAGAACGATCCCTACTTACATACTTACTACAATTGATAAAAAGAGGGTTTAATTTGTGTGCGTATAAATCTCGCATCAAATTTTGGCGCCGTTGCCGGGGATTAGCAAAGTTGCTAATCCCTTGTTTTGAGTCTTGTTTAAATTGTTTGGTTTCTGTTTTGTTTTAATTGGTTACTTATCTTGTTTTTCTTGTTTTAGGTACTAGTGTATGACTCGGAGTTCTCAACCGATTCGTGAGGATATCTCGGACTTTGACAGTGATTTTGAGAGGACTTTGAGATGAAGGAAGAAGCACCACGAGTCAAATCCACCAAGCTCGGAACCTGAGCTTGAAGAACAAGTCCTAGAAGAAAAGGAAGAACCCACGACAAGGATCTTTGAAGAACCACAAGGCATGGCCGTAGACAATCGAACCATCAAGGAGCTTTTTGCCTTGGGTTTGGCCAATGCCGCACCATTATGCATTCAATACCCCGCAGCTGCCCAAGGCAAGATCGATGAATTCGAGTTGAAGTCAAGCTTGTTGCACCACATTCCGAAATACCATGGGCTTTCCATGGAAGATCCCAACAAGCATCTCAAGGAGTTCGAGGTTGTTTGTTCGAGCATGACACCCGTAAATGTCGACGGGAACATTCTGATGATGAAGGCTTTTCCATTCTCACTTTTGGAAAAGTCGAAGGATTGGCTTTACGAGTTAGCACCCGGAACGGTTACATCTTGGGATAGTATGAAAAGAGCTTTCTTGGAGAAGTTTTTCCCAACTTCAAGAATCATTCTCTTGAGGAAACGGATTAGTGGCATCCAACAAAATGAAGGTGAGTCTTTTCCTACGTATTATGAACGTTTTAAATCTCTTGTTGCTTCTTGTCCACAACATCAGATGAAGGAGGAGTTGCTTCTGCAATACTTCTATGAGGGGCTCCTACCAATGGAACGTCAAATGCTCGACGCCTCAGCGGGTGGAGCATTGGTGGACAAGACACCCATGGCTGCAAAGGTCTTGATTGCTAATCGAGCATTGAACGCTCAACAATACGATGGCGTTGGACAGAGGAGTACCCCACGGCAACACCAAGTCAATGAGGTAAGTGCCATAACTGAACTTCAAAATCAAATGGCTAACCTTACTACGTTGCTTTCTCAGGTGGTGGAAGGTCCAAAAGTCAAAACCGTAGCTTCTTGTGGCGAATGCTCCATGCAAGGACACCCTACGGACACGTGCCCACAATTGATCGAGAATGGAGGGTGGGAGACACTCAATGCCGTGGGATATGGCAACCAATACCAATCACGTGGGGATCCGTTTTCTAATACTTACAATCCCGGTTGGCGTGATCATCCGAATTTCAAATGGCGAGACCCCCAACAAGGTCAACAACCCCAAGGAGGATTTAGGCAGCAACCACCGGGCTTTTATACAAAGCCATTCGTCCCCAATCAAAACCAAGTGCAATCCGCCCCAACAACCTCAGGTATGTCTTTGGATAATGATCAAGTTGTTAAGTTACTTACTACTTTGACGCAAGAAGTACAAACTCAAAATAAGGAGAGACAAATCCAAGACAAACGGGTGGACAATTTGGAGAAGCAAATGGGTCAAATTGCCGAATTTATGGGGCAAATTAGAGAACAAGGCAGATTGCCCAGTTCAACCAATATGAACCCAAAGGGAGGATTTGAAACCGCTAAGGCCATCATGTTGAGAAGTGGTAAACAGGTTGGAACAGACTCAAATACATCCAAATCAAGTCAAGACGAGGAGGACAAGTTGCTGAAAGAAGAAGCACAGGGAGCAAAGCCCACGGCCAAGGATGACCAAACCTTGCCGAATTCATCTAGTCCTCCTAAACCGTCCCAAACCACCAAGGTAAGTCCCAATTCGACTTTTTCGAGTTCTATTTCACTAAATGTGCCCTTTCCTGGCAGGTTTAGGCAATCAAAGAAGGAAGAAGCCGAGAAGGACATTCTAGAGACCTTTCGGAAAGTTCAAGTCAATATCCCGCTCCTTGATGCGATTAAGCAAGTCCCGAGGTATGCTAATCCCGAGGTATGCTAAGTTTTTAAAAGAACTTTGTACAACAAGGAGAAGGATTTCGAACAAAGAGGTGGTTCAAGTAAGTGAAAATGTCTCTGCTGTGTTACAAAGGAAATTACCCCCTAAATGCAAAGATCTGGGTAGTTTTACAATTCCGTGCGTTATTGGTAATACTAAGTTTGAACAATGCATGTTAGACTTAGGGGCTTCGATTAATGTTATGCCATACTCTATTTATGCATCTATGAACTTAGGTGAGCTTAAAAATGATGGTGTGATAATTCAATTAGCCGATCGTTCTAATGCATATCCAAAGGGTGTTTTGGAATATGTTTTGGTGCAGGTTGGTAACTTGATTTTTCCAGCGGATTTCTACGTGCTTGACATGGAGGATTCACCCCATTCCACCCCATTGCCGATTCTATTAGGGAGGCCCTTCATGAAAACAGCCCGCACCAAGATAGATGTGTTTAAAGGAACTTTAACGATGGAATTTGATGGGGAAGTCATTGACTTCAATCTTTCTGAAAGTATTAAATTTCCTAAGGACGATCATTCTTGCTTTTCTATTGATATAATTGATGATTTGGCGCAGGATTTTCTCGATTCTTTGGAGAGGGATACACTTGAAAAAACAATTGCACAAGGAATTGGGCAAAAATCTGGTTTTACCGTGCCTAGAAGTATGGAGGAGGCCGAGATAGTGGCTGCCCTTGAGTCACTACCTCAACACCATGGTAAGCCTTCTAACCCAATTTCAATTTCAGTTTCCACTAATAAGTTGTTACCCTCAGTGATTCAGGCACCCGTACATGAGCTTAAACCAGTGCCCGATCATTTAAAGTACGTCTTTCTGGGAGACAACAAGACATTGCCCGTCATTGTCTCCTCATCACTCACGGCCATAGAGGAGGAGAAGTTGATCCGAGTGTTGAAAGAGCACAAGACGGCCATTGGGTGGACTTTGGCCGATATTAGGGGAATTAGCCCGACTACGTGCATGCATCGCATACTTCTAGAGGAGGGGGCTAAACCAACTCGAGAGGCTCAGCGCCGTCTCAACCCTCCAATGATGGAAGTTGTGAAAAAGGAGATTATCAAACTTCTTGATTGTGGAGTGATTTATCCGATCTCTGATAGCCGTTGGGTATCACCGGTGCAATGTGTTCCAAAGAAGTCCGGAGTGACAGTGGTGAAGAATGCCGAGAATAAGCTTGTGCCAACCCGTATCCAAACAGGTTGGCGTGTCTGTATTGATTACAGGAAGCTAAATACCGCAACAAGGAAAGATCACTTCCCTTTGCCATTCATTGATCAAATGCTTGAAAGGTTAGCCGGTCATTCTTTTTATTGCTTTCTTGATGGTTATTCAGGATATAATCAAATTGTCATAGCGCCGGATGATCAAGAAAAGACCACCTTTACTTGTCCATTTGGTACTTTTGCATATCGTCGTATGCCATTTGGTTTATGCAATGCACCAGCCACTTTTCAACGATGCATGGTAAGTATATTCTCATATTATGTTGAAAAGATAATTGAAGTATTTATGGATGATTTTAGTGTCTTTGGGGACTCATTTGATGATTGCTTGCATAATCTTACTTTAATCTTGAAAAGATGCGTGGAAACTAACCTTGTTTTAAATTGGGAAAAATGTCATTTTATGGTTAAACAAGGCATAGTTTTGGGTCATATCATCTCTGAAAAAGGAATTGAAGTTGATAAGTCTAAAATAGATCTTGTACGTTACTTACCCTTTCCTACTTCTGTTAGAGAGGTTCGTTCTTTCCTTGGCCATGCAGGATTCTATAGGCGATTTATCAAAGATTTCTCCAAGATTGCACAACCCTTATGCCGTCTTCTGCAAAAAGAAGTGACGTTTGAGTTCAACGAGGAGTGTGAGAAGGCATTCAAACTTCTCAAGAACAAGCTTACCATGGCACCTATCATCCTTCCACCTGATTGGACGTTGCCTTTCGAGCTCATGTGTGATGCATCCGATTATGCAATAGGGGCTGTTTTGGGTCAAAGGAAGAATAAGCAATCCCACGCCATCTACTATGCTTCTAGGACCTTGAATGATGCTCAACTAAACTATTCTACCACGGAAAAAGAACTTCTTGCCATTGTGTTTGCTTTAGATAAGTTTCGTTCATATTTACTTGGCACTAAAGTGATTGTATTTTCTGACCATGCAGCTCTCAGGTACTTATTCACTAAAAAGGAGGCTAAACCGCGGCTCATTCGTTGGATGCTCTTACTTCAAGAATTCGACATTGAAATTAGGGACAAGAAGGGATGTGAAAACGTGGTGGCTGACCACCTAAGTCGAATGGTGCGTGAAGAAGAGGACCTTCCCATTTTAGAAACGTTTCCGGATGAACAACTTTTGTCCGTTGAGGTAAGTAACCCTTGGTATGCTGATTTAGTTAATTTTTTGGTGTCTAAGCAAGTTCCTAACACCTTAAGCAAAGCTCAACGTGATAAATTAAAAAAGGATGCACGTTTTTATGTTTGGGATGACCCTTATTTGTGGAAAATATGCCCGGATCAGATTGTGCGTCGTTGTGTTCATGAATCTGAATTTAATTCCATTTTGAGTTTTTGCCATACATATGCATGTGGTGGACACTTTGGCACACAACGCACAGCGTTTAAGGTTCTTGAAAGTGGTTTTTATTGGCCTACATTGTTTAGAGATGCTAGGGCTTTTTGCTTAACATGTGATAGATGTCAAAAGACCGGAAGTATAGGCCAAAGAGACCAAATGCCGCAAACCCCAATCCTTGTTGTTGAAATCTTTGATGTTTGGGGTATTGATTTTATGGGTCTGTTCCCTATGTCTTTTGGTTTTACGTACATTTTACTTGCCGTTGATTATGTGTCAAAGTGGGTGGAAGCTAAAGCCACCCGAACTAACGATTCTAGAGTTGTTGCAGACTTTGTAAAATCTAACATTTTCTTTAGATTTGGGATGCCTCGAGTGCTCATAAGCGATGGTGGGACTCATTTTTGCAACCGCACCATTGTGGCGTTGCTTAAGAAGTATAACGTGATGCATAAGGTTTCCACACCTTATCACCCACAAACCAGTGGCCAAGCCGAAGTTTCAAATCGAGAAATCAAGCAAATCCTGGAAAAGACCGTTAGGCCGAATAGAAAAGATTGGAGCTTGCGCTTGGAGGATGCACTGTGGGCCTATCGAACGGCTTACAAAACGCCCATTGGTATGTCCCCATTTCGGCTAGTCTATGGCAAGCCGTGCCATCTACCCGTAGAGCTTGAGCACAAGGCACATTGGGCAGTCAAGACCTTCAATATGGATGTGGACGCGGCTGGAAACCATAGGAAGCTACAATTGAGCGAGCTTGAAGAGATTAGGCATGAAGCGTATGAGAATGCCTGGATTTACAAGGAGAAGACCAAGGCCGTCCATGACAAGATGATTAGAGGCAAAACCTTCTCAATCGGGCAGAAAGTGTTGTTATTCAATTCTCGTCTTCGATTATTCCCCGGTAAGTTACGTTCTAAATGGGTTGGTCCTTTTATTGTCACTAATGTTTTCCCTCATGGTGCAATGCAAATCAAAAGTTCAAGGATGCAGCAAGAATTCAAAGTGAATGGGCATCGATTGAAGCCCTATTACGAGACGTTTGAGGAGCATGTCGTGGAGGAGGTACCCCTCCATGCCGTGGAACCTAGTCAAGCTTAAACGGAGGTACCGTCCGGCTGCAAGACGTAAAAGAAAGCGCTACTTGGGAGGCAACCCAATACAGTGAATAAAACAAAGCTTGTTCATTGATTTCCGAGAGATTACAAGCTGAAAAAAAAAAAAAAAAAAAAAAAAAAAAAAAGAGAAAGAGAGAATTTTGTATCTAACAAAGAAAGAGAAAGATGGAGCTTTCACAAAGGTTGTGTACGTGAAGCCCCACTACGTGGCAACACTCTTGGAGCAGGAGGCATCAGAGTAGGAGGCATCGGAGCGAGAGGCATAGGAGCGGGAGGCACCGAAGATAGATCATTCAAGGCCCTAATCCTTGGTGGAACGCTAGATGATGCAGGAAAGAGGTGCCTCTGGAAGAAAGCCGCAAGCCTTTGACGGTCATTTTGAATTCGACCTTCAGATTCTTGCAGCTCATCAAGCTTCCTCTTCATGCCTGTCGAATAATTATTGGCAAGCACGTGCAAACTTCTATTCTCGTGCTTAAGCTGTTTGATCTCTTGCTTGAGATTTTCCACCTCTGCCATCAATGATTCAACCTGACGGGAGCGAGCAAGTAGGCGTTGGCCCATGTTGGACACAGAGCCCACGCACTGAACACTGAGAGCTAGGGACTCTTGAACGGCCAACTCATCGGACCGTCCGGAAAGCAGCTGACTATCTTTAGGAGTGAGGAGGTTCCGAGCTACTATCGTAGCTGTTGTTGCATCCGTCATCACAGAGTCTTCACCTGTAAGAGGGCCATGAGAAGATAAGAAAGACGGGCACCATACCTTACCCTGATGCGGCGCGACCGGATCACTGCTGAGACTCAAATCTAAGCAAATGTTCGATGGGTTAGATGAGCTAGCCGTTTTTCAAGAAGATAAAAGAGAAGGGTTGGATGGAGTAAAATCTCGACGGGCCGAAGACGATTTTTGGGCAATCTTCAAAGTGTGCATGTTAGAGGTGATCGATCACCTCTATAAAAGAAGCGGCGACACACTCACCGATTCAGAACTTAAGAGACACCACTCTTCAAAGTCGGATTTTCCTGCGTTAAGTTCGCCAGCTCTTTAGACGCAATCCCTGCTTTTCAGATAAAGCGTGTAACTTTGTCAAAAGATTTCTGACAAAGTTGAAGACGCGTGGAGACCAAGAAAGCAGCTACACACTTTTGCCGACAAGCGTGGGTGACAAAGCCGAAATCCCGGCTTTTCAGAAAACGCGTGCCACTTTGTCAAAAGCTCTCTGACAAAGCTGAAGATGCGTGGAGGACATTGCCGCATCCGCACTACCACTTGCCATTACAATTCCTATATACATCAACATTCATGGCAAGGCATACACCCAAAAACGCATGACTTCCCTTCTCGGCCGAGAATGTAACTGCAACCAACCCTCTCAAACATGCTCAGTTTCTTCTTCTCTTGAGAACACATATTCAACCATTGATGTATCCCCCAAAGAAGATACTAGATGCCTGGAGTACAGATGAGGCAAGAGGAAACGGTGGATCGAAGCATGTGGAGACAAGCGCAACAAATATATGTGCTGATTCATTCGCTGCTTCTGCAAACGCAAAAGTATCTCATATTATCAAGGGCGAAAGCAAAGGTATCTCATATCATGATCTTTCCCTGTCCTTTCCTTTGTCCTTGTTATTACTCGTATGGCAAAGTAAAGTGAGCAATCAACCGGCACTTGGAGTTAGTCTTCTGATCTGGAACCGACTACCTGGAATCTATTCCCTGGTTTCTTACCTAGTGTTGCTCTCGAGTAGTCATCTTCAAAGGTTGATACACTTCCAGAGAAGGGACCACATCTGCTTGAAGAACAGCCAAGACGAGTGACGAGGAAACATCAATCTTGTGGATAGTCAGCAAACGCAACAACTGCAGATGCTGAGTTATCCTCTAACCCTTTTCAATACGAATTGGAAAGATTGAACAAAGAAACAGGTCATCACCTCCACCTCGTGCTTGCCTGCCATGTGTCAGAATCTTCCAGCTCAGTTCAAGATTAGCCTATGGAAAAACTCAAGATCAAGCCTCACTGCAATCACCAAGGAGAAGATGGAATTTACACTCCATAACCAGATTTGCATCCCTAAACTCTTCTCTTTGTTAGATACATTCTACCATGTTTAGTATGTTTAGTTGTTGTTTGTGTGTTTACTTTTGTTTGGTGTGAATTTAGGCTTAAAACATTGAGGACAATGTTTGATTGAAGTGTGGGGGGGTAACTAAGTATGTTGATGCAAATTCGTTGGATTTTATCACCCATAACTTCTAGTGTTGTTCCTTGCTGTTTTAAAATGTTTTTAAGCTGATTTAGAGTGTTTTAGTGTGTTTTGTTTTATAACTCCAAAAATCACATAAAAATTTGAAAAACATGTTTTGAAAAGCCTAAAAAGAGTGTTTTGAGTCGTTTTTGTGTGTTTGTGTCTTAGGGTACCTCCCAACAAAATGATGAGGATTTGGTTTGTAATTGCGTGACTGTTAAAAAAGAGTTATAAACATGGAGAAAAGTTTGATTTACTATTGGTATATGCTTGGTTATGGTTATAATGTATGACTTCACATGCAATCATAAAAGAAAAATTAGTTTTTGTAACATGCTTGAAGGAAGGAACTCAAACAAACGCTACAACCTTGTGAGACTTGAGCCTAAATGTTATTTGGAGAGTTAAAATCTGTGCATTATTGTTTTCCAAAGTCGTTGCATGATCTCATTATTCTTTGCTTGGTTACTACTTAGAAGGCGTTTCATCATATAGTTCCAAATGCTAGAACTCATGCCCATTTCATTCAAAGCATGTTATTGATTTGCATAACACATATTCAAGAAGAAGTTGTGTAGTGACCACCACCAAAGCCAAATTGCCATATTTCCCTACTTCATTATATGTTTAAGTTAACCCCGTTGAGCCTTGTTAAGCCTTTATTCCTTGTTAACCCACATTATCCTCACCTAGCCTAGTTTAGGACAGTCCACACCCTTGTTCTTAAAAGATAGTGAGCATGACTTAAATGAATTCCTTTTACATTATGAAAGAAAATGAGTGTGGGGGAGAGAATGTTTGTTCTTAAGTGTTTATGTATGTTTTGAGATTCAAAAGAAAAGAACAACAAAAAAAAAAAAAAAAAAGAAAGAAAGAAAGAAAAAAAAAAGCTTGAAAAAAAAAAAAATGAAGAATGAGTGATTGAAGAAAGGGTCCAAAACACCAATTCCGGCCCTAAATTGTCTAAATTCTCCCTTTTTGTTCAAAAGTTGAGTTTTCATTCAAAAGTGAATTCTAAGTTGATTCATGTGCTTTGCTCACTATTTCTTTAAAGAACCTTTGTTTTCCATATCCCTTCTTTGTTATCCACATGCCCCAAGCCCCATTACAACCCGTGACTTCAATCTTGAGTGTTATGTGTTTCAATTTGTGGAGTTTGAATTTGGTATGAGCATATGGTGTCACTGGTTCTCGCGTCTAAGTAGTAGCATTCCATTCATGAGATCATATCTAAACATGCTTATTAACTCCAGAAATTGCTTTCTTTGTGATACATATATGTGAGTGTTCGTTTTCATCAATCTTCTCACATATGACCAGATTAGGGTGTGTAGTTAGAAAATCTGAGTGAAAATTGAGTGCATATCTTGTAAGGAATTGAGCAAATTCTCTAAAAGCATGTTACTACATTCAAAACATGGTTTTAAATGCCTAATTGTGAACTAGTATGTGGTGACTATGAGTAAGAATGTACTTAAGTGTGAAGATGACTAAAATCTGTGGTGATAACGAATTTTAACATGTCATGTGCATTGGAAATCCCGAAGGCAACGTTGGAAGGTTTAGATTGTCTTTTGTTTGTTTTGTTTCGTTTCGTTTTGTTTAGTTTATTTTGTTTTGCTCGAGGACTAGCAAAAGCTAAGTGTGGGGGAATTTGATAGGAGCATATTTAGGCGACTTACTTAGCTTGTTTTCGTGCATCTATGTTGTTAATTCATAGTTGTTTTAGTAGTTTAAGCCATTTTCGTGTGTTTTTAGGTTCATATGGCTAAGGAAGCAAAAAGATGCATTTTGGAGCATTTTGGAGCAAAATTGGGCTTGGAATGGATAGCATATGCTTGGAGCAAAAGGATTGGACGAAATTGAAGGCCTTGTATGCACTTAGGACATAAAACAAAGGGCCTAACCCAATCAAACAATCCTTTGAGCCATGCAAAACCTCTAGCCCAATCAAACAATCCATTAAAGCCATGCAAAAATCAGCCAACACATGCAACCAACACCAAACAACCTTTGCCGTGCACTCCTACGTGCATTTTCAGCATTCCCCCTTTTGAAATTCCACACCATCATTGCAGCTACATTATTCCATTCCCACACCATCATTGCACCACATTTTCCCTCTTTAATCCACATGCATTCTTCATCATTCACCTTAGCCTTAATTCACATGCAAAACAAAGTCACATGCAACCATCCACACCCTTGCCGTGCATCCTTCCATTTCCAGCTTTCCCATTTCCATTTCCAGCTTCACTCTTCATGATGGCAGCCACATTCTCTCCTAGCTGTCATATTCCCTCTTTTCATCATTCATCCACCTATAAATAAGCATCCATTGCAGCCACAAAACATTCATTCAATTGTCATTCATTCCACACCTCCATTCATACACAACACAACACAAACACATCCTGAAACCTTGGTGCCGTGCATCCCCACTCCATTTCTATCATTCTTCTCTTCTATTTCCACTACTCCCCAACCCTCCAAAACACTACCCAACCATTCCCATTCATACACAATACACACCAACACTATCCTTAGACCTTGTGCGACAACAAAGAGGAGGAGAAGAGTGCTTAAAGGTTCATACAATTCAAGTTTGAGTTGTTGGAATTTTTAGGTGTTTCTTTTCCTCGATTTCAATGCTTAAATTTACTTATCTTTGTCTTGTACATATGAGGAACTAAACCCCCCTTGGCTAGGGGGGATTCAAAATACATGTTTATGCTTGCAATATGATTTGATTACTTCTAATTGCGTTTCATAAGTTGTGGATTCAATTTGTTTAACTATTTGATTGATAACCTATTTATGTATGTTTATTGAGAGTGCACGCTTAATTTTCATGCATGAATATGACGCTAGAATATAAGTGAGTTTCACCTAATAGTTATGAACTTATATTCACAAGTAGTGGAGGTTGCTTATAAACAATCGTGTTAAGTAAATTCTTGGCATAAGTTTCATGCAATCATAGTAACGAATGCCTCGTCAACACTTATGGTTTTCAAAGAACTTAATGATTCTTGCTTGTATCTCTATTATGAAATTCATGTAGGGAACTTGTGGGGAATGCTTTGGGTTGTCGTATGCAATCATCCAATTCATTAACTTAAGGAAAACTTGACGGTTAATTTAAACGGACCTAATTAACCCGGGGTGTTGAGAATTCATGGTTTATTGAAAGCAATTAGAAATCATTTTGTATGCAAGTATAACATGTGTGGAGATGAACCCCTTAGCTAGCTTCCCATCCATTCATTTCTGTCGAATTCGTATTTACAATTTGTTTTCTTTACAATCTATCCATTTTAGTTTAAATTCGTCCAAACCTCAATTCTTCCCCCCATATTTTGTTTAGTCTTAGTCTTATTCTATCTTATTCTGAGTTTTGCATTCTTTGAGTCTAGTATAGTGTTTTAAACTTTTTTTACGTTTTTGAGTCAAATCCAAGTGATTAGCAATCCCTCCTAATCCCCGGTCCAGAACGATCCCTACTTACATACTTACTACAATTGATAAAAAGAGGGTTTAATTTGTGTGCGTATAAATCTCGCATCAGCCCCACAAAGGCACTTTTCAGAACTAACTTTGTCCTCCTCTTACGGCATCATAACAAGCCGGAGCCTGACAACCAACCAAGGTGCCAACTCCTCGAGGAGCTGTGTGCTCGAGCTAGGGACCCCTCCCATCCAGATTTCCTGCCCAAACATAGTTTTGGCACACCCAGTAGGACCACAAGTCTTGTATGTCAAGAAGACAAAGGAAAGAACAAGCCTTAGGTGGAAAACAAAGCATAAACCACCTCAGTATACACCAAGATCTACCATGGCAAATTTTCCCGAAGAATTGCAAGGGCCTGTCTTGACGGAAAGCCCAACTTATTCTGAGAAATCTGGAGGGAAGGTCATAAATGAAGACCTGCAAGCTACCATGATAGCTCTCTTGAAAAGCATGGAGAAAAACTCTCTAAAAACAAAAGAGGAAATAAGAAGACTCTGTTCCTTAATAGGAAATTTGCAAAGAAGGCTAGATCTGGAATATTCTACCCCAAAAAATGATCGTGCTAAAGAGACGATCAGATAAGCCAGCCCTATGGAGGAGCTAGTTATTCCTTTGTTTCCTGTACTTAAGGATAAGAGGAATAAGGAAAAGAATAAGGAAGGATCTAAAGTGGATCAACCAATGTTGAGAGAAATCAGGGAACCAGAGTTGCCCAAGCCCTTGTTATTTTTATTAGATAGCCAGGGGCAGTGTGGGTAAGAAATAAAGCAATCACTGAAAAAACCACAGGCTAATGCAATGATTGATATTTATCCTTTTCTACAAGCCCCAATAAACATGATTAACTTTACATGGGCAGAGAAATGAAAGGGAAAGGCCACGTGGGAGGTAAAGGTAGAAAGCCACATTAAGTGGTTCCGACTCGTGTGCAAGAATTGGTATATGTGCTATAGGCTCAGCAGTACAGGTCATGTTAGGTGACTCCGATTGACATATCAATTTACATTGATTCACCTGGCTTACTTATTTCGTTACTGAGATACTTGACATGGCATATACTTGGTTTTCACTACTCTTGAGCATGATTTCTACATACGTATGTATTACTATTTTCTGGGAAATTATACGGGTTTTATGGTGAAGGGTTATTATTTTTGGAAAGAGAAATATTTTTTAAAAGCTTTATTTTTGCCCACTCATGTTTTCTGTTTTGCGCCCCTCCAGGTTCTAGTTAGACGTTCGTGTTGGTGGTTTATGAGGACTCTACAGTAGTTCTGACAGATTTCAATTAATGTAGGAACTTTATTTCATGTCCTGTATAATTAATACTTAGCCTGCTGGATTGCACTTTGGTTACCTATGCTCTGAATATGTGTATCTACACTTTAAATACCTGCAGTTACACTTATATTTGTCTAGTGTAAGTTAGCTAGTTTGGTTTATGTTCACCCACATTTAGATAATACTATCACTTCCATACTGCGCACATGACTAGGTCACCCTCACGTGACGGCCAGCATGCCTCAATTCTGATAGAAACCCTTCCCCTACCCCCCCCCAACCTTCCTCCACCACCCACCCTCTTTGATCCCAAGGAGGTGGCTTCACCCGTAACCCCTCGAGCTGGTCCTTGTTCATGTAAAAAAAAAAAAAAACAGTTTGTCTTACCCACCCGAGCCCACATCCCAAAACCCAAAAACCCTTCCCACCTATCCCTTACCCCCCTCCAACCTTCCTCCACCGCCCACCCTCTTTGATCCTAAGGAGGCCGACGATGGCTTCACCTGCAACTCTTCTTCATTGTAGTAAAAAAAAAAAAAAAAAAAAAAAAAACAGTTCGCCTTCCTCACCCGAGCCCTCTCCCAAATCAGACACACCCATTCTCCCCACCTGAGCCCACCCCCAAATCAGAGAAACTCCTATCTATCTAATCCCTAGCCCAAATCAGAGAAACTCCTCTCTCTCTCTCTAATCTCTACCTCCAAATCAGAGACACTTCATCTCTCTAATCCCTGCACCATCTGGATAGGAAAGGTGAGGTCGAAGTCGAACAAGACCACCTTCTCCAGATTTAGGAGGTTTGACGAGATTTTGGGTTTTGAGATTTGTAATGGGTTTTGGGGATGCATGTTGCTCAGAGAAAGAGAAGAGAGAGGCGAGAAAGTGAAAGGAGAAAGAGAGGGTGGGTGGTGGAGGGACGTTGGGTGGTACGGGTGGGAAGGGTTTCTGGGTTTTGGGATTTTAGGAATGTAGGTTGCAGGGAGAGAGAAGAGAGAGTGGGTGGTGGGGGGGGGACGGGCGGGTGGGAAAGTTTTTATATCAAAAATAATAATTTACTTTTAATTTTTTAATATTTAATTATTACAATATAGTTAATTATATTTTAATCCAGTTGGATTATTGAGTGGCCTCCATCTGTAGCCACATCAGCACTTAACAGATAAATTAACAGAAAAACTGACGAAGGTCTGGCATTGTCACAAATTCGTAAGATAAGGCATGCCATTGTCATGTTAAAAAGATGTGGTATGATAGTGTCGTTTGACCCATAGTTGAGGTAGTTTTGTGTAATTTATCCTTTATGTTTTCATTTTTGTATTTTGTCTAGTTTATTGTGTCTTAGGTCTTTGCTCATCTATGTTTCTTTATTTCTTCTATTTTTCCACACCTTGAGGACACTATGTGATTTAAGTTTGGGGATGGGAAATGAGAAGTTTTTGAGTTTTAATTTTTGAGTCAAAGTTTAAAAAATTTCATTCTTTTTAAGTTAATGTCCATAGATTATTTTAAACGTTGGAACAATTCAGCATGGTGAAGGTTAATCCCATAGCAGAGTCTTTTCTATTATCATTGCTTAGACACTAATTCATGAGTTACACTTTGAAAATTTGCACATTCACACCAACATGGTTTGTGGGGAGTGGGATTCGAAAACTTACTTTTCGTCTAAGTAATTTTTTTTAATTTGTTTTCTAAGTAAAGTAAAGCTAATTGTTATCAATAAAGTAATAATTATTCCACCTGAGACTTTGCTTAGTAACCGGGATAGTCATGCGTGATCAACAGTGATTCTCGCGTCAAACGGTAGAGTCTTGGCATGGGGAAGGGTGGTTAGTTGGTTTCGTAACCTTTTCAACTCGAGTTAATAGTCCTTAAAGGTGTTCTACGCTTAGTGCCCTAAAGCCTTAGTGGTTTGGGAGTCATTGACCTAAAGCTTGTTACATGGGTTGGATAGAAAGCTTAAGGGAACTGGCATTGCACAACCACAGCTGTTACTAAAAAGAAAAAAAAAAGAGAAAAAAAAGAGAAAAAAAAAGCAAAAAAGGAAAAAGAAAAAAAAAAAATATATATATATATATATATATATATCAAGTTATTATGTTTAAAGTGTTAAATAAAGAGGATGAAAGGTAGGGATTTTAGTCAAGTCTCCTTAATTATGTTGGTTCACTTTACACCAAAGGAAGTTCCTGAATTCTTTTGGAAAGATGTCTTGATTTTTAACGTGGGATTAGTTGGAACTTTTGGAAAGATGTTTTGATTTTTAACGTTTTCTATGGATTGCAACTTGAAGATGAAAATTTTGTCTTAGTTGAGTTTTAATAAAGTTTTTTAGTTTGTTAGTTTTTTGTTTTTGTTTTTGGGTTTTTTTTTTGCTTGAGGACGAGCAAAAAGCTAAGTTTGGGGGTATTTGATGAGTCCATGTTATACAATATATTTTACCCCATTCTTAGTTCGACTTCCCCTAGAGAAAAACATGACCAAACAGATGAATTTTAAAGTGATTCCAATTGGAGAATATTCGTGAGTCTTTCAAGATGATTGTATCAAAATTCCAAATTTTTCTAACAAGCAGTTTGACCGTGGTGAAGAAAAGAAGGCCCAGCACACAGCTTTCCTAGATTAATGTTTCTAGACGTTTTGGGTATTTTGGAGGTCAAGATGGCATATTTTGAGGAAGATTCTTTCTGAGGATTTGTTAAGGATGTCTCAAGCTTTAAAAAGAGACCTCTTGGGACCAAATCATAGTTGATTTGGTTGGTCAAAAGTCTGTTAGAAGTCCGAATTTTAGTTCAAATAGGAAACCTTTTATTTCCTAGTTATCTTATTCTATTATGTTTCCTAGTTTTTAGAAAACCTTTTCTAGTAAGGATTTTATTTTGTAGTAGTACAAATAAGGCTTATTAGCCATTAGGAAGGGGGATGCACTATTTTTGGAGAATTTAAGACTTTTTACCTACAAGGTGTTTTCTATCCATGTTCTTAATAATATTTTGTTTTATGGTTGTTCGTAACTAATTTCCGTTTGCTAGGGCGATGCCTTGAGCCTTGGTATGAATATGTAGTCTTTATTTAATTGCTTATGATATTATACATGCATACTTTGAATTATTAATCACTGTGTTTAAACTGTCTCTATATCTTAATGCCTTGCTACCATTAGGATGGTTAGATAAGTAATCGGAATGCCACTGGAGGATTGAGTATTGCTTCTTGTGATTGATAGTTGTAAGTTCACATAGGGCGAATACCACGTCTTAGGGGTTGCATGGTTTTTCAAAAGGTTTTCACAAAGCGTAATGAGTCATGCATGTTTATATTTGATCTGAATGCCACAAATGGATTGCATGTTTGATATATGTTCTAGCTTGAATGCCACAGGTAGAATATGCCACAAGTAGAATTACTTATGTGTAATTCATAAGTAATTCATAAAACTACATAAGATTGTTAAGGTGATAGCAGAACCCTAGTGTCCTTTTATCATTATTTTCTAAGATTCTTCCCTTTCAAATTGGTTTCTTTAATTGTTTTAATTTAAAATTCTTGTTTAATATTCTAAATCATAAAATCAACTTTTTCGAAACTTTGTTTTAAATAGTTAATTAAGAATTAGTTTAAATACAAATTATTCAATCAATCCCTATGAAAAAGACCTTGCTTGAGCTGCTATACTACAATAACCTTGTACTCTTGCAAATATTTTTAAGTGTTTTTATCCCAACTTTGGCATGTGGTGAAAAATCTTATCAAGAATGACCAATGTGAGGAAATTATATGCAAAAAGAAGTCATAGTCTACTTGAAATTATACACACTGGTATCTGTGGTCGCTTTCATGTGAAAACCATATGTGGGAATTCATATTTTGTGAGTTTCATTGATGATTTCTCTAGATATTGCCATATCTTCCTAATATGTGAAAAGTCCTCAGCTCTTAATTGCTTCAAAATCTTTAGAAATGAGGTTGAAAAATAGCTAAACACTATAATTAAAATTGTTAGATCAGATAAGGGAGGGGGATACTTTGGCTGGCAAAAAGCAAGTCAGCAAAAAGGGCTTTTTGCTCATTTTCTTGAGAAACAAGGCATTGTGGCACAATATACCACTCTTGGAATACCATAGCAAAATGATATAGCTGAAAGAAGAAACAGAACCTTGGTAGGGATGGTATGAAGCATGATTTCCAGTCCAAATTGCCAGGTTTTCTTTGGGGTGAATCTCTGAAAACTGCCAACTACATATTGAATAGAGTTCCTACAAAGGCAGTGCCTAAAACACCTTTTGAGATATGGATAGGAAGAAGACCAAGCTTTGATCACTTTCATGTTTAGGGCTACAAAGCTTAAGCAAGGTTCTACAATTCGAATGAGAAAAAGCTTGACTCTAGGACTAATTCATGCTTCTTCATTGGATATTCTAAGAAGTCAAAAGGTTTTAAGTTTACTGTCCTCAAGCATATACCAAAGTGCAGGGAACTCACAATGCAGTGTTTCTTAAAGATGAAGATGTGTCAAGTATAGTGCAAGACAATTTTGTTTTTTTTTTTTTTTTTGAAGAAATTAAGTAACAAATTGACAATTCATCATTGAGGGATTATGAATCCATTCCAATATTACCAAGGTTGTTCTTAGTACCAATTTCGACATGAAGGACCTAGGTGAGGCTCATTATGTTTTGGGAATCGAAATTGTGAGGGATAGGAACATAAAGCTTCTTGGTTTATCTTATAGAAGTGTAGATGTTCCAGCAAACAAGGAAGACAAGTTATGCAAAGACCAGTGTCCCAAAAGTGAGCATGAGGTTAAGCTAATGAAGTTAAAACCTTAATCCTCATTAGTTGGTAGCCTTATGTATGCTAACATTTGCACCAAACTAGATTTGGCATTCATTGTTGGCTTATGGGAAAGTTTTGATTAAATCCGAGTGAGGCTCGTTGGGTTGCTGCAGAGAAGATTTTGAGATATTTACAGAAAACAAAAGGGTATATGCTAGTGTATGGCAGAGAAAATTCATTGCAGTTAGTAGGTATCATATATTTAGATCTTGCCGGAGATAGGGATGAAAGAAAGTCTCCCAGTGGTTATATATTTATGATGAATTGAGTTGTTGTTTCATGGAAAAGTGCTAGGCAGACCATTGTGTCAACTTCAATAATGGAAGCTAAGTTTGTAACATGTTTTGAAGGAATGAAGCAAGCAATTTGGCTTAGAAATTTTATTACTGAGATGAGGATTGTAGAATCTGTGAAAGGACCTGTGAAGATGTTATGTGACAATAGTGGTGCTATGTTTTTCTCTAAGAATAACAACAAGACTTCAAACTCGAGATTGATATATGTTAAATTTCTTAAGGTTAGAGAACTTGTCAAGAAAGGAGAAATTGAGATATTTTATATGTCAACCAATTTGATGGTGGTAGATCCACTTACAAAAGCATTGCCAAATAATGTGTTTAAGGGACATGTTATGAAGATAAGAGTTTTAGAGTCTTTTGGCAAGTGGGAGTGAGCAAGAAATCAAAGCTTCAAGGACTGCATTTGATGCTTCTTTGATTGATCTTGGTTGATGAAGCTACGGACCTTGAAGTAGTATGATATGCTGGTATAATTAGTTCAGGTAGTGTTCCAGCTTATTTTTCTTTTGGTTTTCAATAAGGGTTCAATTTTTCCATTTTCAGGTGATTGATTGTACCATAAGACAATTTGTATAAATGATAGTTTGATTTGCTAGAAAATCGATTTGTGGTTTTATTAAGGCATTTATGGAACTATTGGTTTGCATTGATTAGTTCATTTTAATGATTGATAATCAGATTCTTGACTTTGATATGTTGAGATCAGTTTGATAATTGGGAGTAGTGTGATATGATGTTACTATATGCCCATGTTTACAAAATGCAGATTAAAGTATTTTGTAATTCTTTAATTAATTCTGTACGTGTACAAATTGAGTTTTAGAGTTATGCACTTTGAAATGTTTACGTAAATTTGAATGTCAAGATAAGCTCTTGATTAATTCAGACTTAGTGATCACTTCCATAATTCAACAGACTGGGTATTATATTTCATACTCAAGTGGGAGAATGCTAGAGTATGAGAATGAATCTAGCACCGGATCCGATTATAGTATGAAAATTTGATATGGAAAGGTTTAATTAATAAGCTTTGAGTAATCCTATTTCTTGTAGGACTGAAAGCACTAATAGTGGTTCGAGTTTTGAGGACTTGAACATGAACTGGGATTGTCTTTATTCACATGTTAATATGAATAGGATAGTGCAATCCTATACTGATTCTAATAGGAGAACAGTAAGGATAATGTTTAGTATATAAACACTAATCACTGCTTTTGCAATGCCCCTGCTCATATTGATTCAAAGTTCTATTCTGTGAGAGTGCTTGATTATTGCTAAGGAAGAGAAGGTTAACTATTGCAAAGAACATTCATGGCTTCATCATCTTCATCTGGTGCTGCAGGTATGTTCTTTATTTGATCTTTAAGATTGTAGAGTTGTTCTTTTGTTTTGTAGCTCAATGGCATATCTATAATCTATAATATGGTATATGGATATATGTCTTTAAGAAAAGGTCTGCTCCAATTCTTAGAGACTAAGTAATAACAATAAGAAGCCTTTTCCCATTAAGTGGGGTCGACTGTATGAATCCTAGAACACCATTGCACTCGGTTATGTGCCATGTCTTCCATTAGATCGAAGTACTCTAAGTCTTTCCTTCGAGTCTCTTTGATGCAGGGCGCAGCGAATATAAACGAAATAAAATGAAAAATAAGATTGATAGGTAAGGTCCACTATCTCCTAGTGTGAGGAGAGGCCTGGAAACCCTATAAACATTGGTTCTAGTACCAGCCTACAACGTAGACACTAGAAAGAACAAAATAGTAGACTCTTAAACAAGAGAAAGGCACTTAAAAATGAGTTTACAACTCAAATATCAATATGATAATTCAAATTTTCTTTACAAATACATGAATTTATAGATGCTTAAACCCCCTATTAATAATTACTAATACATGCATCATAGTTCATGCATCATTACTAGAGTTAATGAACTCATTAATATTAACCCCACTTAATCTATCCCACTAATATATATTATTACATAAAATTCACTACTTCAGAACCCTTGTATTCCATGCATATCAGATGAACTTCAAAAGCCAAATGTATTGAATCTTCCGATGATCTTATTTCATGCCCTGCATTATTCTCACCGAGTCGAAGAGAATTTGTCCTCGAATTCAAATCACCATCCGCTTTGGAGACAAAATATTGATATCTTCCACTCCAAACAAATAGATACTTTGAATAAATGAGAAACTTTGAATTGCATAAAATATGCTCCACAGCCAAGGTCTTGATCTGGACATGTGGCTGGACTAGTGTCAAGGTTTCATAGAGAATTAAAAGATCATGACAAACATATATTTTGGAAGCTTTGACAATGAATTCCATATTCTCCTCATTTGAGTTGTAATCATTCTCTCTCTCTTGTTGTCTTAAAGTTGAAGTTGCGTTACAGATTTCACAATCATCGCAACAAATATCAAACACCGGAGGAAGATTTAAAGAATGCTCACCTGAAGAATTTTCACAACATATCGGACATGGACTATCTTAGCAACGATCAAATATTGGAGGATGGTCTAGATTTAGATCTTCATCTAATGGCATCTGCGACGTGCTCAATATAGGGTCACCCTTGGATCGAGCTGACGCTCTAATACCAACTAACGCAGGGCGTAGTGGATAAAAATGAATAAAATGACAAAAGGATTGATAGGTAGGGTCCACTATCTCCTTGTGCAAGGAAAGGCCTGATAACCTTATAAACTTTAGTTCTAGTACCAGCCCACAATGTAGACACTAGAAAGAACAAAGCAGCGGACTCTTAAACAAGAGAAAGGCACATAAAAACGAGTTTACAGCTCAAATATCAATATGATAATTTAAACAACTTCTCCCTTTTCTTTACAAATACATGAATTTATAGATGCTTAAACCCCCTCTTAATAATTACTGATACATGCATCATAGTTCATGCATCATTACTAGAGTTAATGAACTCATTAATATTAACCCCACTTAATCTACCCCACTAACATATATTATTACATAAAATTCATTACTGCAGAACCCTTCTATTATATGTATATCAGCTGAATTTCAAAAGCCAAATGTATTGAATCTTCTGATGATCTTATTTCATGCCTTGCATTACTCTTTCAAAGTATTCCTAGGTTTTCCTCTACCCCTTCGGTCCTGAACCTCTGTCCCATAATCGCATCTTCCAACCGGAGTGTTAGTAGGCCTTCATTTCACATGTCCAAACCACCGTAACCAATTTTCTCTCATATTTCCTTTAGTTTCGGTTACTCCTACTTTACCTCAAATATCCTCATTCCTAATCTTATCCTTTCTCATGTACCACACATCCAATGAAGCATTCTCATCTCTGCCACACCCATTCTATGTATGTGTTGATTCTTCACTGCCTAACATTATGTGCCATAAAGCACGGTTGGCCTTATTATCGTCCTATAAAATTTTTTCTTGAGCTTTAGTGGCATACAACGGTCACACAACACGCCCGATACACTCTTCCACTTCATCCATCCAGCTTGTATTCTATGGTTGAGGTCTCGATCCAGCTCTTCGTTCTTTTGCAAGATAGATCCTAGGTAGTGAAGCTCTTTGGTACTTCCTGATCTTCAATCCTCATCCCTAACTCATTTGAGCCTCCGCTCACATTGAACTTGCACTCTATATACTCTGTTTTTGACCAACTTAGGCGAAGACCTTTAGATTCTAGCACTTCTCTCCAAAGGTTAAGCTTCGCATTTAATCCTTCCTGAGTTTCATCTATCAATACTTATTCGTCTGTGAAAAGCATACACCAAGGAATATCATCTTGAATATGTCCCATTAACTCATCCATTACCAATGCAAAAAGGTAAGGACTTAAAGATGAGCCTTGATGTAACCCTATAGTTAGGGGGAAACTTTCGGTTTGTCCTTCATGAGTTCTTACGGCAGTCCTTACTCCATCATAAATATCCTTTATAGCTTGGATATATGTTACTTGTACTCCTTTCTTCTCTAAAATCCTCCAAACAATGTCTCTTCGGACCTTATCATACACTATTTGTGGGCTAAGGCACTGAGCAATTAAACTGTGTTGTGCTAGTGTTTCTTACTTTTTATCTACTTCAGGATATCTAGACTTAGGCGATTATTGGGCATGGTACTAAGAGGATGGGGTTGTACTATGTGGATGATGTTGCATGAAGGCGAGTTCATCAACTTTGTTGATGCACAAAATCAGCGAGGACTTTGGTACAACAGAAAGTGTCAAGTTTATGACCTTCGCCAGATCTCTGGTCATTAGTGTGGATAAGTATGTAGATGAATAGAGACAGGGAAGCAAACAACACAAGATGTACGTGGTTCACCCAAATTGGCTACGTCCACGGAGTAGAGGAGTTCTCATTAGTTGTGAAGGGTTTACACAAATACATATGTTCAAGCTCTCTTTTAGTGAGTTCTAGTGAATAGTTTAGTAGAAATGACATTAGGGATTATTGTGGGAGAATGATCCCTTTTTATAGAAGAGAGTTTCTAGCATTGTTCTAACATTGACACGTGTCGTGCTGTGATTGGCCTCTGATATCGACACTTGTTGCGCTGTGATTGGCCTCTGATATCGACACGTGTCACGTTGTGATTGGCCTCCTGGTTGGAGGGAAAGTCTCATGGGTCCTTGACGGTATACTGTTGACCGATGCTCAGTAGTTTCAGGATTGGTCAAGTATGGTACAAACAAGGCTCCCCTAAGTTCCCGAGTGAGGGAAGCTCCTCGGTTGGGGACCTGCAAGATCCAAGCCATTGAGTAATCATGAAACTTCCAAGTACCGAAGTGTGGTGTCACCTTCACTTGCCTTCTCCGTCCTGTAAGTAGATGCAGCATCTTCTCTTGGAAATACTTTTCCTTCATCTAGGAGTGGTATCTTCAGTTGGGTTGACGCAAAAGGTAATGTATCATTTTCATTTGAAGCTTACTTGTAGTTTCGGGTTTGGTCAAGTGCGATACAAACCATATAGTAGGAGTCTCCCAAGTCTCTAAGCGAGGACATCTGCCTAAGAAGGTGACAGACAAGGTAAGCAATCAGAGTTCCAAGCAATCAGTCTCAGATCGGTAGGTTGATCTTGGGTTCCGGCCGATTCTGCTCATTCTCCTTGTCTCTTATTTAGTAACAAAGATAAAGAGAAGAAACAGGAAGAAGAGATGATATGAGGTACTCTTGTTTTTGGAGAAGACGGATGAATTGGCACGTGCTTTGTTGTACTTAACTTTCCACAGGTGTATTCTTGAACTGGGCTGGAGAGTTTTCTAGTTTCCTACAAATGAGCGAGCCGACTCCAGAATTTGAGGGTCAAAACCAGTCCGTCAAATCTGGAGTATGTTCAATCCTGATGATATGGGATACTGTAAACACGAAAAATTCCTGAAACAAGAAACAAGAATACGTGTACAAAATATATTTTTTGTATTAATGATTTTGGGGTTACAATCTCTTTGTAATTTGATCCTCTGATTCTATCTTCGTAGGGTGTAGGTTTGTGGATGAGTTGTTGATCCAAAGGGCCGTCGGGGCTTGATCTAAGGATGAACAGTTGATGAATGGATCTTCAAGGGGCGTTGGGCTTGATCTTGAAGAATGGGTGTATGAGTTTGTTGAGGTTGCTGATCCAAAGGGCCGTTGGGGCTTGATCTTAGGATGAACGGATGGTGAATGATGAACACTTTCTTCAAGGGGCCGTCGGGGCTTGATCTTGAGTTGGTGGGAGTTCTTCAAGGGCCGTTGGGGCTTGATCTTGAAGGAGGATTTGACGAAGAACGAAGAGTGTTTTCTTGATCCTTCGGGATTTGCTTGAGAGCTTTAGAGTTTCAAGGCTTCAAGGTTTTGGTATAATGTAAATTTCTCTTTCTTTCTTTCTTTCCTCCTTTCTTTTGAATGCCTTGGCTTCTATTTATAGAATTCCAAAACTTGATTTTTTGATTTAAATAATCAGATGAAATAAATCATTTCTGCAAGGTATTGACACGTGTCCTATTTGATGACTTTTCCAATTTATTTCAATTTTTCGTTAAGTCACACGCTACATGTAAAATTTATGTGACACGTGAGCGTTGAAAATTTAATTATTGGTCAACATTCATTTCACCAAAATTTTGATGTCTACAAATGCCCCCACTTCAAGGCGCGTCGTAGACATGTGCTTGTCATGTGTAGAAGATGCGTTTTGAAGTCCCTTAATGTAGATGTCAACCCAAGGGCCGTCGA